>NC_055661.1:3085523-3416027 GCF_017976325.1 Chelmon rostratus | reverse complement strand
GCTCTACCGAAGAGCAATAGAATGCGTACTGACTGGAAACATGACAAACTGGCGAGGGTTGTGCACGAGCCGGGACAGGAGGGCTCAGCAGTGGGGCATTAAAACCAACCAGAACATCACTGGTACCATCTACCAAGCCTCAGTGATATCAGTGAGGTGAGAGCTCAGACGGTATTAAAAGACAAAGCCCAGCCCAGCCACAGCCTGTTCACCCTGCTGCCGTCCGCCAATCGATACAGAAGTATCCACTGATTTACCCCCAGACTGCAGAGCAGCTTCTTTCCTCAGGCTGGAGACTCCTCAACTCATCCTCTGCACTCCACCACAAAAAAAGGCTTATTTTTATGACTTATAATTTATTGATACATTTATATTTTTTTTATTTTGTGAGTAGGGACAACAACTAATGATAAATAATGCTACCTTTTACCTTGCACCTTCATCTCTTAATTATTTCATTTTTCATTTCTTCCTTTCTTTCTGTCCTTCCCAGTTTTAGCAATGTTGATGCAGGTTGTTCATTGCACACTGATGTGCAGGACCATTACATATTCACAAAGATAGTGGCGGTGACAATAAAATATCAGATTAAACTATGCATTCTTAAACACACTTTCATTTTAAATACATTATATAATAAAGAAATTAAACTCTGCCTCTTCTTCCCGAGGACTGCCTGCATCGAATGATCCCCGAGGATCCCCGAACCCCACTTTGAGAGGCAGCGGTCCTTATAGAGAGAAACAGCTCTGGCCTACATTTTACAGCTCATTAACTATACGAAGACTAGCTGCACAAAATATACAGACAGAGACCGTGGCTGCGTTGCCTCCAGGCCAATCTCTGAGAGCAAACATGTGTGAAAGCTACAGTGTGTGTATGCATGCATATACATAGATGAGACAATATACTGCGCAAGAGGCAACCAAGACACACAGGTCAAAGACGTGGGCTTGTGACTAGAAAGTTATGGAGATTAATGCTTAAAAATGTATAGAAAGGTATAATTGATAAGTAAATATGAGAAATATTTCACCTAAGTGTTGGTGGAGATGTGGAGAAATCAATGCAAATATCTCCCACTTATTTTAGTCATGCAAAATGTTTGACTCAGACTGCGGTTAAAAGAGAAACTGAATCTATTTTTCATTTATCTCTTTATATATATTTACTGTAATATTGTGAACAACTTGAGGCAAAAGAGAAGTATTTACAAATACAAAGAACTAGCAAATTAAGAACATGGAAATCACTATTTCCCTGCATGTTTGGATGTGCGTTGGTACATATTTTTCTCGTCTTTCCTGACCTATTATTGCCACTGGGTACAACAGTAACAATAATGGGTTAAGAAACAGTCAAGATAGCACAAATATGTGTGCAAGGATTCACTGTATGCACACATGACACATAGCCTCCATGTAATGCATGCCCAGGTGGCTACACATGCTGTAAAACATCAGCCACACTCTCAGTCAGTGACTTAAAGCACTGATCTTTTTTTTTTTTTTCTTCTCCTGAGCAACCACCTCTTTTCTGGGTGTCACTGAACCTTCATTAGCTGATTAATGTCTGCCTGCTGTGGGTGTTAATTGACATAATCTATTCTTCATTAGCTTTGCCCCTCTGCAGACAGAGTCAATGTGTTCCTTCACCCCTCATTTCACCCAAGGTGGTCTTGCCCTTCACCTTGGGCTAATGGTGGGCTGAACCAAATCAAGGTCCTTGCAGGGGTGCTTTTCTGCCAGGGCATGGGTTAAGTTGTCAGCAGTGGTCACATTCTAAGTCACATGTGAAATGAATTACTTGAACAGATGCAGATGATGAAGTACAACTTCACAAACTATAATGGACAATGTCAACCGGATGACACACGTGATGCGAGGACCAGCGTGAGTTGTCTCAGATTCACCTCCATTGTGAGACTCTCCACACCCTCATCCTGGAAAGGGGGGGCTATTATAACAAAGGTGTTACAGAACTTTTCAAGTGCAGTACTCGGATGAGTCAAAAAGCCACGCTAAGCTTTTCATTTATATGTAGAAAATTCAAGAAAACATGGTGAGGTTAGAGCCTTAAAAATCAGACTGTTGTTTTCCGACCAGGAAAACAGCGATCAATGATCAACACACAAAATGTTTTCGAATAATTTCTAAAACAAACAAACAAAAAATGAAAGATGTGAGCATTGATGAGGTCTGGAACAAGGGTTTGGTTTCACAAAAAAAAAAAAAAAAAAAAAAAAAAAATTAAAAGCCAGGATGTGTCCCTGACATTTAGAAATTCCAATAATTTGGTATTTAGAAAGGTCCTGAATTAACAGCTGCTCTGGCTGAATGGCCAATCTAAGAAAATAAAGTGCACATTTTTTTCTCTTCTTCTTCAAAGAAGTCAAGGAAACAAACCAAAGGAAAAATGACTTATTGTTAAAAAGTGAAGAAAGCCAAGCAGAGCTGAGCAGCGTTTCAATACATGGACGAGTCAAGAAAATCAACATGTTGTTGCAAAGTCAAGAAAAGCAAACAGAGACAGGCTGAGTTCCTGGTGTATATTTAGACTGAAGCCAGAACCGAGAGATAGAGAAAGAAGAGAGAGAGGGATCAAATCTGGAGAGAAAGTAAAATGAAGTTGAGGAGGGTGGAAGGGATTGATTTTCTCTGACATTTCCCACCGAAAAAGTTCTGAACTCGTCACAGAGTTGAAAAAAAAGAGAAAGAAAGCATATCTAAAACGTACACCAGCTCCCCTATCTGTTTCTTAGCAACAGCCTGCACCCGAGGCGAGAACGACGAGCTGTGGAGATGGAGTGATAGAGAGAGATGCTGCAGAACAGAGAGAAGAAGGGAGATACTGGAGTGTGAACCCTACAAAGTGTTTGGTTGAGGCTTTGGTACATATTGATTTTAGCTGATATCCTTACTTAATCCTCCACATTTGTGAAGAACCCACCCACTTCCACAGTTACATGGATTTCCTGAGGAAACATATTTTCGAAAACTCTCATCTCGCTCTCTCTCAGACTCCAAGTGTCAGCACATTCACAACGATTGCTCGCTGTGTTTGTATCTTTGTTGAAGTTGCGACTTCTAAAGTTACAACTGATCGATATGTTTCTATTAACAACGGCTCACGTGGCGGTTTGCACAGTGAGAGGAGTCACTTGTAATGATGGTCCCACAGAGAGTGATCACCCAATGAATCATGTACAGTTTTGGGCTCAGTTGCACCTTTTTCACCAGCGTTGCTTCCAGACACAGCAGGCAGCTGTTTTCAGTCAGACAGCTACTTGATGTGGTTTGCTAACACGTCACCACAGGTAATAATATGAGGCTGTTGTGTCCTCAGCTTGCTCTACTGCCCCCAAGTGGCCAAAAAAGCAAGCTATGCTTAGCATTACTTAGAGGAACAACAATTGAACGTTGCTTTTTATAATAACCCCGACATACAATAGTTTTCCTTGTTGGAGTCTGACACAGGTGACGCAACTTTAACTCGTCAGTTTAGTGTTGAGTGTTTTTTGTTCCTAAGCAAGCCGACATGATGAACTCTCGCAGCGTACAGCTTCTCTTGCTGCAGAGAAATCCCATCAAAAAAATGGTTTGCATAGGAAAACACATTAGCAATGACTTTAAAAAGCATTTCAGCTACTACACCGCACAGCAGTTATGGGGCATTCAAGCTATACCTTTGACGTTCAATTATCTCACTTTTAAAAATCCACTTGAACGACAACATTGTAGGTGCAACACAAAACCTAAATATGAATTTTCTCTTTTTCTCTTCAAGAAATAACTTTAAAACACGAGAGTAAAATTCTGTGCCGACAGACATTTGACACACGAACCTTGAAACATACTTAACACATCTGAAGGTAGGGAGTGTGTAAACTTGTCATTATGTGCAGGAGCTGTGAAGTGAGATTTACTATAATTCAAACACGTCTGTGAGTATTGTGCTGCAGCTCTAAGTGTGTGTGTGTGTGTGTGTGTGTGTGTGTGTGTGCTTGTGCTTGTGCGAGTGTGGTCCTCAGCAAAAAGTGAGGATTTGACCTTGATGCCAGCATGGCAGACAGACAACTGTAGCCACCAGATGGCCGGTGACCCATCGACTGCAGCTGCTGTATGCACGGTGCAAACACACTGCGTGCATGTGCAAGCGCACACACACACACACACACATGATCGGTGCACACAGAATACAACCAGGAATGTGTTTGGGAGGTGCTGCTATTTCAACTCAATTATCCTTTGTTCCATTTCACTGGTGAGCTTAGGATGTGCACACTTTGCCAGGAGGCCCAGCTGTGACGCTACCTTAAAATGGTACTTTAGGTTGTGATCACTCACTGCACATGATTCTTATTCATTTCACATTTTTTTTGTACTTATTGTGACATTAAACTTGTAAAAGTTTCTACGTGTAAGCAGCTGGACAGCTCAGCAGTATATATATGCTTTAGCCGTGACAAAAAACGACCCATTTTTCATACAGCTCATGATGTATGGTGCTGAAATAAAGTGGTTTAGATGCTTAATTTGTCAGCCAGCTTGGTCTTACCTTAACGCACATCAAAGGACCCCCAGTTTGGACTTGTTATGGGCGGGGAAGCAGTTATGAGATAAACTGAGTTGTAAACCAACCATAAGTTGGGACGAGAACCAGCAGCAGCCAATCAGATTTGACCCTCAACACTAACCATTCACAGTTCGCTCGACCCTGACTACAAAAGTGAGCAAACTGGATTTATCCGTGGCCGGCTGATGCTTTTTAGATAAAAGCCGCAGCAGGATGTACAATATATCTCTATCTCCTTTTTTTTTTTCTTCTTCAGCAGTGAGGTTTGTGTGAGACAGAGTGAAATGGAGAGACAGTCTATTTGGGACAGTGATGGCAGCTAAAGATAGAAGCCGAGTTTGAGAGGCGAGGAGAGGAAACATGGCTTGTTTCAGAGAGATCTAATGTATGATCTGAGCCTGAATCAAGGCAGAGAATAACAGAGATTATAAATAAGCGATGATCCTCTCTCTCTCTCTCTCGTTCCTGCCTTGCTTGGATCTCCCTCACAACTCGCTCTACCTCTTTGTCTACTTTTAGACGTCCTCATGCCTTCTCACTTACTGTCTCGTCACTCACACAGACGGATTCTGTCCCTCTCGACTTCGTTATGTCTCTCCACTAGTTGTCTTCTCGTCCACTCTATTAGCCAGTCCTACCACAGCACCCACCATATGTTTCATGCAACAAGGTCGTTTTCAAGGGGACGTGTGGCATCGTGTTTGCTGCATTTCCTGCCCGCGTGCCCTTCATCCCTCTTTTATCCCTCCCTCCTACGCGTCTTCTGTTGAGTACACGTCGCCCTGCCAACAAGTAGAGCTTGCGTCCACAATTAACGGTCTTTTGTTTTTTAAGTTGTCATGAACGCCACCGGCAGTCCGCGATGCATCGATGGTGCGTACAGTGTGTGTGCTTTATTTTCCTCAGCTGCAAAGGAAAGCTGCATTTATTTGAAACAATATTTTTTACATTTGATACATGCGTTTTCTATTCTGTATTGTTTTATTCTATCATGTTTTGTTAGTTTTTCATATTTTCACAGTATTTTAAGAGCAGCCCCCATTTTAATGTGCTGTGTCAATGTAAACTCTACACTCTACACTACCTGGGTACCTGTTGTATTGCTGCATTCAGCATGTTTCCACAGCATTACATCCACAAGTACAACAGCAGAGTCATGCCACACCGCCTTTGTTTCTCTTTTCAGCAGAAATACTGGCTTAATTCACTAATTAATTCTAATCGATTCTACTTCACTACATTTTTTTTTTCAATCGACATTCAACAACTTTCAATAACAGCCTACCAGGGAAGGGTGGGACTCTGCCCTTTGAAAGTTTCATAAATTAATTGAAAACACTTGTACTTTGCTGTAATTATTCAATCCCTGTTAATCTGCTGTCATTTGAAATCAACGTTTCCAGCATAGGCACTTCACATTAAAAGCCTTCCAGCACAATCCCTCCCCAGGCTTTTAATGTGAAACAAATGCTGGAGAGTGAGCTGTTAACAGACAGAAACAATAACCAGTGGACGAAACCCGTGCTTCTGCTGGAAGGAGGAAGTTTTTGTGACTCTGTACATATGAGATAAATCCATTGACAGATAATTCCACTCTGCTCAATGTTATGTTATAGGATATACATGGTTGAAAGAGATCACTATCACACTGGTTGTGAATATATCTGACTCAGTCTGAATTTCCTCTGATTACAGATTTTGAAGAATGAATGAACTCTACTTCCTGTATATGCATCGCATCTTTAATAATGGAACCCTGTGTCTGCACTGATTACAGAAGCTGATGGGGCTTAAAAAGCAATTTCAATCAACATAAAAACTTGCTTTGATAGAAAACCTTGAGAAGGGAAGACAGAGCTGTGGCTGGGCTGCCTCATTATGGTGTTTAGTTTGAGTTTAAAGCACCGTAAAATACTATTAAGTAAATCATACCAACACAGTGATGACTGAAGTGAAAGGAGAGCGCTAACCTGCACGCCTGTCAACCTGTCAGTCTGCAGAGTGAGAGTGGAAGTGGTTTTGTTATCATGACAATTCTATTCTTGTTGCCAAACCGCAAGCCATTGTTCATCAGGATTCATATAAAATGTGCACAAGTGAAAGCAAACCTGCTCATGCATGCAGCTCTCACAGCGGAACAGTTAAATGCAGCAAAGCGAATCCAGAGAAAGACGACGCTTTCAAAAACCCAATCAAAGTGAAGACGACAGGAATGACAGCAGACTCACCATAAACCTTCCTCCTTTGTCTGACTGAGGTGTCAGTCACACACACACACACACACACACACACGCACGCACACTGCTGGCAATCAAGCATCTTCAATGCAATCCAACTGAAAAAAGGTTTGTAACTAGTCACCATGGAAACTCTGCGGGACATTACTCGGCCTCCCGGTTTGTCTGTTTGTTTGCTTTTCCTGTTTGTTTACTAGTTAGTTTAAAACACATCAGCTGCGTCTGTGAAAGAAAGCCACGCTACTGCAGCTGTGTTCCCATCATCAGGACCAGCAAAGAGAAAGCGTCACCAGCTGATGATCGAGCTCATTACATGACATTTTAGTAAAATGTCGGGGATGTTATTCATCCCTGTGGTGGCATTGGCCAATCGCAACAGCAAATAAACATAGGGAAATAAAATAAGATACACTGGCCTTTGTACAGCACAGTTATTCAAGATAGCCACCTGATATTTCCAGCATTTAAATTACAAAGAAAATGAGTAAAAGAGAAAACCTTATGTGTTTTGAAGTGTTTACATCATTGAACCAAAGATGAATCTGGAACGTTTCTTTCTTTCTGACTATTTTTGATCAATGTATTTTCACATTTTGGTTGTTGTTGGGAGTTGGCCCGACCTCAGGGATAATAAAATTGTTCTTTTTCTGTGAGGACACATTGCCATTGACGAATGATCGTTTGTTTCACTGGTGAAGAATACTTTCAACCAATGAATGAACACTTGAGATGGACTTAATGGAGTGGAGTGCTGGTATACTGATGATGGGATGTTGTTTTCTGTCGTGACACCGTGATGCAGGCTGAGAACACGGACACTTTGCTCCTGCTATCAGGCTGCACAGCGAGCATGGCTGGGGCTCTACCAGGAGGACACGCATGCAGCTGCTGGTGAATCATTTGGGCTATATTACTTATCACCTGTGTAATCCAGGCAAAATAGGACATAACTAAGCCAACAATAATAGTATACATGTACGTTTCAATGCACCTGCCATTTAGGAGTTGTAGCTACTTTAAAACTGGTACCTGCTCTTTGCACGACTTCCAACAACGTTCTCCTTTTGAACAAACCCCTCCTCTGTTGTACTTTACCGATTGATTGTACCGATGTTGTGCTGCAGCAGAGTGTCACTGGGAAAATACACAGGTTGTTATTTGCAAATGTTATTCACCTCAGCTTTCAGATGGCACTGTAAAGCTCCAATTAAAGAATCATCTAGTTTTTATTTCTCTGTTATTGCCTTTCAAGCACTGCATCATTTTGATGAGTGAACAGCAAATCATGTAGATGACATTAATGATGAAACGCCATCATTAACAATGACGGATGCGTCGATTCTCCGTGCATCGTTTCTAAGACTTTCATTTCTTTTATTCTTTCCAGTTAAAGCTGCTGAATGGACGCAGTCAGCGTCTCGCCAATTTGGCACGTGATGACGGCAGAGATAGCTCACATTAACACAGAAGGAAAAAAGTGCAGGAATTGAATTAGCTGTTGATCGTGAGAGGTCCTGCAGACAATTCTTGTCACGTCCTGCAGCGAACAGGAAGCCGCTGGCTTGCATGTGTCCTGTCATGAAATTTCGAAAGCAGAAATAACAAAATGATGTATGTGATGGAAATTGTTTTGGGTTTTGCATGAAGCCGATCTCTTTCTCCACTACTTTATATCCTTATCCATTCATATCTTTTTTCAGTGACATCAGGTAATCTGTGGGTTGCTGCAAAGTTTAAAGTACTCTCCACCACCTTCCAGCTGAGGTGAACAGCTGGCCATGTGATCTGAATGCCGCGTGAGTCCAGTGGTTTGGTGGAACAACTCGCTGTGGCAATTCTTTGATACGACTTTTGTACGCTACGTATTTTATCTCAGGCATTAGTGCAGAATTGCACCGTGTCTCTATGGCGATAAACCACTTTAGAGGCTTGAGGCGGCCCAATATTTTATCTCGGCACCATCACAGAAGGCAGGTGGAACTGATTGAAAAGAAATTATGAAAGAGGAGAGAGAAAAAAAGAAACCTGGCTGAGGACATTGGAGGGAAAAAGTGAATACAGGTTATCAAATCTCAACCCAAAATAAATCTCTTTCATCAAGCTCTCCATCTCTTTCTTTCTCTGACACTTTTCTCTGAGCCGCCTGTATACTCAGTATAATCAGATCAAACCTGCAATGAACCGCTGACTCAGTCAAGGCTCTGGCTCCAAACCCAGATGCACAGAATTATCGCTCCCTCCAAATCCTGAAATGGAAGTTAAAGACCCATTCTGTTGTAGCTTGAAATAGTCTTTGTTTAAATTCCTCAACTGCATATTATCAATACAAACGTGAATGAATTGCAATGGGACCATTGTTTCTTAAGTGGCTTATATCATAGCATATGCAAAACCATGATATATTAAAGCAGACTGCTTCGTAGACGATCTGCATTATTCATTAGCACATTTAAAGACGCTTGTATTGAATTAGTGAGATTTGTCTTGGAAGACTGGTATCTTATAAATAATCATCCCATTTAAAAGCTTGCTGGTGTCTGATAATGGAGATAAAACATTGTTGTTCTTTTCCTGCAACATCTGACCGCTTCAAATGCAACACACACGATGTGGTTTGTCCTACTTAAACACACATTTAACATTAACGCTCTAACTTCGCCTGACAGAGATGATCTTGCACATCTGGACTCCAGATTGAGTGTTTCTTTTTTTTTTCAGAGGATCAACAAGCTTTATTTTGCACGAGATCTTGCTCATTTCCTTGTATTCTGCATTTGAAGGTCTCCTTACCATAATTATATAATGGTTATGCAATTTCTCTGGAACAATCTATGCATAATAAAAGAGGCCTCGATCACTCCACTTCATACTGTCACCTGTTCTATTATCCACCAAATAATCGACAATAATAATAGATAAAGCTCACATTATCACAGAAATTAGTCTCTTGCTGTGCATGTGCTGCTTTTCCCAGCATATAACTTTTGGGGGGAGTGAGGAGGCTGTGGGGGCTAATCATTGGCTAATTGCATATACCCGGTGTTTCTAGTTACGTTCAAGTTTTATGATCTGTTCTAATTACTATAATTCACGTTAGGCCATGGGACGTTGTGATTGGAATGTTTCACAAAGTTCTAACATTTAACAGACTAAATGACTGAAAAAAGAAAATAAACTGGCAGATTAAACAATCATAAAATGAACCAAATGCATCGACATCCCAAATGTGTATCTACATAGACTGTGTAATAACTGTATTTATGGGGGAGGTGTTCTGATTTGTCTCTTTGTGACCATACTTTAGTATTATTATACCCATCAAATAGGCACAGTTTTGATCATATACTATAATTAGAATTAAAAACCCTGAGAAATATCTAATTCTGAGCTTCAAATTTGAGGATCCAACACTCTGACTTCCACATCCCCACAATCCCATCACAGCCATATTGTGAGCATACAGACGGGAAAACACACAGGGCCAGGGCGGAGAAGTGGCGTGGCTACTTGGGTAATTGCGGTGCGCTCTGACAGCCATCTTAATGAGATAACGAGCAAAGGAAGGCAAGTCGGTGCCACCCTCCTCCTCCTCCAGCTCCTCTACAGAGCCAGAGACAGACGGAGCGGTTGACCTCGAACGGAGCAAGACGACAGCAGGGAGAATGGATGGAGGTTAAAAAGGGAGGCGAACAAGGAAGAGAACAGCGGGAAAGAGAAAGGAAAAGGATGGAGGGACTGAGGAGGATGATGGAGGGGAAAGGTAGTTCTGACCTGGTGAGAAGAAGACAAAGGACAGAGGAAAAGAGAAGGAAGGACAGAGTACAAGAGGAGGTTTCAGACAGACAGGAGCATAATAAAGACAATAGAGCTGCTCAGAAGGGGGTTATGATTGATTCCCTGATTTGCCCCTGGCAGGAGGGGCAACACTGATTGGAGGCCAGCTGGCTACTTGCCAGACAAAAACGAACAGCAGCAAATGGGGCTGAGCAAACGGACACATTTTACCGCGAGGTTACACGGGCTCTGCTTATTCAAGCCTCAGTCGACGACAGCTTTGGCCTGCCAGACAAAACTGAGCAGCAGGTAGCAGCATTAGCTTATAGCCTGGCAGCTAACTCACTTCAAATGGAGGCGTGAGTCATAGAGAGGCTAAAGCATCCCTTTAACAGCTTGATCTAACAGGATGCAGGGTGTATTTCCTGTACCACAGCGGAAGGATGTGCAGTGTTATGAAAGGACCCTGATCAGAATTTCTTTAGAAATTAGACAAGTTCTGTTCGTGGCTTCAGAAGATGCATTTACTGCTGAGAAACAAACTGGATATATACAGTACACGTATATATAATATTTTTTAATGTAAAATTTCAGAATAAGCCTTCAAAACCCATTTTGTGTGATTTATCCTGCGTTTGTCCATAATTCTATAACAAATACACAACACACATGACCTCAGTGTCTTCAATGATTGTCACACAGTCTCATTGGCGACATGTTCGCCACAGTGACGCACTACGTCTCTCTCTCCCCGTGTTTGTATCCTAGCTGAGCATTCGCTATCTCTCTTTCCCAAACGCCGCGAACACCCCCGACAACACAATCTCATCTCAGATTTCCTTTTTTTGTGCGTGTGTGTTAAAATGCTTGTACTCCCTAAATCCCACCCCCAGGTGTGTTTTTTTTTTTTTTTTTTTTTTTTTTTTGGGAGGTTACTAATGTGGAGTGATCCCGCTCTGTTCTAGGACTCACTGTTCTTTTAGGGCACACACGCCACACACACACACACACACTCACGCACACGCGCACACACACATGTGCGTGCAGATAAACACACATACACTCACTGAGAGTGGAGGCCAGATGGGCACATCTGTAACCAACTGCCATCTCATACCAGGTGTTGAGGTGTTCCAGTGTGTGTGTGTGTGTGTGTGTGTGTGTGTGTGTGTGTAGTTATCAGTGTTTTTACACAATGAAACAGCACTAAAAACCCTTTTACTGGATTGGAAAGCCATTGTCAGATTAGAGACTGTCTTTGATGTTTTGTGTACACTAAAGCTTGGATTACAGCCTCCTTGTACTACATTGTTTGGTATTATACTCTGGTCTCTGTAGGTGTTCACTTTATCAAAATGGACCCATGATGAATAAACATCGCCTGACATCATAAACTCCATCCTGGCCTTAAAGAAACAATGTGTTTTAACTTTTACAGCCTCAAGGTGCCTCGGCAGAGTGACGTGGCATCATTCATAATTCATGAGCTGTAGAACCACAGCCTATAATGACAACATGATGCTACATTCCTGCTAAATTCCAACTACAAATTAGGATGATTTTCGCAGTGTTGCATATCAATGATTGCTGGACAGCTTCGTGCTAATATTGACTTTGTGCATTAATATGATCCGATGAGTTTGATTTGTCAAGTATTAATCCACTTCATTCCAGACAAAAGACATTCCTGTTGGTGTTCAGCTGAACATGCAGCAATGTCAATGTCGACACACACACATGCAATTCTACATATATGAATGATGAGCTTTTAAATACTAATAAGAGAACAATGAATAAAATAATACATAATAAAACACAGATATTCACTTGGGTGCAAGTGAAGTCTTTCTTTCCAGGAAATTCACATTTTCTCTATAATTAGTCCCAGAAGTCTTTGGGCAAACTTCTGGGAAATACTTTTTTTTTGGTAAAATTCAGACTCAGAAAGTCATGAATCACTGAAGATTTCATCCATTTCACCCGCTCCTGAGAACCAGTATTCTTAAAGCTCAAGAATATCTTTCTTTGTCTCACTCTGCATGTATCACTTATTCTCTGTCCTCCCCCTCCTTACAGGAATAATGCCTACGGAGCCTTTTTTTTAAAATTCCAAGCAGCTCAATTGTTATCTTAATGCTGTCCTCTAAAGATCTTAAGATTGTTCTTCCATCCACTAAGTTAAAACCTTCTCTCCCTCTGTACAGTAAATTTAAGACCCCGCTCTACCGAAGCTTCGTAGATGAAAGTCAAACAGAACACAGGTCCTTTTGAACACTGTTGGAATCCTTTGAATTTAAAAGTATGCTCTATCTGATCATTTCTCTCTTCCTCAGTCCCTCTTAACGTTTCTTTAACAGCCATCATTACAATTAAGATTTCCTGTAATTCTTTGGAGATTAGTCATATTTTACGTAACAGATAAATGTACTGTGTTATTTAACCCAAGATCTCCTGCTCCCTCTATTCCAAAGGCTTAGCTCTGTCACTGAAAGTCTGTTTTAGACCTTGGAATTGAAACACATCAACTTTCATGATGTTCTGTTACTTCTCAGCAAATAAAGTTCCAAAAAACATGCAAGAATATAGCTAGAATCCAGAGTTTTCACTATAATGGTGAACATGTAGCTCATTTTCTACCTCCTCCTCCAGTGAGGTTTACAATATTAGTTTGTTGCTGGTGCCCCCCCACACTCATCATGACACACACACACACACACACACACACACACACACACACACACACACACACACACACACACACACACTGTGTCCCGGCGCTGTAGGGTGGCATCTCCTGTCACGTTTCCTGGATGTGACGGTGAGACTGACGGTGATTTATAGCAGGCACAGAATGGCTGCCTGAGATGGATGCAGCGCACGCACTCTTTTAATATATCAAACACATACCACACACACACGTATGCACACACGTGCACCCCACGCTGTAATATATCACACATGCGCAGACATGCGCACATAGTTTTAATTCATCATAGCTGGCTGACCCATATATTGCTGCTAAAAGCACAGCGAGAAAAAGCAAAAGAGGGGGAGGACACACAAACAGTGGAGTTACTTAAGAAGAGGGGACAGCAGAGGAGTGGAGGACACAGTAATGGATGCAGGGAGGTGGGTTCATAATGATGTAATCTGTTTCCATGCTGTGTAATACAACATGATACAAGACAATAAAAGCACAGACGAGGTCAGGTCCATGCTGGATTCCATCATTAAATCAGCAGACAGAGCTTTCTCTATGAGTACTCACAGACTTCTGATCAAATGTTTCAGCTCAGTTTATCTTTGATCTGATCGTATTATCGTGTGGAGAATTTACTACAAACTTCTGACGCCATCTGATTTGCATATTTAACACATACTGAACCGTCTAAGGTCGTTTTCACACCCGCCCTTTTTAGTCTGCTTAAGTTAGACTCAGACTTGGGTTTGTTTTCTTCCTTGGTGTCATTCATTTGAGCAGGTGTGGACACAGGACTCACAGTTGAGAGGAAGTGGTCTCAGTCCAGTCCCAAACCAATTCTGGAGCGGTTCGTTTGTAGTGGGACCTCGATCCGAACCAACTACCAGGTGTACCACTGTTAGCTCTGTTGCTCTGGTGCCATCTGAAGGCAGCACGTCTTTTTGCTGAGTGTGAAAGATTGTAGATTTTTTCAAGATGTTTCCTCGAAGTGCATCCAGCATTCTGCTGATATAGTCGTTTGCCTGGTACCATATATTGCCCAGATAATTACCACAGCTATGAGCAAATGCCAAATGTGCTGTTGCTCCATGTTGAAGTGCATAGCAATGTTTCTCTCACACAAATATGCACGAGTCCCCCCACAGACCCATCTAACCAATAAGTGAAGCGATTGTTCTCACATGGTTAGTAGTGATGCATGTTGGCTGGCTTTGACTTTTCTCTGTGTTAAAGGAAACCAAGCTGAGAGGAAAACACTCACAAACTCAGCTCATCACGAGCAGAGCAAACAAACTATAGGTGTTAAACATGCCTGGTCAGTCCCCCTTGACAATACATTGGTGATTGAATCTGTTGCTAAATTAACAGTTGATGCCATTTTTACTGTCTTTTACTGTCTCTGTAGCAAAAACTGGGGTTGGGGACCTGTCTGTTTTAGTTGAGGCTTCTGGTTTCAGGCTGAATTGTACTTGAAGGACACATAGGAAACAACAGACTGCCATCTTTTACACCAAAAAGTTTTTTTTTATTTTCTTTACTAATCCCAAACTGGGAAATCTTTCTCTGCATGCAACATGCAGTGAGAGCATATTGGGGGGGTTAAGTGCCTTGCTCAAGGGCACATCAGCCGCCTAATGGAGGGGGAGAGGATACTCCACCACACCAAAATTTCTTCTGCCAGTCCGGTGAGGGAATCGAACCGGCAACCTTCCGACCTCCAACCTCTAGGCCACGGCTGCCCCCCCTCTAGGAATTCCATCAGTATTAACATGGAGAATATGTCAAACACACCTTGTAACTGGGAACCGGTACCGCCATCTGCTCTGTTATTTTCTGCTCTGTTGAAAGATTTTTGCTCTAGCCGTGATTTGAGAATAGAGCTCCCAGTGATCAAGTCCCCACTAGTCACTGGATCCCACCTGGGCCTGGTCCAAAATAATATGCAGTCCTGTTAATGCATGTTGGGTTCAGGTGGGTTTTTTCACAGGGATGTTTACTTTTGCATTAAAGTCAGGGCTGCTGTGGGGTTTTGCTGCAGCTGCTCAGGGCAGCGCAGAGACACTCTTTATTGAAAGTGTCGGCCTCCGTAAATGCCCGTGCAGAATTAGAAAATCTTCACTCTTTGTTTCCAACGCTGCGGTGCAAATTTATTGAATCAACTCATTGTCTGCCTGGTTTGTCATTGTATTAAATAAATATAAAACAAAAAATCTTCACAAAATGTCTGCAGCATTTCACGCACACCATCCAGAAAAGGCAACAGTGTGACAAGCAAGGAGGAAAAAAGCTGCTTCGACGAATCAAGCATTTCCACAGAAAAAGCAACAACGGCAGCATTCCTTCCTGTCACCAAAAGTGTGCTATTAACAAATTTTTTCATCTCTCTATCGATCTGCAAGAAATGACTCTCTATCTTTCTTCTGCTGTCTCTCCTCCTCTCCCTTCGCAGACAGCGAACAGATTACATCTGCGCTTTCATTACACAGCTTTATTTTCCATCGCTGAGCTGAAATTGTGTCTTGCTGTTTGCCATCATTCGCCTTTATTGCCGGAGCAGCCAGAGAGTGTCAACAGGCTGCTCCGTCTGATCCTCTGCTCTGCTGCTTGTTAGACTGTCATGTTACGGAAGCTTGTTGACTTGGGAAATTCCTGGCAGCCATCACACATATTAAATATCAAAAAATTGCAAGTAGAGCTTGAAATTAATACTAACCACCAGCCTGTGGTAATCATGTTATAAGTCTTTTAGGATTTTATGTCTGTCAGTTGAATTAGCTGCTTTGGCAGGCGAAACCCCTCAGTTGCACCACTATTTTGTGTCCTATATAAGTAATAGAAAAACTCTGGAAATAGGCATGGTCATGAGTAAAGACTTGTTTCTGCATCCTATTTTCTGCCACTTATTTTCCATCCGTCTTATGCCTATTTTGGATTTTCCTCTCTCTCTGTGGGTACTCGACGCAACATCGCAAATCCATCACCTCACTGCTGTGGACTCACTAAATGACCAGAGCTGGGATTTACACACATTAACACTTCATTAATAAATTAAAGTCCCTCTGCATTATACAATGATTATTGCTTATTGATGCGTGATCCGGACTGTGCAGAATGATGCCCCTCATTTGCTGGAGGGGGGCTATAAACTCACCTTAAGCCTAGTTTTAACATGTGCATGTACATGTGTAGTTTTTGAACGTTCTCATCCGACAGCGATTTAGACTTTGGGTCCAACGGCCAATCTTTCGGGGCAGCCAGCAGGCTTTACAGCAACTTAACTTGACTTCAATTTTAACAGCAACCCTTTTTCAGCTAGTCTCTATAAACAGATATCAGCATGTGAATGCAGATAAATTTACATAAAGCTAATAAAAAGCTAAATCACCATCAAACAAGAGCAGACAGCGTTCCACATCTTTTACTCCCCGTTGGTTTACCTCCATGCAACCAAAGCCCGCTCAAATGCCATCGTAGTCCGAGTAGTAGGGATCAAGCGGCTTTCGAATGGAAACCACAACACTTACAAAACCAAAATGTTGTCCCTTGCCGACAGATTCAGCATTACAATGCAGGTATCTGTTTGTAGAGATTAAAGCCCAGCAAACAAGTTTAACTACTTAATTCAAGTTATTGGTCGAAAATCATATCAGAAACAAATGATGTCGTTTTAAATGCTTTCAAGCTTGTCTGGAGGGGATCTTTCATTATCAGTTATTCTGTCAATTATTCTCTTTTGAATTGGTAATTAATTGTTTGACCTATGTAATGTCACAGTGACAAATCACATTGTATCCCAAAGCCCGAGGCAACATTCTCAATTAGCTTGTTTTGTCCGACCAATAGTTCAAAACGCAGATGTATTCAGTTTATAATGATGGAAACCAGAATAAATCGGGACATGTTCATGCTGGAACCTCCAAATGTTTGGCATTTGTGCGTGATAAATGATGATCATTTCAATTTAATTATTACAGTCAATTTCTACTGAGTTGCTTCAGCAGTTTTAATCCCATGTTGGTCCTTTCTGTTTGCACCACAAAGTTCTGTCATAGTTTTGCAAATCTGTTTGACTTTTTTGTTGCAAGTTCAATCATTAGCAGCGTTTTTCTTGCAGCAGTGTGTGCATCTTCTTAGTAATATTTGCAGGAAGCTCTAACTGATTAAAATGTTATTTGCACAGAAAACACAGTAATGACAGAGTAATTATGCAAGCCTGCATGATTCTCGGCCATCCTTCACAAAAATAACACATCCATCAGCTAAAGTGTCCACTATATTATCTGCAGTTTGTCAAACGGAGATATTTAAAAAAGTGTATTAGGAATTGCAACCTTTCCACATCACTATGCGCGCGCACACACACACACACACACGTTAGGACTTACACTAACCCTACTCCTCACCACTGCTTACCTCACCCTAACATGTAAACTTAACCCCAGTCTTCACCCTAAAACTGATTTACATTATGGGGACTTACGTTTGTCCCCAAAAGCGAGGCAACGCCCACAACGTGACTGTTTTGTGTCCCACAATGTGGTGGAATACACACACACAGACGCACACAGTGATCTGTGTCATGGCTAGAGCGTTTTCCTACCTGATAGGAGATGAAGGACAGATCCATCTTTCAGGCATTTGAGGATATAACAATCTCTCTGCTCATCAAAAGGCTACTCGCCCAGTCCTGGCTCAATGGGGCACCAGATGCATAACACACACACACACACACACACACACACACACATCCCAGGCACTGCCTCTGGCCTGGAAAATAACCATGGTGTCTGAGATCTAATCAGAATGTCAGCTACAGCAGACTCTTTGATAACAGAAATACGAGCAGGAATTCAAAGTGGAAAAAGGTTCAGGTTTTGCTTCTTTTTCTCTCCTCTGCAGGCTTAGAGTGGCCATGATGTCTTCGTAAAGTGACAGTGTGAGAAGAATGGTGGACGATAGGCAAGGAGGTAATGTATAATATGCTGTGTGCTGTGACTAAATGAGCTCCCCTCTAAAGTTCTCTACTGCACGTTTTAATCCACTGCTGTAGTTACAAGTTACTTACAGATTATTAATACAAAATATAATCAAAAAATATGTAAATGATCATGCGTTAGTATATATTAAGATGCCCAGCAGTCATTAGAATCAGCCCCACCTTTAACAGAGGCAAACACTGAAATCATGTTGAACACAGCATTTGCTGTGGCTACTTTTACTTTAGGAGAATGTCTGAATACTTGTGCTGCTAATGGAAACATGTGCTGCATGTGTTATTTCCTTTTCTTCCCATTTATTTTTCCTACTCGGCAGCTGTTGTATAAAGGAGCGCATTCCTGACTTTCTTCATCCTGACCTTCTTGTTCTTCAAACATCATCAACCTGAACAAAATAAGCTTGATGCAGTGAAGCAAAGGGAAACCTCACTCACTCATTACTATATTTAAATGCTGTCAGTGAAGCAGCTTGTCCCCTGATGATATGATCCCTTCTGGCTTTTTGCTTCCCGTGTTTGGAGACAGAGCGCTTCATCTGCTCCGCTCCAAAAGGACAGAGAATGCGAAATCAATGAATTCATGAATTTTTACTTTTGGAGGTGAGTAATGCCGTTTAGCTCGCTGCGCCTCAACGAGAGCTTTGCCAAAATGCTTCAGAGCGTGTCACTAGACGCTGTTTACGTGGAGACAGACTAGGACTTCAGAACTGCAGCCATTACATGGAGGTTTTTTAGCAAATCTAACACAAACACTTAACAGTCTCACTGAAAGTTCTGCTTGAAAGAAATATCAATACATGCCCACATTTCTTTTACTGAACTCAACTTTTCTGTTGACTACATTCATCCTATAACCTCAAACCTCACCCCTTCATCACCTCAACGGTGGATACCTGGCCATCTTCAATCGACTGCTTCCCATGATGATCTGCTTCCTGCCCGGGTCTAAGCACCCAATGTCATTTCCTATGTTCACGATGAATTTAATCTTGCAAAATTTCTCATTCTCCTTTGGTCCTCTTATAAGTCTCATCTGATTGAAACTCTTTAGGTGTCACATGAACCCACAGCTGAAATTTTGTTCATGACGTCCAACCTGCACTGATGCAAAAAACACTGTTAAAGTCAAAAAAGCCAGGGCATAGCATGGTATGGAAAATGTTCACGTCACCTTCTGGGATCCAATTTTCTGTCACACTGGTTCTTCCTGTGGGACGAGAAGCGTTTCCGTGTGCCCAAAGTTCTTAGTGCTTCACCTGCTAACATGACATCTCAAACCTGCTTCCTCCCCGCTAGTGTCCTCTCCTCCTCCTTCCTGGCCTCAGCCAGAGTCTCTATTAGAGTTTGACCGAGACACTTTGTGTCGTTTCTCCACCTGTTTCTCTACGTGCTTTCAAAAGAGGCCTGAAAATTTGAAAGAAATGGAGGCGGCTCTGACTGGAGCAGGGAGGAAGGTTGTATTTACAGGACACTGTCTAAACAGTAGGAAGATAGAGCGCTGCAGTGTTTGAGGACTGGAGAAAGCAGAGTTCAAACGATGTGGGGTTTTTTCACGGGCACAGGGAAGAAAAAACGTACACACTTCTGTGAATCTGTTCACGTGAAAGCTCACTTAACACCAATAAGCAACTGTTCGCTTTTTTTAATGACCAGGATTAAGCGAAACGGTATATTGGTTTCCTAGTTGACACATTTTTTTTTCTCTTGTTGATTATTTGGTATTTATCACTGCTCTTTCTTTGCCTCTGCTAACACTTTTCTTGTCGTGTATGTCATTTAAGATGGTAATGTCATCACTGTGAACAGACCAACCCATCACTGAGGAGGTTAGCACTCTCTCCTAATTTCAGTTCTACACTCACAGTGCATCGTGTACGACCAGGTCTGGATTTGACAAGAAATGTGCTGCATGACTTTATGAAGTGGATCTTTCAAAACCCCTTTTCTCACCAAGTAGAAGTTATGGACAAGAGATAGTCAGGGCATAATTGGAAAACATGCTTATGCTCTTCAGTAAAGAAAAGGATTTGGTGAAATACTCTCATTCTATTTATTTTTATTTCTTTAAAATGGAAAGGTTTCCCAAGAAGCAGCCTGACAGAAACCTAATCAAATTCTCGAAGGTGTGCTAATGCTTCCAGAGAGATGTTGCGATCCCACATTTCCTTACACTGTCTTCAGGCAACACTGGCAATGTGGTCTTCCAGCAGCAAAATACATTTAGTGCTGGATTACATGAGATGACAAAGATTACATTTACTCATTCAACCTTCATGCACTAAGCGTTAAGAACTTTGACAGTCCCTTTGGGAGGGCCTCATGAAATGTTATCATGCCTTCATTTTGTCCTTTTTTTAAATAAAGTTGTATATTTTAAGTTTTTCTGACCAACAAAGATGTTTCCATTTCTCTTTGCACCACAGTTGTCTCTTCATTAGTGGCTACAGCAGGGAAGATTACACAATGCGTTCAACTGTACACACAGTCACCAGACAGTCCGGAGAGGAAGTGATGAGGTTCATGGGACATGTAGTCTGCTTTTTGAGAACCACAAGCGTCACACTTATATGAGCGCACCACCACAAGTCATGCTTAGAATGGTTTTATTTGCATATTGTAACTGAAGAAAATGGAGAAGAAGAAAGAGGAGAAGATGACTCTGAAGAAGACGAGGAAGAATTCCTTTATTACTCCTTCAAACAAATTCATCTTTACACTCTCATTAGTACTTCATTATGGGCACACAACTGCACAGAGAAACCTGTACCTGCAGTTGATCTGGAAAGAGTCACAGTGATGTGTCACCGCAGCTTTATTAGTACATGAGCACACCCCACCAGGTGAGCTGGAAGGTGTCACAATTACTCTTTTCAAACACGTACTGTCATTGTCTAATCTTTCTTGGTATTTCCTGACCAGTGTCTGTCCCACTCTCCATCTCGCATTGCGAAGGGAAGGCTTGTCTGCTTTGGCATTCTGAATGCTGGCGGAGAGTCCCCAGTCCCCTGTGACCCCAGCCTGAACACATTACACACTCCATCGCCACAGACTGCTAAGGCCCTCAAAAATAGACATATATAGATCCAAATGCTCACCCGCAATAGTCACACAGTCAGTTTAGACCAATCAGCCCTGCAGCGTACAGCGGTACGTGGACACGGCCAGTTTTGTCTTTGATGTGAGCCACACTGCTAAATAGGCACCTAATTAATTCTTAATGCCGTCATTCACACTTTCTGTCTCTGTGTAATGTGTTCATGTGTGTACTAAAATACACCTACGTACATCTTTGTGTATGTATATGCATATGTATGCACCTCAGTACACCGCTGTGTGTGTCATGTCTTTGCATGTACAGTATGTGTGTGGGTGGGTATACCTCCCGGCATTTGCATGAGTAGGTGTGTATATGTCCCTGTGTGTGTGTGTGTGTGTGTGTGTGTGTGTGTGTGTGTGTGTGTGTGGTTTGAGTGAAATGTCACTAGCTGTTGGCATTGAGCACCATGAAGCAACACAGCTAATTGGCCGAGGTTTGCGGGAGATTTCCAGCATTTTGACTCTCCTCTCCTCTCCTCTCGATGGATGCTTTAATAAAAACCTAGGAATATAAAAGGTCAGAGTGTGCCCGTGCCAGAAAGGAGACACGTGCTTTGAAAGAAAGTTGAGGTAAAAAAAAACAAAAAAAAAACTGCCATGCGACTTTTGGCTTTGTCAGCTAGATGGATAATTAGACTTATCAAAAAAAAAAAAAAAAGAAGATAACGTCAGCATAACACTGAAGTCCGCCTCGGATGATAAACACACATAAATGTACAAGAAAAACAATATATGTAAAAAGAATAAAACATTTCGAAGCCTGTCTTGTTCAACTGCTTTCCAGATGACTGGTAAGAAAACACACCTCAGAGAACCCTTCCATCTTGCAACATTCGTCTGTGCAGGGTCTAGGATCCTATCACAGATAACGTCGGACGATGGGCGGGGTAAGCCCTGGACAAGCTGGCAGTCTATCACAGGGCTGACACACATACAGTATATTCTCCATGTCTTCATTATCTGGTGTGTGAGTGTAAACCTGATTAGTTAACTGCACTTGCCATACTGTTAATGCTTACCTCTACTTTAAAGCTGCTTTAGTCAATATTTTTCTAATAACAAAGGATAAAATGACTTTGCTAATTGCGACAAACCCACTGAGAATCCTAGCCTTACTCTGCAGACTTTTAGCCTCTTCCAGCTGATTGTTTTGGTCATATGACCCACAGCTTTAGTGTTTTGATGTATTTCTACCTCTCTCAACAGCATCATTTCCAAATGCAGTGTTTTCAGGAGAGAAGCTCTGAAAACCTACTGAACAGCACCTGCCCCGCACCAAAAAGCAGCTTAATAATTCCTTCAGGGGTTGGTGGAGACCAAAACAGAGCTAAAAGGAATGGACTTACATTCATTAGAACAGACACAGAACTCGAGCATATGTTAAATATGGTGCAGGTTGTTGTAGGGTCAGATGTAACGAGTAACCACAGCGGGGGTGTTGCAGATTCAAAATGTGGAACATCAACAACTGTGGGCAGCAGACGCAGTGTGGCAGCTTAGTGAAAGCACCATAACTCCACCTCTCTCTGCCTCTCTACTCCCTTGTTCTGTCACTCCGTTTCGCTCCACTCATCCCTCCTCTTCACTGTTCTTCTCCGTCTCTCGGCTTCCCGACATGATTCTGCCTCATACATACGAGCACATACTGTAACTCTCAAAAGACGGGAAAGTGGGAGTGTGTGTTTTTTAACAGGTCAGACAAGCAGACACACCGGAGACAGTACATGCATGTACTGCATGTACTCTCTCGTCGGCGCCGCGATGATGCCATGTAAATAGCTGGCCCTTCAGTGAACCGGTGAGAGTGCCTCATAGCTCTGCACACAAACACACACGTGCACATGTAGACACTCACAGAGCTCTCACTGCATTCTACTCGGGTGCTCCACTTTCTTACAGTGTTTCTGACTTTTAGCGGTAATGAAAATGAGTCAGAAATAGCTGGCCTACTTTCACTTCAAACCCTCTAATGACATAAAAAAACCCTCATTGCCGGGGTTTCTCCCGTGCTTCAGGGTGGCAGACGTGTCGTGGATTAAAGGGCAAAACGCTGGGTCACACTGCGCGTCGGAGCAAGGTAAGAGAACACGTGAGATCGACAAGAGTAACTCGGATCCATCACACATTCACGCATTGCTTAGGACACGTTTTAAACTCATAGCGTTCTGGCAGGTTGGGGAAGCTTTGCAACTTGGGTGCATCTTTTTCTCAAACACCAAGAGATAAAGAAAAGAACCAATAGTTGACAATAGGACGACTAAAACTAACACAGGTGCCATTGTCTTCAACAATAAGAAACGTGTGGTTACCAGTTTTAAATGGTCACAGTTTGGTTACTCCATGGTAACAATAATAAACCCGTGGTTAACGCTGTCAAATGGTTGCACTTTGGTTAGGTTTAGGCACCAAAACTACCTGGTGTCAGAAAAAGAGAGCAGAGCAGGTGGACCCAAAGGTGCAGACGGCAAAAACCCAGAAAACAATAAAACCTGACTGGACTGTGGCAGGACCATGATACTTGGTTAAGTCTAGAAAAGTATCTAAGTTACATAGGCTGATGTACATTATGTACAGAACATAAGCTGAGATTGCTCTATTAGTTGCGTATGTAAGTTGAGCTCCTCCCTATGCAGAATTTAGACTACATCACCTGAATTCCTCTATTGCTCCCATCACAATTACTACGGCCACTAGAGGTCACCACCTAGCAATAAACACGAATGTGGCTTGTAAAAACGACCTAAACAGACGTTTTTTTGGTGAGGACAGTCTGTCTGTGCGCAGCGGGCCATTGCCTCAGTATCCATCAGCGGCCAAACTGTGGTCGATGGAGTCACACATTTTGTTTGCAACCATCCTCCCTGATCAGCTGTTGCAGGTTTTGTCTCACTACAACAACCTCACACTACCTCGGCCTTTGCAGAGGACAGTCTGCAGGATGTCACTTGTCCTGGAAGCACAACAGACGTCATTTTAAGTCTTCATGCAAATTACTCGCGTTCTTTTATTCGTTTTTTTGTTTGTTTATTTTGTGGTGAGGACAGTCTTGCAGATTTTGGAGCACATCATTTTCGCATCATTTAAATTACGGATTTGAATCTCCAAGTGAGGAAAGTCACACCCAGGTATAAACTGTCAGGGTCAAAACGTGAAGGCGCTCCTTGAACAGAAGTGAGTGAACACTGTCCAGACAGCTCGACCCCACAGCCAGGGACAAGCACTCGTCTGTCTAAAGCTCGGAGTTTCAGGTAGATGACGGACAAGTTTGTGCTTTGGTGAGTCCAGACTGGCTGACTGCGACGTATTCTTAGTTCAATACCTCAAACACAGAGATACACACCTTTTTAATTTACTAATGCCAGGATCCTTTTTGCACGCATCCTTTGGCAGCTGTTTGTTCAATCTTTTTCTCTCCGACATTGTTGAGCGTATTTGATTGAAACAGAAATGGTTTTAATTTTGCAAAGTAACTTGCATAACCCTCCTTATCTACCTTGTGTGTGCTCATTATGATATTTTTTAATTGAACAAATGAACAAGCTCCTCTCGCTGTCTTAGTACCATCAATGGTAATGAGCTTGCGGCTCTGCGTTATGAAACAGTTGATGGCTCTGTCATTCGTGAGAAAATGTTCTACCTATTGTACTAAATTGTATTACAGATGCTCAGACGCTCTCCACTCACGCTGAAGAGTTGGAGTGTTTTCACTGGAATGCCTCTCTGGAGTGCTTCAGTGTATTCACTGGCTCTAACTGTCACGTCTCATACCATCGTGTGTGAACGTTTATCTGAAATGGAAGTGCTGGGCGGTTTGTAACTCAGCACTTCTTGAAGAGGCTTTATCAGACTAAGATTTGGCATTTTTGGAAATCAAGGGGAGAACAGTGGTCAAGAACTGCTCGAGCTGGCAGCAAGGGCTCTGTGTGTGTGTGGGTGTGTATGTAGCAACATATCTGCTCTAAAAGGCGACTGGTGTGAATGGCTGTGACGTGAGTCTGATCAAGCAGAGGAGGTGGTCGGCAACACCACTTATCAGCCACTTACAATGCAGTCCTGAGATCCCTCCCCAGGCGGCTTAACACCCATTCACACCACGAGTCATGTGACGCTAGCCACTCACATTATGGCTGGATGTGACCTCAACGACTCTCAAGGCGTGAATGATCCTACAAGAGGATCTGGGACTCCCCACCAGTCAATCAGAACTGAAGAAGCCTGTTGGATGAGAGGCGGAACGTCTTCTAGAACCTCGAGAAGAACCATGACCTGGATGAACGAGAATCTTCACAGACTCCTGAATATTATATCTTTATTTTTTTTTGATCATATGGATCCATGTTTGGGCACATCATGTCTTCTTTCCTACAATATTTGTTCTAGTAACTTGAGCATTATTTGACTGCAGGATTACGTTTAGGCACTCAAAACACTTGATTCGGATTAGCTGATAATGTTCTTGGATGTATGTTTACTGACAGCGTATTTCATTTGTTTTCCGTCAAAATAGGCAGTCTTGCAATCCAATATCCACTCGCATGGGCTGCAGCATTTTTAGCTTTCAGCTATTATTGCCAGCACAGCGAAATCATGAATGCAGATTAGCCGTATACAAGCATCTTTCCAGGAGGCAGGGCTGAAGTACGAGACACAGCACGCTTTAGATGTCGACATTTAACCAAAACCACAATGTGCATTTGTTCCCTAAACACACTGACTGTGTGTGAACCAAAGTCGCAACATAGAGATGATATTTGAAGAAACACGTGTGTGTAGGGTGTGCAAGAGCAGAATGACAGTGTTGAAACACGCCACTTCTTCTTCACCTGATGTGGATGTGACAAGAAATGGAAAAAATGATGTGATGAGCTGCAATCTTTCACCAAGTCGCGTCTAAATCCGAGGTGCTGCTCACGACACAGGAACAAGAGAAACTCAACCATGAATTCATTCGGGACAGCGTGCGGGGCTGAAGAGGAGTGAAGGAGTTTCCCATGAAAGTTGTGCCATTGGCGTTATCATTGTGCCCCTGGGCCAGGCACACTCGCTGCGAGCCCCTCTCGCTCTCAGCCATCTATGGGGGCATTAGGATGCATCAGCACGTCTCGGCCCTGGTAATCAGCCAATTCAGGGATTAAATGAGCACGACGAAAGGCAAGTGAAACATTGTTTCAGCACAGCATGACCGGACAAATACAATCAGCCACATATTAAAATGTACCGTGCACACGCAAACACACATGCCTGTGTGTACACGTACCGGTTCAGGATCGCTTACTGTAATTGGGAGTGTTTGGGAGCCTCGTTCCCACTTGGTCTCTAATACCTTTGCCTGTGGCCCTGAAGTGTCCATCATCCGAGATAAATCAGACAGCGTTAGGATGTGTGAAGGTACATATGTGAAGGGATCAGTGCGTATATAGACCAAGTGTGTGCGTATCCTGAAGGCTAACACTATGAACTGCGACTGAATTATCTGTATGTTGCTACAGCATCTCGCCAAGCCTCATTTAGACAAACTTGCTCTCCAAACAGAGGATGAATAATTCTCTTTGAGCCTCGTCCTCCCCTTTTCTCCACCTTCTCCTCTCTCTGCTCCTGCTCCTCCTTCCCTTCCCCATTTCTCCTCCTCCCTCCCCACAGGAGCTCTGGAGGTTTTATTTTTTTTTTTTGAAGAATAAGAGATTTTTTTTTTGTCGGAGAAAAGCGGCAGCCTTGAGATGCTCTTCCTCCAGGCTGAGATGGATTTATGATGCGCTGTCAACTTGCGGAGGGAGAGGGAGAGAGAACGAGAAAGCATAGTAAACATGTTTTCCTCCTTCCTACCATAATTTGGGGGGTGGAGGGTAGAAAAAGGGAACACAGCTGGATGCTTTTTCATAATCTCTCTCATTGAAAATCAAAAGAAGAAAACATCTTCATGCAAAGAAGAGGTGAGTGCAGCCTGGTTAAAGACACTGTCTGCACTGATTTTGGAAAGTTAAAAATGGAACTCAAGTGTTTAAGAGCGATGCAGCAAAGAACTTGACTAAGAATATTGTGAGGGGAAAATACCCACTGCCCCAGCTAACCCATTTTTATCTGTGTTCTGTCATATTTTCCTCTTTTTCAGTTTAATTTCAAAATTGTTTAGAGACCCCAAGTGGTAAATGAGTCAATGAGTTCCAAGCAGAATGTTATATTAGTTATCCGAAATACAGCATGTTCTATGCAACTAGTTATAGCCTGCAACCACAGGGTGGGAACCGCTTTTTTAGACCTTGGTATAAATCATTAAATTCATAATACGATGGGCCTTTAGTGTTGCTTTTCTTCGCTCATGAAAAGTTGATGTTTTGCAAGAATACATTTTTTTACAGATCATAGAGGTATCACATATAAGACAAATGACTGTGGAACAAAACAAGTCCCCTAAAATTAACGATGAAATAGGTTGCTTCTAATTAAAAAAAAAAAAAAACATCTCAGATTTGAGCTTTCTGCTGTGACAGCCCTTTCACCTGGACTACATATCATTTGTCTTGATTGGAGTGAGGGAAACATAACAGTTTGGGTAAAAAAGGTTATAAAACCTTGTTGGTAACCTCTGCTTACAAGAAGTAAGTTACTAAGTTAAGCTTGGAGGACAGTTATGGTCACGATTAAAACAACAGTTGTCAGTTGATTGTAAATATATTGTAGGTTGTATGAAAGCTACAGACTATGGGTGCTGTTATTCTTGGGAGGAAAGTCTCACAATATATCCAGTCAAATGTCAGTCTAAGCAGACTGTCAGAACTGTATATACACTATAGACACACATAACCACACGATCCTAATTCTGACATCCAGATTGACGGTGTAGACAGCATCGTTAGGCTGCACTGCCATGGACGTGTGCAAGGAAACTGACGTCAAATACCATTGACCCCGTTTTTCACAGCAAGGTTATCCTTTAGGCAAGGTATCTGACTTCAGTGCTACATATGTTAATAAATCATCATCATGCAGCCACAGGGCCGTCGTTTGCCAAAGATATCCTCTTCATTATCTGGCTGCTGAAATATAAGCTTTTAAGTTGGTAAATTCTAGGAAATCTTGTTTTTGTGTGAAAAATAAAGAATGTGCCAACGAGGTGAAGCAACTCTACTTTCATCAAAAGCACTTTCACCTGTCTTTCTCCTCATGCAAGAAACCTGAGGCATGTCACTCTGCAGAGCACTCGAGAGAAATCTTGAGGTGAGCTGATTTACATTAGAACCAAGTGGAATTAGCTCACTTCAATACCTGATTTTTTCCCTCACTTATCATAATAAAGGCTGGATTTGAAGCCACTAAATGCTTGACTAAATTACTTATTAAAGCAACACTTTTCCCAGACCTTCTCCTTCTCTCTCGAATGCAGACGGGATAAACTCACAAGTCCCTCCAACCGGACTGAAAACAGAAAGGAAAATGAGGAGAAAAACACCACTCCAGCATCCCATGATTTGCCCAGAATGCTGGTTCCCATAGCAACAGGGGCCATGATAAATTAGCCCGTTGGCGCTAAGGATTCCACTCACACACCCGTCCTGACTGACTCACACTTTCTTTTCTGCCTCCCATCTCCATTTTCCCCCTCTCTCGCCTTATTGGCATGATTGTTTGTCCAAAAACGACACTGGTGTGGACTGAGAGTCACCAAATCCAGCTCCTTAAAATGAAAGGAACACATTATCCACTCAGTTTTTGTTTGATTTTACAACACGAGCGACGTATTAGCACAGCTCTGTGAACGTGCTAATGTGTGGCAGCTTTGGCATGTGGTTGCAAATCATTTAGACAATAGTGAGGACATATGGGTCATTGCAGTAGCCACTGAGTGGCTCTGCTTGGCCAGCATCCTCCAGTTTGGCTTATTAGTTCTGTTTTTACAAAAGCAGAGTTTCTGAGTGCAGAGGCATCAACAGGAGCAGCTTCCCAAACTTGTAAACCCTCCAGCTAATTTAATTAAAGCTTTTGTGTCCACAAGGCTTTTCCAGTATTAGTCAACCAAAAGAACAATTAGGCTATTGTGGTGGCTGAGGCTTTGGCAGATTGTCTCTCTCTCTCTGTCTCTCTCTTTCTGTCTCACACACACACACACACACACACACACATATCACTGCCATGACCCATTCTGGGACCAACCCACCCCAAGTCAAGCCGAGACCTTTCCATGAACTTGTGCATGTTGAATGCTGCATGTTGATTAGACGCACTTTATTGGCTTGCCGGGTTATACAGCATCAGATCGGGGGCTGAGAATTGTCCCAGAAAGAGAGTCAGAAATGGAAAGTCATACTCAGATGACAAAACATAATCAATCACACCATAATATGATTTTTTTTAAAGCTAGTTTTTACTTTGTTAGTGTTTGTAGTGTACTGTACAAGATGCATTAAATAATGTGACTGATCTAATTTTCCAGAGAGAACTACGCAGCCACCACATCTTGACTGGCAGCAGCTGACCAGGAGCATTACACGTCACACAGTTAACCAGCCGACCAACATCTTACAAATACCTCACTTCTTCTTTCAAAGTTTTTGCTTGTGACTTCATCTTTACTTTGCCTCCTTCATCAGCTCATTATTTGAAATTGTGTTTGCAGAAGATTTGCCGGGGAACCACCCCTGCACTAAAAACCAAACCCTGCACAGATTTCTTAGAATCGGATACAGATTCAAACAATCATTTAGCTTGACACGAGTTTCCATTCTTTTCCTTCCAGAAGTACTGAATATCGCTGAAACAAACTGAGTGCATTTTTTTTTTGTTATGGATTTATTCATTTAATTTGTTTCTTTCATGACCAGGGCCGTATAAAAAAAAAAAAAACTGCTGGTCTGTATAGCATTTCTCAAAAATTGGATTTTAGATTTAATATGATTTTAAAATTATTCAACAACTTTTATACATTAATATTTCATGTTTGTTTGATGTGAAATATCTTATTGAAACCCCATGGTACAGAATAAATGCATATTTATTGACAAGACAGCAACACAAGTCCATCATTTCCTCATAGTATTCTATGCAAAGATTCAAAGATCATTCTCTGCATCAGTCTTTTCTTGTTGTGCTTTTGGCTCCCACTGTTGGTTGATTACAGAAACACTGTGAGTTGCTACATGTGCTTATAATGCAGTGTTATCATGAATCTTAAAATAGTGGAAAATCCAATAAACCATACATTGATGTTGCTGGAGATGAATTTATGGAGTGAAGATGGCTGGACGTGTGAACTGAATCTTAAGCAATTCCACCTTCCCGCGTGTGTGAAATACACAGCTGCTTATCACATTTTTGGCTTTTGATCCGGCTGGCATGGGCCAATCAGATCCAATTTGATGGAGTTCATGAGGTCAATCTAAATACAAACAAAAGAAGAGACAAAAAGAGGAAAAGTCCAGCACGCCCGGCACGCGGCGCACAGGATGAGTCGGTACTTTCCTCTGATGCTCTCCTGGTATCAGCTACCAACAGTGTGTCACACTTCACGATCACCTTGAGGTCATTGTTTGACTGCTGCGTTCAGGATGCTAACAGCGTGTCGGACCGTCACCTCAATTAGCATATAAAGTATGAGGAAGATCTCTCAGTGTTTTCTCACTCATCTGTCCCTCCCCTAATGTTCTCTCCCGGTCCATGCCTCCATCTTTTACGCAGCCTGAGCTTCTGCTGCTCTTTCTACACAAGCGGGTGTGTTTGTGTGCGTGACATGCAGAGACAGAGAGAGAGAGGAAGTGACTATGTGGAACTGCAGACGGAGGAGATAACAAAGCAGAGGTAGAATGGAATAGGAAAGATGATGAAGATTAAGTTGTGCGTATGCAGACATGCCCAACCTGCGCAGGCTTAGAAGTAACCAGTAATGCATATAAACCAGATCCAGAATGCAATGGATGCATTTTCAAATGACACTACAAAGAATCCAACGTCGAAGAGGGACAATTAAATATAACTTGTGTAATTCATGAAAAATAGATAAAAAAAATACATATTACTGTAACCTAGAAGAGATACCAAAGTCAAAAAAGCTTTAAAACTAAATTAAATAGGACTAGTTTCAGGAATAATTGACGTTCTTAAGTCACTGAACAGTAGAAGCAAACGGCGCTGGTAATGAGGAACTTGACAAAAGGGGCTTGTTTTCCACTTCTCCCAAATCAAACAGCTCTCACAATCCATCTTCTTGCTGACTATTTCTGAATTCTGCCAGCTCGAGGAAAAACACCAGTTGTTGTGAAACTGTACAACAAAAGAATAGATTACAGAGTAGAATAAGCCAACATGAACAAGATGTTCTAGAAGTGCTCAGAATAACAGAAAGCCTGAACGTTTGCGGTTCCATCCAAACTGAGGAATTCTATCTGTCGATTAAGACCACGCCACACAGACAAAAGAGTCAGAGGAGGAAGCAGACCTTGACATTGTTTTGTAAACTGGGGCATAAAATACTTTTGTCAAAGTTTAGTCGTTTCATTTGGCACTTCATTCGATTTGTCTGTCTCTGTAAATATCATAATCCAATCAGCTAAAACAGCGGATGTCGACATTTATTCTGAGCTGGCCAAAAAAACTAAGCATCACCAAAATAAATGACAGAGACAAGCGTTAGATTAATGATGTGATGTTGCTCCCTGTGCTGTAAAGCACCATTTCTTTCCGAAGATGATTAAAAACACACCAAAGAGGTGCACTGACTAACATGTCATTACCATGAACACACACACTTCAGCGTGTTTTAAATCAATCCCTCATACACCTTCCTGCTCCTGGATATACTCATCAGAGCACCAAATGTGAAATAATCCACCACTGAAAACAGTCCCCAAGAAAGGCAGCGTTTGTCTCTCACCTATGCTGACCAGGATTTGCATCCGATCCATCTATTCAATTCAATGAGCTGCCAGTCACGAGCCTGCCACCCTCAGCCATTACCCTCCCTCCTCCCCTGTGCTGCTGCATCGCTATTGTTACAGCACAGTGGAAATGGCAGAATAAAATGGAGTGGGCTCATATTTGGGGTATAATTTGTGAATGATGTTGCTTTTCTCCCGTGTTATTGAAAACAGTAGCAGGTGCGAACTGAGCCGACATCTGCCAAGGTTATCAATTTCATAATAGTTATTAGTCCCCAAACTCCTCTTCTGGGCCTTTCAATCAACACAGACTCCATTACACTGATGTCTGGCCTGTCAACACACTCAAACGCACACATACACAACACTGATTTCCACTTCCAGCAACTGGTGTCTGCCGCCACATTAAGTGGCGCACCATAAAGCCCAAATCTGTCCATTCATTCTCTGCTCCTTCTGCACGACAACAACAATAACGACGGCCATTTTTAATGCACAATTACGTAGAAGTGCTCTTGGGCGGACGGGCTGATGGCACGCCGTTGCACGCGCTGGGCTCCGCTCCCTCAAGAGTTTGCATGTGCAATTTGGCGCAGCAATCTGAGAGCCTCTTGACCGCAAGTGTCTGTCTGTGTGTGTTTTGTGTGTGTGTGTGTTATGTGAGTCAAAGACGCTCAGGCATTTTTCCTCTGAGAGCCTCTGTTGGGATAAAACCCTGAACACAAGAATGGCGATGATATAAAAAGTGAATTCATGTGTTTTGTGTGCCAGCGGTGACAGATAGAGCAAGTTCAAGTTTATTCTCTGTTTTTAGGAAGTTTACAATATAACCACATAATATAACCATCATATCTGGTATGCTGCTTGCAAAGAAAATAGCGGTAATATGTGGTCCTTCTCCATATCTACTTTATGACTAATTTCACATAAAGAAGCTGTTTTTTTTTTTTTTTTTACAGGTGCAGTTTAAAGGCTTTCTATTGATTAACAGCTATGTACTGTATTCAGTTTCACTTTGAAAGCCAGCCTGAACTCGAAATGATTTTACTCTAAAAATACTTGGTGTTTGTTTTGAGTTGTAAACTGGTCACAACCGTAATAACCCAATTTTTTTTTCATACTGCCTTCTACTTTTGTATTTTCCAGGGGGTGTTCTTCCTTCCAGCTGACGACGTTGGCACTGTAGCTGATTTAGTGCTACACCTGTGTAGGTATTTACTGTATCACTTTAATTCCAGTTTCCATACAGGCAGGTAATGAGCTCGGGTAAGCTGCTTACCATTTCTTATTTGAGGCTAAACAATGATGTGCTCCAGCCGGCAGCGCACCACAGCAGTTGACAGTGTGTCTCCTTGCATCGCTGGCCCTCAGATGTAGGAGGACTACTGAGAAAGGAAACGCCCACCCTGAAGCCTATAGACGCTGTTTCCACAAATGTACATACTGTATGTCCAAAGATGAAAAATATGCACAGTAGCGATAGTGACGATCATGCAACACGTAACATATTATGCATGTGTCTCATGGTTTTGCTTCCGTTTATATTGCTAAATCGCTGCTCCCATGTGAGCCAGAGCGCAGCCTCAGAACCTCAGGCAGGGCTCTGCTGGATTTTCCTAAATCCTGGCTCAAAACTAAAGGTGACCAGGCTTTTGTAGTCAGTGCCCCTCAGCTCTGGTACTGCCTGCCTCAGTATCTGAGGTTCACCTCTCAAAAGTTCTTTTGAAAAAAGCTTTTTATTAATGCCGTCAAACTGTTTTATTTCCAACATGTCTTCACTGTTTTATTATGATTGTTTTTTATTGTTCTTATCTTATATTATTGTTGGGTATTTCATTTCTTTTTATTTTGTATTATTTTCAGTTGTCTGAGTTTACATATTTGCCTCATTGCAGCCCTGAGTTTTAATTCTGGTTCATCCTTGTAAAGCATTGTTGTTTTAAAATTGGTTGAATAAGTGAAGTTGTTTATTACTATTAATATTCATGCTACTGAATGGATGATTTCTTTTCTTCCTCCATGCTGCTGCATTTTACGAACTGCTTATCCATCCATCTATCCCGCCATCCACCCATGTGTATACCATGGCAGTCATCCAGAATGCCCAGTCGGAGCTCAGTGATGCAGAAAACTAAATTGTTGTCGACCAGTTATTTCTCAAACATTGGAGTGTTCAGGGGTAAAAGTCGCCCTGAGGGCCGATGAGCGGTGTGTGTCAGCGTTCCTGAGAAGAGATGCTCTTACTGCGAACATGTGGACCTCGATTTGCTCACCATTCCTCCTTACCTCCCCATGCACACATAAACACATACGCATTTATTCCTCATGTTGTCACCGCATTTTTTGGAGTGTGGCCATTTTAAGTATTTCCAGATGGGCAAATTTTAGATGGCTGTTTGTGCTGTTCGCCCTCTACCTCGCCTCTGAGGAAATGCCTTGAAAACCTCCTCGACACAGAAATTATTTCAACAAATTCTAACGACCCCTCAAGATCGCCAATTTGCTTTCAGATTGTAGATGATGTTGATTTTGTCTTTCACAGCACCTGAAGCTTAAATCTTTCTCGCCAGGTATCGCACCAGGGGGAGGCCATTAGTTCGTGATCATCGTGCGCTTGCTGTTTGGGGCTGAAGGTCATGTGAGATTGTATTTTGGGGAAATATTAACAGCCTATTATTAAAAAAACACTACACTTTTTGAGGAATGTGTATGAAGTGAGCAAAGCAATAAAACATAGGTGAACACTACATGATCATTTGCATAAAACAGCAATTAGCTCATGAGACCGAATGCCACAACTAACATAGTGGACCGTTTACTTCTCCATTTTCAGTCAGTGCTTCTCAGTGTTTTAAGAGATGAAAGCTCCTGATATTATCCCTGAATGAGAATGCTTTTTGATTAAACCTCTGATTCGTCATGTACGTCTTGTCGCGGACCATCACAGAAAGTCAGTGATAGGAAGTGCCTGTTTGATGTGACCTTCATGGTGGACGTTACCAAGTAGTTCCAGCAGCTCCTCAGCTCTTTGCTTTCAAATATGAAATAATTTGAAGCAAAATTAAAGCTGTAGCAGTTGCAACTGGAAACAGGAAACATGTACATGTTCCTACTGTGCAAGAACAAAAGCCTGCTATAACATCTGAACATGCTGCTGAGTGTGAAAACTCCTTCAGGCGTGAGAGGTCTCAGGACATGAAAAGTAAACAGGAAGAACTGAACATATTTGCTACAGTGTTTACTGTGGAACCAGCTGATGTTCCTGACAACCTACGACATGACTCCTCCAAAGTCCTGGTTCTGCTCAAGACTGATGGACCAAACCATGGAAAACCAGCTGCGAGTGCCATCATCATCATCACTACCATCTGATGCCTCACCAAAGAGAAGCAGTTCCAGTCAACTCATTAGAGGTCAGTGTGATATACATGCTGAATAATTAAGTATGGCCTTTGAAGGATGTTTTTGACAATGAATTGGTCCTTGATGGGGAAAAAAGTTCCCCACCCCTGTTGCAAAGGGTCACCAGAACCACTGGATGAAGTAACAATGAGAAGCCCAACCTCAGACCACTGCTGTGGAGGCAAACAAAAACCAGACAAGGAGAGAAGAACCTTTGAGACAATAGACTTTGACAAGTAGGAGGCTCTGAAGGTCACATTTCTAGTGCTGCTGCACTGGACCAAAGAACCTCAGGTAGTGTTCCACGATGTTTGGCATCATTTACAAGAGTGACTCACTGAAAAAATAATTACATTCCTTCACTAATTACTGAGCAGCAGAAGTCATTGGTTACATGACTTTGCATTATTCATCCCAGCTCTGTCAAAGGCGTCCTCCAACAACTCCACAGCATCCACACACACATCATCACATCTTCTTGCCTGATAATCAGACGGACCAATCAGCAAGCACCAACATATCTGCCTGAATCTAACATCACTTTAATTTGACACTGATGCATAGCCACGTCAACACACAGGTTTTGCAGGGTTTTAAGAGTGGAGGGGAGCGGAGTAAAAACAAACTATGATGTTGGGTGAGGAACAGCCTCGATAGCAGCACCTATCTTGTCTACAGCGGTCACCATCATTGTTTTTACTCCTCTTCGGTTGGTGAAACACAGCATCTAAATATAGACTACTAGCTGAGCTAACACGAGTCTCTCAACTGAACACAATGGTGGGGGAAACATAATTACATAAATTATTTTCACTCATTATTTCATGTTTTTTTTTCATTCTATTAAGTGCTTCGTTTGTGTAGTGCACAGAGGTCAGCTGTATAAAATGTGAAATAATTTTCAGTCACATGGCTTTTCTTAAGTTATGAGCACAAGGGGCTCAAGGTTAGGCAGCAAAGAGACCTGAGGCAGTCTCACATTAACACAATATTTAGGGATCAGTCTAACAGAGGGTGGCTAGGAAGTCACTCCCTGGCTCAGTTACCATAGTAACCAAGGTCTTATAGATAACAAGCACGCACATAGAGAGGACCATTCAAGGAGAATTGCCCAAGTATTCACAGTTTTAATAAGGAAGTAGGTCAAAGTGGCTTCAGTTAGAAGGGTGGAAGTCAGGACATATTTAGGTACAGTAGTGACTAATGTTTAGATTTGAGCATCCAATAGAGTTAACACACACATAGATGATAGACATTTGAAGAGTAGATGGTAGAAACATTTTGACATTGGGGGTATTTTTACATCCTGTTAGAAAGGATTCGGTGAGGCACTACCATACAACTTCTCCTTGATGCATCAAGCCAGCAAAAAAATCCTTTTTCATGAATAAATGCATTGAATAAAGATTGTGTCGTTGGTTAAATGTTTAAAAAGTTAACATGTCCTGTCTCTGGTCTTAACGTTTTCAATTAATCCGGATGAGTCCAACCCTCCAAAGTGTCATAGCAACTGGATGTTACTGAGATTAGTAACTGGAATGGAAGTACTGAATATCTAAAACTGTAATCCCCTACAATACTGACAAAAAAAAAAAAAAAAAAATCACAATATTGCATTGCATTACTCACCCATCCATTACTGCAGAACACTGATGTTACATAACCAGCTGATGGCCATGCCTCTCAGATGTGTGCCATTTGAGCTTGGATAAAGATACCAGAGACCAGATTTCAACCTGCTAAATGCAAAGGGCAAAGATCTCTCTCTCTCCCTCTGTGTGTGTGTGTGTGTGTGTGTGTGTGTGTGTGTGTGTGTGTGTGTGTGTATGTGTATGCTCTTCTCCATTAGTTGATTCAACAGACTCTCCACCACAGGTATTTCTGCGCTGTCTGGCCGCGGTGAAAAAGCCCTTTGAAACAGCACTTACACACCATCATGGAGCAGTGAAACTCTCCACTGACACCATGACAAATGAAATTGTTTTAGGTTGGTTAGCAGCTCCTTAAGTCAGGGTGAGGCAGCTTTCACTGCAGATTTTACAGACTGGTACCCTCCAAGCTGCTGAGCAAAAACACATCCTCGCCTCCGTCTTATTGGCAGGGGACAGGATGGAATCTGAATTTTAATAAAAGGGCAATATCGGGAGGATAAAAGCAATACTTCTCAGAGAGGAAAAAGATACAGAGACAGGCCGACAGTGACGGAGAGACAGATAAAAAGAAGGGAGAGCACAATCCCTCTAATAAGTAGCCAGAGGAGCAAACAATGTGAGAGGCTGTAAGCCAGACTAATGTGATTTCTTCCACTGTATGTGCCCATAATGACAGTGTTATTGAGTGGGGAACCACAGAAAACATCCATAGCACACCTCAGACATGAGGTACTGACCAATCACCTACAAATAGTGTGTGTGTTTGCATGGATAATGGATATAGTATGCAGCATTGGCCTGCAATTGTTTTGTGCAGTTTTGCAAGGCATGAGTCATACTGTGTGTGTGTGTGTGTGTGTGTGTGTGTGTGTGTGTGTGTGTGTGGTCCAGAGCATCCTGATGCTCTGAGTCTAGATCTTCTGAATCTCTGTTTCCGCCTCTTCTTTTCCCTTTGAGCCTGTCCTTACGTCTCTCACTCTCTCCCAAGACCTCCGCCCTTTTCTCTCCGCCCTTCTGAGCCCATAGGAGACATTAATAATTCAGCACTGAGTCATTATTTCAAATATTAGAAAAGGAAATTGACTTTTTGACAGCGTTGAAAAAAAAAAAAAAGGACCTACAGAGAAGAAAGCCAATCACCTTGTCAAATCTCTTTTCTTTGCTTTTAATAATTTGCTTAATTCTACTGGAGCTATTCCACACTGTGAATGCTACATCACCTTGATGTGCTCTCCTCTTGTTCCCCTGGCGCTTATATTCTTATTTGCTGTCTGCCGTTGTTGTTCGCTGCTGTAACAGCCCTGTTTCCACATGGGGATCACAAACATTTAGTCTAATCTAACCTAATCTAATCGTGCTTTACCTCGTCCTCTGACAATTGAGTTAACCCTTTATTCTTACAGTCCGTATCATAGCATACTGCATTATGTCTGGAGAGTGTAATGCACTCAATAGGTGCTTAGAGAATACATATGATGCTGCCTAAATGCCTTAAAGAAGTCTTTTCTGCCACAGAAATGCAGAGTCAAAGCAAAGTGATTGAAGGCCTTCTTGCCTGCTTCCATTACTCTTTCTCCAAATAAATCCCCCACATTGCTTTCCTTTATGTCCACTGCAGCCTCATCCCTATCCACTTTTTCCTCTCTGTAGACAAAAGAGCAATGTTTATTACCCTGACTCTTCTAATATAGCTCTGCTGTGTAAAATCATTAGTGGAAAAGGCCTTTCATCGTGTAATTATTATTGATTTGACAACAAGCTGTTTCAGCCGTCGGAATACACTGATAGCAGCAGCAGCAGCAGCAGCAACAACAACTCTACAAGTTATTAAGATTGTTTTTAAAAAGAGACGCCGATGTGTGCGATCGAAGCAACATGGGTGAGCATAGATTGCTTTCTCTCTGAGAACAGAGAGTTGGAGAAAGATGGAGAGGATGATGTCAGAATATAAATCTTGCTTTTCACCCAGCAGAAAAGGCGCGGATGGCTGCACTGAAAAGAGCACACAGGTAAGCTAATGCATCGTCTCACAGGTAATTTACAGAATCAATTTCAAAGGCATTTTTAAATCCAGATGTGAGACTGCACCATTTTTCTATAATTGACTTCATCAGATCGTGCTGCCTGTTACCACAGCGCCTATAATCACTGTGGATGTGCACTTTGTCTTCCAAACTGCGGGAAGTCTTGCTGTGAACAGACTAGCCGGCAAAATCCAGGTGGCCTAAATAGAAGTTTAAGGAGGGTGCACATTTCATCAATCCAACTGATCTGCTGAAAATGTTGGAACAGCATGTCTGTTGTTGCAGGCACAGCCAGTGTACCTGGATCATTTACATACTCACATTTGTGCTACGTCTGTGCTTCGGATTTCAAAAAAAAAAAAAAATCAGTGACATTTTGTAGGTGATTCACATCTCTTAAGTCCTGCTATTGGATTTATTTATTTATTTTAGTATTTAAGAAAAAGAGAGAGGGCTTTCTAAATCCCATCCAAACCTCCCTTATACAACAACTCCACACATGACACTATAGAAAATATTAAAGAGCTCGTCTGCACTGTAAGCTCCATAATGTAGCTACATAAAATATAAATTAAGATAAATGTTTAATACTAAATTGTTGTCAGACATTGATTAGTAAAAGTCTGGTATGGATTATACCTGCACTCAGAGCAGGAAGGGTAGATTTTTTCTGGGTTTTGGAGAGTCAATCTGAAACCTTGATAGTGTTAGAATCATACAGGGACATAAATAATCAGCTTTCTGATAGTTCTGCAAACACCGACCACAGTTAAAAACTATGACTACATGACACAAACCAGAAGCTGAATGAAGTTAAAGTTGGATTTAAACAAAATCAAATCATTGTGCCGAGGGCAGCATACTGTCCTGATGGCCCTGCCCTAGGTTTTGTGTGTATCTGTTAGCTTGTGGTAATTTTAATTAAAAATAAATTGTCATATCATAATAAATACCATATGAGCACAAAATGAGCTAAAATAATTAGCGTGCTCCCTTCTATAAGACAGGACCACAAGGTCTGGTAATAACACAGGACCCACCTTTGTAAATATTGATTTACAGCAGTGGTGCAAATGCCCTAACACACATTCAATTAATCAAACAACCAAAGACTAATTGACATGCAGTGAACCCACCTCCATTGGAGGTCTGGGGTCCCTGGCTTCTGGCTTTGCCCTGTACGTAATACATCCTTTATTGTAGGCTTGATTAAAAGAACTGTAGAGTAATTCCAGTGCTGATAACTTTAAACTTGAGTAAAATATAAAATAGTTCCACTGATTCAAAGTCATGAAGGACCTCATCACAGCCCAGTAATCAGAAAAAAAGTCTTTGTCAGTCCAACCCTGACATTTCTTTTCCATTTCTTCGTCTTTATCTCATTTTTTTTCTTCTCAGTTCTCTTATTGCTTGAAACCAGGATGTATGACATCAGACTGGAGGTTCAAGTTCAGCATGTACGCATCTTTATGTCCCACATTGCCTGTCATCGCTCTCACACAGTCAATATCCCTCCATCTGTGTGTCCTAACCTGTGGATTCTGACCTTCGACCGACACCCAGAGGGACATTCTCACGCCTAAAATAAACCATGGCGTCCTTCTGCACTCTGCTTACTCACAGAACTGTGTGCACTGGCGTCTATGTACAGCAATCATTCATTGCCACAGATGACTTACATAAATGTTTTTCCTGCTACATAATCTCTGGAACTGTGCACTCAAGTGAACCCAAATGAGGTAACAGGCCTTGTGCACTCGAGTGAACCAAAACCCGGGACTGTGTATTTCAATAAGAAACAACGTGACCCACAACCAACGAAAAAGGTTCAAAACACCTACTGATGAAATAACCTTTTCTCACTCCAATTAAACAACAACCTTCTTCCTTCAAAATGACCAAAACAAGGGACTAATAAAATAGCTTTTGCGGTGCAATTAACCAAACCAAGGGAATGATGTGTATCTTGCATACCCCTAGTAAATTAATCACACTGACGGCCCTGATTTGTATCTTGTGCCCTTGAATTAACCTAAACAAGAGGCTTGATGTGTATCTTGTGTATGGACATTGACCTAACGGAACAGAAATTAATAAAAACAGTAAAGAGACATTATCAAGTTGTACTCTTGAAACTGAAACATGTGTATGACCCAGGACGTTTCTTGTGTGTTTGAGATAACAGTAAGACGGGAATTTCATCGTATTGTAGGAAAATAAAACTGATTAGCAGTCTTGAAGAATTTAGCAATTCACATGTTTATTTTACCCATTTTCACAATAGAAGGTGATTGAGAAATAGAGAAATTTAGCCTGAACATCTTTAAAGATCGATAGACTAGCATTATAAGCCCAAGGTTAGCCGCAACATTCTGTTCTTTAGTTAGCACACTGAGCTAGCTCACAGCTCATTCCATGCAAGCACCTGCTCACTCCTCTTTGATGCTCCTGCCTGTTCGCCCGTCCTCATCATCATCTTCAGACTGCTTAAATAAATGCATTATCTGAGCACGCTTCATGGCGTCAGGCAGCAAAGCCATTTTCTTATTTTTTTGCTACACATTCTCTGCACCGCAGGCGCTAGCTTTTCTCTTTCTTTCCATGCTTTAGCAAACAGTGCTAGATACTTTTAACAAGTGTGATGGCAACTGCTATCTCTCTATCTTCTATTACAGATTGCGCCAGCTGTGCCGCTGCAGCTAAGACGACCCATTAAATATCTGTGTGTACTAAATAAGGTTAGTTTGGAAAAATGAGACTTCTCTCGAACTTCAATACAACTCAGACTACAAACAGAAACCAGAGCGCTTCTTTATCAAATCTCCCTTGCTTATGATTGTACTGTTCAACTGTCTACATACTTTTGGTCATGTGATATACAAAAGGAAAAAACAACCAGACATAAATTTATTATGTTTGACATCCACACACTCTTTTTATTTTATGTTCTGTCATCACTGCAAAGGATTTTTCCTTTTTTCTCATTTCATTTCTCTTCCTCTTGTATCCATTGTTCCTATTGCTCCTCCATCTGTGTCTTATTTGTTCAACTGCCAAACAATCAGTGTACAGAGCCGTTTCCTCTCCTCTTCACTTCCATGCCTATGTCCCTCTTCCTCTCTTTGGCCAGTAGAAATTTTTTTTTCCTAATCTTTTTTTTCCAAATTGCTTCTTGTTTCCAAGATGGCGGCGCGTGCAGACGCAGCGGCTCGTAGCTCCCGTGTTTACGTTTTTGTTTGTTTGTTTTTACTCGTTTCCACTTTTACTTCTCTTCTGGAAGCTCTGACACAGTACAGCAGGTCTGAACTGTGGAACTTTGGAGTACAGTTCGGACTTCACACACGCCCTAAACTGGACTTTATTCCACCGGAGCTGCTACGGACCCCAGAGCCCACCACCATCCCCCCACTGCTGCCAAGGAGACGGAGGAGGCACCGTAAACAAAAGCGGGGCAAGAGAGCCGGCGTGCATGCTAGGCTACAAGCTAACCCTCACAGACCGGCTCTCCCCAGTCTCTTCCTCACCAACGCCAGGTCTCTCACCAACAAAATCGACGAGGTCCGTCTAAGGATAGTCTCTCGCCGGATGGACAGCTGTGTTACCGTTGTCACAGAGACCTGGCTGGACGACAACATCCCGGACGCAGCGGTGGAGATAGCGGGGCGCTCTCTGTTCCGGGCGGACAGGACTGCAGCTTCAGGTAAGAGCAGAGGCGGAGGCTTGGCGCTGTATGTACACAATGCCTGGTGTACAGCCACACGCACCGTCAGCACGTTCTGCTCTCCTGATTTGGAATACCTGGTGGTGAAATGCCGACCGTTCAAGCTGGTTAGAGAACTCTCGTTTATTGTTATTGTGGCCGCTTACATCCCACCGCGGGCTAATGCTAAGTTAGCATTAGAGGAGCTGTACTGCCTGATCAGCGGGCAGATGAACGACAACCCGGAGGCGGCCGTGATTGTGGCGGGGGACTTTAATCACGTTGAACTGAAGGCGGTGTTTCCCAAATTTCATAAGTACATAAAGTTTCCTACCAGAGACAGTAACATTTTGGATCAAGTTTACTGCAACATCCCTGCTGCTTACAAGGCTGTAGCAGCTCCACACCTGGGCATGTCAGACCACATCTCCGTGAAACTCATTCCTGCCTACAAGCCTCTGGCCTGCAGAACAAAGCCGACCACCAGGACAGTACAGATATGGACTGAGGAGGCCTCCTCTGCACTTCAGGACTGCTTCGAACTGACAGACTGGACTGTGTTCAGAGAAGAGGCAGACCTTGAGGAGTACACATCATCTGTATTGTCTTATGTTCAGTTCTGCACTGATGCTGTCCTCCCTGTTAAGACCATCACAGTGTTTCCCAACCAGAAACCATGGCTGGACAGCACAGTGCGGTCCCTGCTGAAAGCCCGGGATACTGCCTACAGATCTGGAGACAGGCTGGCTTATAGCAGGGCTCGAGCAGAGCTGAAGAAAGGAATCAAGCAGGCCAAGCTCCAGTACAAAAACAAAATTGAAGATCACTTCAAGAACAACAACCCACAGAGCATGTGGAGAGGCATCAGAACCATAACGGACTACAAGCCGAACACTCAGCTCACCAGCCACGACCCCGCCCTGCCTGACACCTTGAACAGCTTCTTTGCCCGCTTCGACACATCAGGCAGCAGAGAAGTCACACACCTACCCCGGCTGGAGGAGCAGCACCAGCCCCTCGTCCTGCAGCAGCACCAGGTGTCATCCACCCTGAGGAGGATCAACACCCGCAGAGCTGCAGGACCGGATAAGGTGTCAGGCAAGACTTTGAGGACATGCGCTGACCAGCTAGCAGGAGTGTTCCTGGACATCTTCAACCTGTCCCTGCAGCTGTCCACGGTTCCTGAGTGCCTCAAGTCCTCCACCATCATTCCGGTACCGAAGAAGACATCCATCACCTGCCTGAATGACTACCGGCCTGTTGCACTGACCCCGGTAATCATGGAGTGCTTTGAGCGGATTCTTCTCAGGTACATCAGAGACTTCATCCCCTCGGACCTAGACAGCCTTCAGTTTGCTTACAGAGGGAATCGGTCCACAGAGGATGCTGTCTCCATCACCCTGCACACAGCCCTGACCCACCTGCAGCAGCCCAACACCTACGTCAGGATGCTATTTGTAGACTTTAGCTCAGCTTTTAACACCATCATCCCAGACAAGCTGGCGCTGAAGCTACACACGGTGGGTCTGCCTGCGTCTCTGTGCCACTGGATCAGAGACTTTCTCACCAACAGGCCTCAGGTGGTGAGAATAGGGAACATCACATCATCCCCTCTGGTCCTCAGCACGGGCACGCCACAGGGTTGTGTGCTCAGCCCAGCCCTCTTCACCCTGTTTACTCACGACTGTGCTGCCATCCACCCCACCAACACAGTTGTGAAGTTTGCGGACGACACTACAGTAGTGGGTCTCATCTCAGATAACAACGAGACCCACTACAGAGAGGAGATACACCAGCTCACCCAGTGGTGTTCAGCCAACAACCTGGTGCTGAACACAGGGAAAACCAAGGAGGTCATTGTGGACTTCAGGAGGTCCAGGAAGACGGATCACGCCCCCCTCCTCATGGACGGAGAAGTGGTGGAGCGTGTGGACAACATCAGGTTCCTGGGCCTCCACATCACATCTGACCTCTCCTGGTCCATGAACACCTCCCGCCTGGTGAAGAAGGCACAACAAAGGCTCTTCTTCCTCAGGAAGCTGAAACGGGCTGGACTCTCCTCTCGGTTGCTCGTTAACTTCTACAGGGCCACAATTGAAAGCATCCTCTGCCTCAGTGTGACAGTGTGGTATAGCAGCTGCACGGCACAGGAGAGGAAACAACTGGCACGGGTGGTTAAAACTGCACAGGGCATCGTGGGCTGCCCCCTCCCTGACCTAGACTCTATATATGAAGGTCGGGTCAGAAAGAGGGCGAGATCCATCGCCACGGACCCCAGCCATCCAGGCCACAGACTGTTTGTACCGCTTCCATCAGGAAAGCGGTACAGGAACATCCGCACCACCACTAACAGACTGAGGGACAGCTTCTTCCCCAGAGCTGCTAGAGCTATCACCCCCAGCAGCCCCTCACTGCAGTGAGAGACTGTGTGAACTATGAACACTGCACACTGCACTTTACACCTACACCTACACCTCTACCTCCACCTGCACCTTCTGTGTACTTGACTTTTATGTACACACATATACTATAATTTTATACATTTTAGTATATCAGCACATTTCAGTTTCATTGGCATATTTTATTCTGTCGGTACATTTCACTGTGTATATTTTATATTTTATTCTGCTTGTATATTTTATTCTGTTTGCACATTTCACTTCCATATTTTATTGTTTATTGTTTAGTATATTTTATTGCCTAAGTATATTTTCATTCTGTTATATTTTTAATTGCTTCACGAATATTTTTTTATTGCATGTTGGTTTATTTTATTTTATTGTAGTTATCTTAATTTTATTCACTCTTTCTAGTCTTATCTTTCTTACCATCTAACATGGGGGTTGCAATGAAAATTTCATTGACATGTGCAATGACAATAAAGACTCTTGAATCTTGAATCTTGAATCTTGAACAATCACCTCTTGAATAACATTTTTCTTTAGTTTTTCAATGAAACAACAATACAGCAGAGGACATCTCTGCAGAATGTGACCGTGGATTTGCTTGCAGTAGTTGTTATGTAGGCCAAATTCCCCATGAAGAATCTAGCTGCCAGCTAACTGCCCAGGAGTGCAGATTAGCCAACATTATAATGGGTTGATAACCCTGTAAATACTCTATATCTTCCTCTGTAATGTGTGTTTGTGTGTGCGCACGTGTGAGAGCGCCTATATCAGTCATAATAATAATAACTCGCAGCCTCGCTACGATAACCCTAATCTGACACAGGAAGTAATTCCTCGTCTTCATCCAACAACAGCTGGATTTGCTGCTGTGGCTGCAGGCTGATAGTGTCATGGGAGAAGAATAAGGGGCTTCTGCCCCCACAGTACAGGGATTATGTTAAGACAATGTGCCTCTGTGTATTGGCTTTCTCTTTATCTGAGCTGTCATATTAAATTCTACAACATGGATATGTATTGTAATTGTTTAATGGATTTGTAATTGCACAATTACAAGGTGTAAAATCCTCAATGCACACTGAATAGGGACGACGAATAGGGTTGGTGGTGCAATAGACTTTTAATTGGAGGTCTTATCCTACAGTAGCTCTAATAGCTTTGAACCAGAACATTTTATCTTGTTATCTAGAAAATCCAGCACTGCTTAACATCTGCATGCAGCACAGATGCTGCACATATACTGTATTTACATTCAGCAATTTACATATTCTTAAAATAGATGTTACTCATAGGATTACTCATAAAACTGCATGTGGGAGAACAAGTTCAGTTTCTTAGGTGAAGTATAGCTACTTTTAGCCATGATTATTTACAAAAGCTAGTTCTTCTATGGAATGTTCTTATGGGTTTGTGTCTCTCTCTCAGATAATTTGACGCGTATGTACCATAGATATATTGTTCATGTATCATGCATACACATAAAATGATTTCAAATTGAGTTGGCAGATGCATGGAGATTCACTCCCAACATTAACATCCGATGCCAGAGACCCATCCCAGTGCAGACAAGTTTGTCGCACAATTTGTGTGTTGTGTTCAGTGGCTGTGCCCTTCAGCATCAGTCATACTAAAGCAATATTGTCTGTGTGGCCACACAAAAACACAGGTTACAGAAACAAGCTCGTAACCTGAAGACTGCTCAACATTTAGATTACAGCTGCTTTCTATTTTATCTCTTCACTTGATCGTGTGAAACCCAGAGGGCCCCCAACCCAAGACCTAGCTGGGTGCAGTAAGAGTTTACAGACCATCGCTTCTTCCTCCAGGCTGATCAGCGCTCTCCATAGCACCCTACAATTACGTTAAGAATGAAAATGAACAGTCGCGAAGAATCAGCTTTAAGTTCTTTTTGCAATTGCTTGACGATAACAACAACAACAACAACTAAAAGCTTTCGAGTTACAAGGCCTTCTCACCGAGGGGAGCTCTTTGTCCCCAGCTGTGACAGCAGAGCTGCTTTTGGGCCAACAGCAGCCGTCCTGGTCACTGAATGGAAGGCAACATGTTTGAGCTCACTCAACTTTCCGGTGAGTGACACTTAAAAGAAGCTGCGGTGTAGAGGGAGACTCGCTGGCTTTGTGTGGACTTGGGAAAGTGGTCTAGACACTGGGGGCTATCCGGACAGGCTTGCACTTGGCCACGAATGAGGAAGCACCCTGTTTTGTCATGTGTCACTCTCGGTGGAGGCCCTCATGAGAGGGTAATCTAAAGAGAGGCAGAGTGAGAAGGGCAGGCTAGAGAGAGGCAGAGGTGCAACATGGGAACAGTGTGTTGAGGTAAATCTAACGCCATCTGTGTATTACATAACTATGGGAGCAGCTTGAAAATATCACCCTCATTACACTGTAGCCTGAAATAAGATGAAGCTCTCCTAACGCTGCATACGAAACATTTTATGATTAGCCAAGGTCTAATTTCTATGGACTCAAATGTCAAAATCCTATTTTTGTCCCACCCTGGTTGCATAGCTGCAATTTGATTTATTCACTAAAATCCCTCTGAGCAGAGTCCATTTACTGTTTAGTTGCAGAATTCCAGATAAGAGAAGACAGATGTTGATAAAAATTGATGTGCTCATCCGGGTGGCCTTCAATTACTACCATACGCTAACGACCAGAAGCCCTGGGCACCCCAGCCTGATAAGGCGAATATCACATCCCCTGTGTGATTCAAACCAGGGACCTATCTCTGCATGTCAGACCCCCCTTTTCCTCCCCATGTTGCTGTCTCCACGCTGTCAACTATCACAAATGCAGCAATGCCAGAAAGAAAGAGAAAAGACACAAGCTAAAACAAAACAGCAGCTCTTCAAGTTGTGAGTATGGACTATTTTTGCCTTCCCTGTTGCCTCTCAGGCTCCTTAAAGGCAGCGTTTTAGGTCTCTATGCAGCCTGCATGGAAAGACATCCAGAGCCGAATGCAACTAATGCAATCATCTCTGCATGTTTTTTTTTCTTTTTTGGAGAAGAAAAAAAGAGAGAAAAAGAAGAAGAAAATCTCATAATAAATAATGCACATCTTATATTGATCTACAGGTGACAATGCACCTGCAAATATATCAAAATAATTCACAATTATAATGTTGTACTAACAAAGATGTGAAATTGAATGTCAAAGATAAGGCAGTGAAAGCCTGTGCTCTCTTGTTTGACATACAGTACGTCATCAGGTTTCTATTGGTAAAAGTGCTTTTATGATATATGCATAGCCTTTCTAATTCTCTTGCTAAAGCCATTATTATAGAAGGCTCCATAATAGTATGTGAAAACAGCAAATAGCATTCATAGGTTTTTCAATACATTTTATTTTTTGAGGGACGAATCCAATAGACAAATCAGCCAGTCAGCTGAATTCCCGGCCCCTCGCTCCAGACATCACACCTATGACTTTGTGAAACACTTGCAAATTGTAAAACTTTTCAACCAATGTAATAAGAAGACAAACATTAAAAAAAAAATTAAAAAAATCAGATTTGATATCCTGTCATATTGATGACTGCACATTTGCAATGGAAATAGTCTAATCATTACCAGCTATCCTGCAAAATGTATTTCCACTGTATGCATTACACTCCTGATTAACTTATGATTAATTGAATTTTTTAATTTCTAATGTCTGATGAAGCTCTAGAAAAACAACTTAAAGTCAGTGGTCGCTGACTCTTTTTTGCTTTGACCATTCTGTTTTAGTGTGATTCCAGTGTCTCATAATGTCTTAAGGGCTATAAGTTGCTAAAGCGATTAAAGCAAAATCCTAATCTATTTCTAGCTACCACGCAACAATTGGCAGTTCTCACAAGTACATTTTGACACTAATGGAGAGGCAGTGCATTGTGTGCCAACATGTGATTTAGTGAATTTTTGGGGGAGTAAAAAGGAGGACAGCATCCTCCAGAGAGAGCTCCATGCTGTTGGCTGGCGTGCAGTCCTGTTGCTGGCAGTCAAATAAGGATACATGCTTCCTTTTCCATGTCACACACTCTGCATCTTTGTTTCAGTGTGTTTCCTGTTCCTTCGTCACCACGACACACAGGCAAACAAATTTACAGTATGCACACATTGGCACATATTGTACAAGTTCAAACACATTCCTGGCCTGCAGGCAGGCTGAGAAATCCACACACACGCACACGCACACACACACACACACACACACACACACACACACACACACACACACACACACACTTAGGGGCCTCAGGGGGTGTATGTTGGTCAAGGAAGACAGACATGACTTTGCCAAAGGGAGAGAGGACAGTAGAGCAGAGGTGGGGGGTTAAGGGGGTGGGAGCTACAGAGATTAATGATCTCAAACTCTCTGTTTCTCCTGAGTGTGTGTGAACATGTGTGTGTGTGGCACGGTGGAGACATTATGCAGAGCAACACTCTGAAGGATGGGCTCGTTTAACGGTGAGAGGCTATTTCCACTGTGACTCGCGCTGGGGCGGATGTGATTTGGCTGGATCTCCCTCCCTCTCACACACCGAACACACACTCACACGAACATGCTTTGACACAGCAAGCTGCGCCGCCGGTGCGTTGTGGGGTGTTACAAAAAGTCAGCTTTTACCAGAACCCCCCGTTGAGTGACTTATTAACCTGCTACCCCAACGCACAACACACACACACACACCAACACACACAGACTGTGTCATTTATCCACAGCGTGTAGACCAAGGTAGGAAGTCAGCATGATAAGATTACTAAGGAGGTTGTTTAAGATGCTGCCTACACACACATACATGCATTCATACACATACACACACACACACACACAGGGGGCACCACAAAGCAGGTGTGCTGCATAATCAACACGGAGGAGGCAGAAATGACATGAATTAAAGATTGATTGGCATTTAGCATGTGTTCCTCTGTCAGGTTAGTACATGTCTGTGGTTTGTTTGACACCCTAAAGATGATTAGTTTTTAATTTCGCCTCCTGTTTTGATCCTATAAGCAGTCGTTGCTGTATTATTTTGTGTTTCTCTTCCTTTACCTTTTCTTTTTCTGATGCAAATAATGAGAGTAAATGCAGATTTTTTTTTTTTTTTAACTCCCTGCATAATGTTGTTTCTGGAACGTGGGTGGGCACAGCCTCGATAAACAGCATTATGCAGCGAGGGTCACCAGTTGAACTCCCTGGAACAGCTGGGAGACTTGGTGGGTTGGGGTGGTGGGAGATACACCAAAGACTGACGTGCCTTTCAGCGAAAGCTCTCGCTGTGACCTCAGCACTGAATTCTGTAGGTATCTCCCATGTGAGGATTCATGTAGCTGCATTAGTGGGAAGCATGGTAACTGAAGTAGCTTAGCTCAGCAAACATTTCCACTGCAAATGAAGACAGTGAGACAGAAGCTATAACAAGAAACTGTTTTGATCAATATGAGTCGTGTTTGCATCTATTGCACAGTAGCCTCGGGATGATCAGTGTGAGAATGTTAACATTATACATGAATAAGGTCAGTTAAGTTTAATAATTTAAATTAATTATTAAACTTCTGTGGCATGGAGCAAATGTGTAGGCATTATTGTTTATTCATTGATGCGGTTTTCTGATAGCCTTGCACCTACATGATGTGCTTATAACTACTCTCCTTCAGCAATGATTTCATCGTACGACATCCATCAGCCCCAGCCGGCTTGGTTTACAAAAGCTACATTATATCATCATATTTAAATCCAAATAATTCAAGGTTTTCTGCAAGATTTCAATTTCATGAAAAAACCAGAAGGACATGATGTGATATTCTGATGCCTTTATGAGTTTAAAACATTTAAGAGTAATTAAGTTGTTAATACGTAGGTGTCAGAGCTCATTCATGACCTGCCAACCCTGCAATTTAAATCACCTTTTTTGCTATATTTGGGGTGTTACCACAGAATAGGGTGCCAAAGCAATGACTGTGTAGAACACAGAGTGTGCAGTGATTGCTCACCTCACTCTCCTCTGGCACATGAAATGAGGTAAAAATGGATGTGTTCTGCCTGAACTATTACATTTCTCAGAACTGACAGTCCTAGCAGCATTGATGTCAATGCTACATTATTACACTGATGCTAAATTTTGACCAGCAGTGGAAACTAGCATTTCTGCTAGTTTCCACCAGTTTTCTGTTTATTGGATTACGGCTGCAATCTGATCATATTTAAGGGTTTTCTGGGCGAACCCCTCACAATACTCTGTGCAGGAGTGGGGTGCTGTGTAAGCTGTTAAGCCGCAGTGAACGCTGACTGTACGTACACTACGCAAGCATCGCTGATGCACATTCCCACTGAGATAAATTGTGGACTACAAATTCATTATACCTACTTGCTCAGTTAGAACTTCATGCATCCACTTGCATTCAAACATGTTAACCGGCTCAACATCACATTTTCACACCGAGTGTAAATGGAGTCTAAAGCTTAATGTGTGCCCTCCATAGTGGAATACATCAAAGTGCAATCACATTCCAGCAACCATTGTGTGCAGCAGATGGAAAGAGAGCAGAGTGACATTTAAAAAAGGCAGTCAGCTAAGCTCTCTCCATTACAGCCTCCCTGTCACCTCTGACTGAATCCCGCGGACAGACTCAAAAGCACAAAAAGTACACATAACACAGACTGTCATTTTTTTTTATGTGTGACTTAGGAGAGACAAATTGGCATTTGGAAAATATCACAAGGGATCATGTTGACGTGGCCAAATAGAGACACTCATAGTGAGGCTTAGAGGACGATGGAAGGCAGAGAGAGAAGAAAAGGAAGCAAAGAGCAGAAAAAAGCTTCAGAAATCCAGTCACCTGACAAATCACATGTGGAGGACGAAAAAAAAAAATAGGCAGAGTGAGAGGTACAGTAGAGGGAGGTGGAGAGAGGTAGAGACAGAGGGAGCTTTCCAGCAGATGAAATCCATCTCCATAAAAATCCAATCCTCTTATTCTGCAATATGCTCTAAATGGGCGGATTGACATAAGGGGTCGCAACCCTGACCGTAACCCTGGCAACCATTCCACTTCCCGCCTCAACCCCCACACTCTTTCTCTTCATACCTCCTTTGGCTCCCATATCTTGTCCGTCTTACCTCCTCACACCTCCACCCTTCTTTCCTCCACTCTTTCACGTTTATATAAAACACACACACTGCAATTGACCCTGACATGTGCTGGTTGTATTGCAGACATTAAAATATAAAGGCCACATACTGTCACCTTTGGCCCTTGTTAAAGGACAAGGATGGAGGCAAAAGATGGAAGGAACCTCACGTAAAGACTCAAAAAGAGGACCTACCAAAACAAGAGCATCTCTTGCTGTGTTCTGAATGAACCCAGCTGTGACACAACACGTGGATCCGGCTCTTCTTTTCATCTGAACAGGTTAGGAAGACGCACAAGCACTCCTGCAACCTTCAGTGTGCATTGCTAGGTTTTGAACATAGGGTGCAGCAGCCATTAGGTATGATGATTTCTTTGAATGGGCAGATAATGGTCACCCTGAGGTGCAAACACCATTCCATCATGACAATGTCCCCAATGCTGCTAACCTGACAGTGAAGTCACGAACCGGGGTGAGTCAGAGTCTTCTAATGACCGCGAGGAGCAGACGTAACCTTTAACAAATAAAATTATATTCCCATGTATTCCATCATGAGACTCTTGATGGACTGCTATGACCTGCCAGCCAAGGATCATGTGACCCACAGAGACGGGCGAAGCCATCGCTGGGCTTGGTTCCATTAAGAAGGTGAAACAGTGAAGAACGCGACTGCTCTTAGAACATTTGTAAAGCTCTGTACAGCAAAAGGGAAAAAAACACCATAACTCTATTGTTTCGCATTTAGTTTTTTCAAATTGTGCTGCATTTATCATGATGCTAACATAACAAGAGAGCTAATCTATCCAGCTATCATCCATCCCCACTTTTTTCATGAAATAACCACGAGACATGCATCAGAATGAGGGTCGCCATTTGCAATTATCATCCAAAAATGACCACATGAACCTGCAACTGAGTAATAGCTTACGGAGGTGTGTAGTTGGTCTAAAGCTGAAGGCTACATCAGTTTCAGAAGTGCTTGCCTGGTTTTCTCTGCAGCTCTACCACACAGAACATACTGTACTGCACATCCGCACGAGCAACCACAATTCTCTCAGACATGTACTGATTGCAGGAGGGTATACAGGCCATCACCTCTGGCCCCAGTTATGGGGGCAGGGGTGGGGGTGCAGTGATGCAGAGAGTACATGGAGAGAAAAATGGAGTGCAGAAAGCTGAACAAAGGAGACCGGGAGAACAAGACCAGAAGCCTAGGAAGGAAGGGACCAAAGACACTAAAAGACATTAAAAGAACACCTTGTAGTTTTATACTATATAGCGATATAGGTCCTTTGAAACCAAAGGTACTAAAATCAAACACGATCCATAAAACCCACCCGTTTTCCAACTTTGCACCAGTACAGCAAATCCTGAAAATCCCATATTAATGTTCTACAAAGCTGAGATGAAAGTAGAGCAGTTCTGGAAAATAAATGATTTATGTGTTCCCACAGTATGCGCCTTACCTGAAGACTTCAAATAAACAACATATGTTATGAGATGTTTGTATCACTGGCACAATGCTCTGCAGTGCAGAGAAGCACGCATACCTCGACTTTCATCTCACTGCGTGTAGATTTTAGATTTCATAGCCAGCCGAAATTTATTTTGAATAATTATCACACAGTACATTGAATTATGTGGGACGACCAACTGCAGCAGAAGGGGGAAAGGAACGCCAAGCAGCACACTTCTGTTGCACGTGAACTTTTTGCATGGAGCATCACAGAGTCAGTGAGTGATTTCAAGATGCTGTGTTTTGTTTTTTGATTACCTTAATCTTATTTATGTTTCATTCATTAATTTTTCTTCCATTAATGAGCAACATCCCTGACATAAAAAGCCTGGTATGCTTTTAATGTGATTCATCTTCAGGAAGCGTTGACTTCCTCTGATGCAACTGATCAGCTACTGAAAATACATACATTATGCTGAACTAACCATGTGAACCACTGCAGTATACGACCAACCATCGTCACTATTTTTCACCTGGCCTTAATTTGTGTGGACCATGCTATTATTTGACACCGGGTCATTATTTGATTGAACACTTTTATTTGAGCTTTACCCTGATAAAACAAGAGTGTTGTTGTTTTCTTGAACTGAGTGAGTGGCTATCTGCGGCGCCGCCAGCCTGCACAGCTACATTCATCGATTCTATCTTTTTTTTTCTGTCTTTTTTTGGGATTCATAGAAAGACTGGGGACTGATACAGTTGATTCAGTGGACTCACATAGTTGACAACAAAGCGTGCAGGATGGAAGGCGCTGCTGCCTCTGTGCACGGAGCGGTAGAAAGATTTGAGGGACTCTCAAATCTCCAACTACAACCACTTCAAAGATAAAAGTCCCTCCCATTATTTTTATTTTTTTGTTTTTCTTGTGGGTTGCAAAAAATATTAGTCAAGTCAGTCAGGCAGACAGACTAGCAGCTATTCCCCGGCTGTACTGCACAGAGTGTGTGGTGGGAATACAGATTTTTTTTTTCTTTTTTTCCCTGACATGCTTTGTACTGTTCTATTTTAGCCTCTTCAAACACTGGGAGACATCTCTCCATAGAAATGAACCAACCAGGCGAGTCTCCCCTGGTGCTGAGAATTATGCAGCAAGTTACTGGAGCGATGTTTCTACTATTCTCTGCAGCACGTATTACACAGACACTCTCACACACTGGGACACTCATATGCTAAGGAAAAATAACACACACACACACACACACACACACACACACACACACACACACACAATCAACGAGATGCACACAAAAGAGCAAATGGAAACATGGCTGATTCGAAACAGGCAGGAAAATGAGCGCTAAGCAGACTGAATGAAGTGTTGAATGGATTGGATTTTGGACATGGACAGCATCACAGACATACTGGGCTGGTAACCATGACCACGCTGTGCAATTTACGGACATCACCATGCAAGATTTGTGGAAATTGAAGTCCTTTCTCGAACATCTTCTTCGTACTGCTATTCAAAGCTCCCATCACCTAAAGCACAGTTTTAATTTGGATTGCTTCTCCTCCTCTCTCCTTTGCCACTTCATTCGCAAGCCAGCAGATGTGGGGCTGGGGGACAGGTGGAGTTAGGAAGGTCCAGAGGGTCATGTGGAAGTCTCTGGTACAGCCGCTGAGTGGATGCTGGATTGGATGATGACTTCACGGCATTGCTGGAGTGCAGTGGTTTAAAAATAATGCAGTAATAGTGAGAAAGCTGAGTAAGTTGACCCTGATCTTCCTACGGTCAGCAGTTCAGGCTGACCAAAGAGTTTACTTAAGCATGTCAGTTTGTGCTTACACAGAGAGAGTAGCTAAATAAACTCTCACACTGTTGCTGTGCGTTGAATGAATCTGCTTCATACCCTTTGACTAAAAAATTCAGAGAAAGGTTAGAATTACAGAAAGCATCTGCTTTACTTCACATAACGTTCTGTGTGGGGCCAAGTATCAAACCTAAATACTTGCGGTACTGTCTTAAATGTGTCCACAGCACCAAGTATTGAAAACTACAAGTACCAACAGCCGGCATTAAATGCTTTGTCATGTTTGTACTTTGCTTGGCTTATTCTTTGATGAACAGTTTTGGACATAAAGGCCCTGAAGACGTCTTTCAATCTGTTTCTTAGTGCTAGCATCCTACATTAACAGACTATTTACTTTCAAATTCACAGCATTTTTACTTATGTCACATTTTGAAATGTTCTGCATTTCTTCAGTCAATGAGGACATCAATAATGATTAGCAACTGATTTGTTTTTTATTGTTTGTTTTCTGTCTTTTTTTTGTTATACAGAAACTTTTATTTTTATTATTATTATTTTAAACTGCAAAAAGTTTAGATATTTAACATTTAAGAAGTTTGGCTTCTTTTGATAATTAAAAAGAACATATTAAAATCACATTACTGCACTAGCACTAGCTCTGAGAAAAAATTCACATACTTTCCAGGCCTAACTCTGTGTTATTTAGTTTCCATGTTACGATTCTTACTACACATAGTTATGTAGCACTGACAAACTTTGAAAAAAGTCCACATTTCACACCTGTAGCTACTTTTTCAACTCATTTTGTAGTCAGTTTTGCTAGAAGATTGTTGAGCAGGATTCATGAGACAAGAGAAGGAATGACTATGAGCCACACACCCGCCCCCCAACTGTGAAACACTGTAATTGCATTTCAGCTTTGCATCAAAGAGTTAATGAATGCAGGATAAGGCAGAACAGTACGACAAACCGGCGTCCACAGGTGAAAAATGACCACAGGGTCTTGTCTTAAAGACTACAGCGGGCCACAATAACTCACTGGAATAGGCTCAAGTGCACATCAATCACTCCCCCATCCAATCAAAGAAGCACAGATGGCGGGGCTCGCCATCAGCAGAGTTGTGATTGGGTTAGAAGGGGCACAGTATGGAGTCTGTTGGTGCATTATCGGTTTCAATCACAGTAATGCACCATGCTCCCACAACGACCTCTGGGGTGTGTGTGTCGCCCATATATCATCACTATCCATTTTGCTGGACCCACTGACCAACACACTCACTCACGCTCACTATCTCACCTCGCATCCTGGCGCTGAAGGCGCAGACAAACAGGCAGACAACACAGCGCAACATGCATGAAATAGCTCATACAGACTATTTCAGAGCATGAACGTACACCAAAGTAGTCTATCAGAGAGCGTGTGAGAAAGGAAACAGGATTAGAGCAGTGGCTGGCTGGGGCAGAGGCCTGCGGCACAGACGCAACGCTCCATCACGGTCTACAAGCACTTTTAGAGACAGAGAGACAGCGAGAGGCTGAGATGAAAAGGAGGATTCTCTCCTCTTTTATTTCAGTCCCTCCCACTGCTCTTTATCTAACCCTTGACTTAGATGAATCCTGTTATGGTGTGACGTGAACCTGGGGCGGCAGAGAGACACAGACAGACAGAGGGAAATATGTGGGGGGGAGTGGCGGCTGAGTGCAGCAGAGACACAACGTGGACACAAGCAAAGCGGCTACAGTCAGACTGATTGACAGAGGTGTGAACAGGTTTGAGGTCAGACAGGCTGCCCAGTGAGCTGACCACATGGAAGTGGCTGTGCTGTTTAATTTATCTGACTCATGGCTCTGTTAAACCTATTATGTGCGCCTCCGCCAACCAGTCAGGTCTCATTTCCATCCATGTCTGTCCAGACTCATATTACACGTAGTGAATTCAATACAAGTTATGAAGTGTATTTCTTGATGAAATTGAAGTTATCCCCATAATGACACGATCCCTGTGACTAACTTCCAGTCAGAAACATGCTGTGTTCACTTGGAGAGTATTTTCCCAGAGGAACACAGAGGACTGATAGAGAGCTTCATCGCATGGAGCAACGACAGTCACCAGAAGCTCAGTATCAGCAGAGCCGATGAGTTTGTGTTGGGCTACAATGCTGCTGTAAAGAAGCTACAAACTGTGCAACGTGGATGCTTCACACACATCCTCAACCCCGCAGCACAGAGGATCTCTACAATCAGCACAGTTTCAAGGTGGAGAGCAGAGATTAGTGTCACCAACTCAGTATGTGTTATGATGTCACAGTGAAGCTGACCTTTGACCTTTTGGACATAAAATGCAACAACTTAGTGTGTTCCTGTGAGACATTTGTGTGAAATTTTGTCAGAATTGGCCCATGAATTCTTGAGTTACAGCCAAAAATGTGTTATGTGTGGTCACCGTGACCTTTGACCTTTGACCACCAAAATCGAATCAGTTCATCCTCGAGTCCAAGTGAACATTTGTGTCAGATTTGAAGAAATTCCCTCAAGGCGTTGCTACAATATCGTGATTCACAAGAATGGGACCGAAAACATAATGCCTGGGGGGAGCCGCGGGGGCATGAAAAGAGAACAGGATGCAAGCTCCAGTTTTCTGCATGAAAGTCTGATTTGCCAGCACAAACTCAACCTCTATTCACTTACTTTCTGCCTCACTGCATACAGAGAAAACTACTTCCTGGTATTGGATGCAAAGGTAAGGAAAGTGTGGCATCGTCCCACTAACTTACTGTTGCAAATTCCTGCAAAATGTTAAACTAATCAAACTATGTGCAACTAACTAGCATGCACTAGCATGAATCCCTGGGATTCTGGAGCCCCAAGCTTGGTAATCCAGTCTTTTGCAAACCCAAAGTGTTTGTTTCACAGTGCTTCAGATCTCATCTCAGAGATTAGGAAAACAGCGCAGACGTGGAAGCACAGTGGCATCATGTCAGTATAATTGGAGACATGAAACACTATCTGACTGGGGCTGTTTGTGTGGAACCACAAACATCTGCTTATGTTGGTGGGATGCTGTTTTGGTTGTTAGTATTTCAGCTGTGTGAGACATTTCAGATGAAACTATTGTGCTTTTTACTTCATGATATCTCTCTGATTGTATCGTTTAAGGATAAACATAAACTGTGCTATGCACCGTCGGAGTTTAAAGTCTCTGACATGAGAGAAAGTAATGTGTCTGCTTCAAAGGAACTTTTATTTTCATCAAATATTTTATTTCAAGTTAATATGCTGTGGGACTTCATAGGGGAAACACAGGCTAATCTCACTTTTTCATTATTGTGAAACGTGTGTGTCCTTTCTTACTATCCTCTCCTCAGAAAAGGTCCAACATCAGCACAATGAGTAATCCCACCACCTACAGTTTCTAAAATAATTTTTGCTACTTCTGAACTTTGATTGATGTTTACCTTGAATTAAATATTATTCCATGACTGTATTATTGCCAAGGCCACCCTGATACAATTGCTGCCCCCCCAAGTGAGCCCACTCCACCCCTCCATGCCATAATAAGCCTCTCAGGTGCTGCCCAATCACCAGTGACCAGTGGGCTTCATCACAATTGCCATGTAGGCAGCAAAGCAGCACTGTTTCATAACAGTGTGGCAAAAACTTTGCAAAACAGACACATTGCTGATAAGCAGCAACATGCCGTGAAATCATAATGGCAAAATAATTAGCACGCGCAATTACACAGCGTAATAGGAGGCTCTATGAGCGCTAAGCTAACCTGCGAGATTATGGGAGGGTGAGATAGAGGAGAGAGAAGATATAGGTTGGTACAGTATGGATATATTCACAATGCAGACAGAGCAATTATGTGTCTGTAAAGATAGGAAGAGGGTGATGGGAGGTTTATCTTATTAGTTAATGTAAGGGTTATCTCTTCTCTGATGGTTGAAAAGAGGCTTATTTCAGCTTTAATTGGTGATGGAAGGGCAAATAATAGTCCAACAAATGGTTTATGATGGACTACATAGAGGACAGATTATCAGGATGTATGGAAGGGTTCACTGTGTGACGACCCTCTCTGGGCAGGCCTCCGGTCCTGTTTAGGAGCCTTGGTGGATGGCCATCGCTCATGAGATGAGACTGAGCTCATCTCCAAGCTGCTGACAGGCAGCCACTCTTTCTACCTCCCCAGATATGCTTGTTGTGCTTCCCCTGTCTTAATTTCAATTTCTCTTTTAGTTATGCCATAAACAACATATATATATAGCTTGTGTGCTTTCATTCAGATCACTACTTGTTTTAATTGCAGCTGCCTTTTGAGTTGCTCCTCAAGAGTCTGCCACCCTGCATTTCACTGCTTACATTGTTTAAGCATGTGACAACTAAAACCTTTGAATTTTCAATATTTGCGGCAGTGTCAAGTAACATGTCAGAGGAAAGAGATGGTGTTTCATTGCTGCAACCTACAAGCTTTTCTATTTCACACACCTCACGGTAGAATTTGGTGCCATTTTTAATATATATATATAATAAGCACATTTATACCTGATATGGACTGTAAATGTGATCTGCATCTAGAGCCCTTCCACTGCAAAGGAAAAAAATACTACAGCCCATACAGCAGCTTTGTTTCTGTGGACCTCGGACATGCCACGTGCGTTGGCAAGAGCTGTCTGAATGAGGATAACAAGAACACCAGGTGTAAATGCAAACGCCCAGGTCAGTGTCATTATCCAGGTGTATCCAGGTATCAGGTGGAAATAGGGACAAAGATGGTGCTGGGAACCAAATTTCCACGTCCTACTTGTAACTTTGCATGAGTCAAGTTATATTTTAAAGCAGTACTTAAACATATCTGGCCTGTGGCCACTGTCAATGAATGCATTTATTTGTATGGTGATATGTGGTTGGGATTTTACTTGTCTAACATACCTTTAAAACTGTGAAAACCTCCCATTTACTCCTTGAAAGGAACTCATTTATGAAGGTTAAGGTGGGAGTAATTTGTTTGGGCACTTACGTAAGAGCATTTTGTCTACGTGTGCGATTATGCTTGTGTGCATGTCTTCTCCTGTAAAGTCTATTTAACTGAGAAAATCAGAAGAAGGATCAGAAGAAGGAACAGAGTCAGTCAAGTAGTGGAGCAGAGTCAGTCAAGTAGTGGAGCGTCATCCAGGCCTGTTCCATTTAGACTGATTTACCTCAAGCAAAGGATCTGCAATTATTGCCTGAACAATCTCTTCAAGTCAAGGGCACGAAATTGGAGTAGAATCACACTCCTTCTCCTCAGTGCCTCCTGAAACGTCTTCAGCCATGTAAAGCAGCTTAGAAAAGTGCTATATTAATAAAGTTTATTCTTATTATCACTTCTCCTTCAGTAATAGACCTGCTCAGTGGTGAGGTGGGTATGCAGGCTGGCACCGAATGGCAAATTTAGAAATGCAGTGACAGCTACAGATCGAGCTCCACTAGAAGGGGAACAACATCTACCCTGAGTATTCTGGAACAGCTAAGCCACAACAGCCAATAAATGACATTCAGTTGTACAGTGCCTGATCACAGAGCTCCCATGAGTCATGGTGTCTCTGGAATATAAAGGCATTTCATTTTGCCACAATGATTTCTAACGGGGAAATAAATATCAGGAGATATAATGCAATGCAAAAATACTCGCTATGTTTCCATTCTCTGTGTATTTGCCATATCATCATCAAGTCCTGATGAGGACCATTTGCTCCAATATGTATATTTTCCCAGATAATATATTGTAGCGTCAGAGTGCACAGCTGGGAGGCCATGTGTGTAAGGGCAGCCCTGTCTCCTGGGGTTTACATTTATATACAACTCATTTGTAACAGCAAATATGTTTTGAGGGAAAAGTAATGCTGACCAAATCCCGTTTTCAATTAGCGTAATGAGGGAATGTTGTAAATTAAATGTACCTGGCAAGCGGCAAAAATGTTGATACTGAACGCATCTGTAAAACGTTTACTGAGAACCTTTCCATGCTGACCACCTCCCTGCGACTCCAGAGCCGAACATGAATGTAGTGTTTCATTCACTCAGTGAAATGTTGCCTCTGAACATGATCCAGGCAGCTTTACGTTTCACCACAACATATTCTAGGAGACAGGACTCACAAGTGCGTGTCCCTGCTCGTGTACATGAATTTCTATGAAGTTATACAGTTGTGTATCTCTATGTGCAGCAGGGGTGGGCAATTCATTTGTACAAGGGGCCAGAGGAGAAAACTTTGTTGTGTTAGAGGGCCTGAAATCTGGCTGAATGTCTGATATGACATCTTGTCTTGTCTCTGAATGTACAAAGTTTAGTAAAAAAAGTCCTTGTTGGGTTTGCAGCTTAGCTAGCAAAGCATCTGACTCCTGTTCGCGCTCTTGATCAGACAAGTTCTTGTATTTCCCCTCTTTGGTCACATAGTGGCGATTCAGATTGTAAACAGGCCGACATGTGCACCACAAACGAAGCACACAGCATTACCTTTGACTTCTGTAAATAAATGTTTAGCAGTCCATGACTTGTTGAAAACGTGGCATTCGGTATCGATTTTTGTCTTTTTGCCGGGGGATGACATTTTGAGGGCTAGCTGACCAGCATCCATGTAACTGTTCAAATACACATGTGCGTCCCTTCGTGAATTTAAAAAATTCAACAAAAAAAAAAGAATTTAAGAAAAAGGATATTGTGTGCACAGCATAAATATTTTTTATATTTATTGTACTTTAGGATTGACCTCACGCAGGCCAGACAGGGACCCCGAATGGGCCGGATGGCATTAAATGCCCAGGTCTGATGTAAAGTATGCTTGTGCACATGCAAATGTAAACTGCATGTTTACACACACGTGGCTGTCTGCATTAGTGTGCATTTGTGTGTCTTTGTATGTGTGTGTGTGTGTGTGTGTGTGTGTGTATGTGTGTGCGTGTGTGTGTGTGCATGTGTCTGTGTGCATATACGTGCATGTGAGCTATCAATCCTATAAGCCTAACTAGATGGAAGCAGAAGGGCCAGTATAATCCAATGGATGCCTCTGTAAATAGGATAGACAACTATATAGATCAGCTGGAAGGAGTTATAACTCCTGTTCTAATCAGATAAAAAGAGAAATGGAATGGAGAGAGGAGGGAAAGCAGAGGAACTGAAGTAAGGGGGGGGGGGGGGGGGGGGGGTGAAAGGAAAGTGGAGAATATAAAAACAGTGATAAGTCAAAGCTCCTACAAGTTAAGAAAGCTAATGGTCAATTTTGGTAGAAGGGCAGATAGAGAGGGTCAGTGTGGGTAAATGATGAGAAAGAAAGAGGGACACACACACACACACACACAAATAAAATCAGAGAAAAAGAAGTGAGGGTCACATGAAGGGCTTCCACACTGCCTGCCCGCCACCAACTGAGACTACATTTAAAGTCAGTTTTATGTTGCCGTGTGTGTGTGCGTGTGTGTGTGTGTGTGTGTGTGTGTGTGTGTGTGTGTGTTCAAGGGGTTGTTTGGGGTTCAGGTAGGAAAAAAAAAAGAGAGAAGAGGAGAAAACCTGCATCGTCTCATCTCCACCCCAGCATTTCTCTTTCTAATGTGACCTGATGTGTATTCAAGCTTTAAACAGAGAAAATCCCTTCAGAATTAAGATCATTCCTTCACCTGTCACTCCCCACTCCTTCCCTCGGTCTCCCCCTCCCTCCCCCCTCTGTCACTGGTGATGGATGTTGCCTGTGCTTCAGACTGAAAAGGGAATAGACTGTTCTCTCTGTGCGTTTCACAGCAATCTGGAGCTGTCAATAGACACACATACACACGACTGTGTGAAGCTGTCATGTCTCTATCAAACAACCTGCCGCATGCATCAAAGACAGAGAGCGAAACACCCGGAGAACACACAAACAGCAGCCAAAACTAAAAGTTTGCCCAGACTGTACAAGTTGCAGTTTGTGCATTAAGTTTTTAATTGTTTTTTGGAAACTTTGGACCTAGTTTTTAGATCACCTGCCTTCATGGCATGCACATTTCCAGAGGCTCATCACAGGACATCATCAGAGCACACAAGTCATTACAGTGACTTCACACACAGTGGCCACACACCTCTCTACTAAATCCCCATCAACTCTAGGGTTGCCGCTATGCATCTGGCCCTGACCTCTGACCTCCCAGCAGAGGGGGACTCAGAGAGGAAACCACCATGGGCAAAATTATTTCAAATCTGTCTATAAAAGCATCAACATACAGGTTTATTTATTATTTATAGAGACTTGTCTTTGCTATGCTTTTAGTGACACACAGTTTTTCTGCAGTATATGAGTATTGAGAATAAGACTTGAGAATAGCTATACAGTGAATGCTATATAAATGTATATATAGTACACACACACACACGTATGTACAAGTATGTCATATACAGGTAGATATAGTACATAAAACAATGGTATGATCAAGTTCTGTGTAATTAATATGATCAGAATTACTGTTCGGGCCCTTATAGACAGCTAATAGCTGTGCTTTGTATTTTAACCACATTTGAAGAACTTCTCATACTCACACAGAACATTGAGCCATTCTCAGTGTTGCTGTTGCCAGATCTCTCATCAGTATTGAGCTGTTTGTGTCTTGACTTTCTTATCTTTTTCTTTCCTGTTTTCTCTCACAATATGACTCATGCAATCCTGGTGGCATCTGTCACTCTGTGTTTGTGTGCAGATAAAACATATGTTTGAATGTACACACGAACACGCACACACACACACACACACTTGATAGCAACCGGCTGCTGTGATTAATGAAACTACAGATTGTTTATGTCCCTTCCAGGGATTCTGAATTAATTCTCCAGTCTTATGTGTGAACTCCTGTTCTGTCTCTATCTGCCGTCTGCAGTCATACTTGATGAGCTAGAGGTACGTTAGTGCAAATGTTTCCTTGAAAAGAAATTATACACAAACGATGCTTTTCATGAAAACATATTCATCATACAAGCCCGAACAGCAAAGTGCCACATCCTTTGTTGAAGATTCACCATTGTTTCTAATCAGATTCAGGTGTGATCAGGTGTTAGGTCACCTCAAGGGAGATCCCCTTTATACAGGAAGTGAAGAAATTAAAAAAATCAATACAGGATACAGCATTCTAATGTATCTACCCTGACTGGTGGCCATATAGTCATGCCAGATACATGAAAATATGGTCACAAGTTTGCTTACATGTTGTACAAAAGTGAAAATATTGAACAATAATAGGTTATTTAGACCTAAATATGTTTTTTTATTATTTTTTTCTGGCCACCATAGTGTCTGCTTCTAAATATTCTGGCCCTTGAACAAATGTTGTTGATGACCCCTGAAACAGATTGTCTTGGTAAAAATAACACATCATATTGAATTTGTCCAACTCTCTGATCTGTCTTGGCTGCAATAAGAATAAACAAACACTGTGATCGCCACTACAAGAACGCTCAGACTGCTGCTTAACCGGCTTGGCAGGGGTATAAAGATAGATCAAATCTGATTTTCTGCACTCCAAAGAATATTTGCGGATTGCTTAATTTGCCTTGACAAGGACAATGTATCTGGTGGAGCATTTCCAAATTTGGCTAAATGAAGCACTGCACCAATATTATCCTGGCCTGGACCTCTTCTCAATGATCTACTGAGTCAGTGTATTCTATAAATGGAGCTTAAAGAGTTCAGGCAACAGATGTTTATAGAGAGAGAAGACTGGAGAGTATGATTTCATCTACTACTACAGTGCAGGGTACTGTCCTACAAAGACTAAACAGAACAGAAAACTAACCATAGGCACGTTTATATATACATTATATTATATATACATATATATGTGTGTATGTGTGTGTGTGTGTACATAAGTTAAAGCCTTTTTGAACCACTCCAAATATTTCATTTAAAAAAAAAAAAAAGATTCCAAACCACAGCTTTGCAAAGTTGGTTGAGACATCTACTTTGTGCAGGACACATGTTTTGTCTACAGTTTTGATTATTCTTTACAGACATATCATTTCACTTATAATTCACTACATCACAATCCCAGTGGGTCATGAGTTTACATACACTAAGTTGACTATACCTTTAAACAGCTTGCCAAATTTAAATGATGTCACGGCTTTAGAAGCTTCTGAACCGACGTCATTTGAATTGTTGGATGTGTACCTTTGAATGTATTTTAGGACAACCTTCAAATTCAGTGTGTCTTTGCTGGTGTCATGGGAAAATCAAAGATTCAGCCAAGACTTCAGACAAAAAGATGTGGAGTCTGTTTCAACCTTGGGAGCAATTTCCAAATGCCTCAAGGTACCCCTTTCATCTGTGCAAACAAAAGTACACAAATATAACCGCAGTGGGACCACAGAGCCATCATAGCACTCAGGAAGAAGCATTTTGTCTCCTGTAGATCGACGTGATTTGGTGCAAAAAGTCCCAATCGATCCCAGAACAACAGCAAAGAGCCCTTTGAAGCACAACCGTGAAGCACAGGGGTGGCAGCATCATGTCGTGGTGGTGCTTTGTTCAACTGATGGCATCATGAGGAAGGAAATTATGTTGATATATTGAAACAACATCTGAAGACATCAGGAGGTTAATGCTTGGACGCGAATGGGTCTTCCAAATGGACAATGACACCAAGCATACCATACTTCTGAAGATGTGGCAAACTGGCTTAAGAACAACAAAGTGAAGGTATTGAAGTGGCCATCACAAAACCCTGACCTCAAGCCAGCAGAATATTTGCTGGCAGAACTGAAAAGTGTGTGCGAGCAAGGAGGCTTACAAACCTAAATCAGTTCCAGCAGTCCTGTGAGGGAGAATGGGCCAAACTTCCAGCAACATATTGTGAAAAGCTTGGGGAAAATGAGCCAAAATGTAGGCGAGGCAACGCTACTGCAATGCAAATATTAGGTGTAACTAACTTCTGACCAAATGTGAATGTGATGAAAGAAATGACAGCTAAAATATCACCATCTACTATTATTCTCACATTTCACATACTTTGAATAAAGTAGTGATCCTAACTAACCTAAAACAGGGAATATTTACTCAGATTCAATGGCAGAAATTATGGAAAATTGGGTTTAAATGTATTTGGCTCTGGTGACTTCAACTATTCCATTTTTTCCAAATTGAAAAGGGGGTTTTCTCATGACTGACACCTGTGTTATTAAACCTATCAAACCAAAAAAAACTCAAGGAAAGTGTAATCCACTTCTGCTGTTCTCCAGTGGGCAGCTAATTTCCCTCCACTCCTAATATGACTGCAGAGCCACACTTGTCTCTCTCAAATGCAAATGTTTCAATTCCATCTCAGACTAAAATTAAATTGCATTAACAGTTAGTGAATCCATCCTTTGCCGTTCTCTGTCTCTCCACCTACTGGTGGCTAAGCTGTTATGAACCTAGCGTAGCCGTGACGCTTGAGATGTGAAATTGAAAAGCCAGTCGGCTGTTTAAATATCCCATTTATTGTCACACGCTAATGAAAACAATCTTTCACTGTTAAATTTGAATAGGCGAAATTGCATTTAAAAATACATAAACCAAGAGAGCCTGACAAATGAGAGATGATAGGGAGAGACAGTTGGAGGTAGGCGGGGGAGACAAGTGAGGATAGGTAGAAGAGAGAGCTGGCGTGTTGCTTATTATGGTGGCTGGAGGATCATTCCTGCTTAAAATACCACGTACCCTCTTTTTGTATCCCCCCTTTCTTCACCCACATGAATACAGAGCCCCAGGAGTGTCCAGGCCGAACACGTTTGCTGGGAGGTGTATGCATCGTCTGTCCAATGGCTCTGCCTAGCATCTGGGCATTGCCTTTTTAGCAACAAATGTGGTGCTGATTAACAGCACTGTACAGTAACAAAACTTATAGCAACAGTGCTATACTGACTATAAACAATCTGGAAAATAAAGTCACCATGTCCCATAAACATCTCAAATTGAATAGGTGTTTATCAGTAATATGGCCAATGGCTACATCCCTCAGGGCACACAGCACACACAGCAGCATAGGCATCACAGTATAAAGACTCACTCTGGCACACCCTGGACAAAGAGCATTAAACATACACTCCCATAAAACTCTCATAAATTACCCATAATTACTCATAACACAAGTATTTTGGACACTGCAATCTATTGTTGCATCAGCACATAAAATGCTTGTTTTAACACCAGTCAACCATATTATGGATATAAATTCTAAGCGAGCACACTGACCTTCTAAATACATTCATGTCAACAGTAACACCCGGCTCACCTGTGAAGTCATCTGCTGGAATGGAGGGCTGTCTTGACCCTCTCCAGCGCTGCTTAATTGACCAAAGTCACACAGTGGGTGTCAGCCATGCCATTATTGTCCTAATGCGTGCTTTGACTGAGTGTTCTCAACAATAACATTGTCCTCACCAGAATAATGATGCCATCAGTTGTCTTCTTGTGCGAATAACAACAGCTGTCCTGTCTGTCAGGAGTAAAGACAGAAGCAAGGCCTGTGACTTCCTCTGTTTGCATCCACTTTTCTCTCCTGATCCTAACCCAGGCACCCTAACCCAGTTTGGACCCCTGGGGATTTGGATAATGTCAATGACAATCAAATGTCAACGCAGGTAAACACATGGCTACTTATCTCCACACAGCTGACTCGCAGTCCCCCAGTTACAAAAGATTCCTTTAATCGGGTCAAACCCTGGAATTTCATCCTGGCCTTAAACATGTTATCCTTGGAACACTACTAGGTCCTATCACCTGACCAATGGGTTGTTCTAACCCTAACCATGAGAGATCATGCCCAACCATTTCACTGGAACACCTACATCCACACCTTGGGATCACCTTAAACCAACCAAAACCAATTCATCTTCCGGTCTCAATTCTCTTCTTTCTTCTCTCCACCCTCCTAACCACCTGAGTCTAGTTTGTAACCCAAGCATCCTCATCTTTGGATAATTTCTGCTCTCTTCATATATCTTTCCTTCCCTCTCTCTTCTCTCTTATTCCTCTTTTCCTCCTCCTTTTTCCACATATTTTAATTAATTCATTGTTCTAAGAGCATACAACTGACATGTGCAGACCCGAGCACTGACTTTAACCTCTAATCATCTGCATTCATCCACAATGTGTGGGTCATCGGGATATAAAATACCTTAACCCTACAACTTTTTCACAATAAAAAAATCCTTTAAATCACTTCAAGTTGACTAAACTTTAACCATCAACGGCAATAAATATGTATATATGACACACAGAAATGCATGTACACGACACTTTTGGAACTTCTCCTTTCTGACTCAATAGTGGATGTGCACCACTTGGTGCAGTTTTATTATTCGAGTGGCAGCCATGACAAAACTGTGGCAGTGGGCCACTGATGGCTTTGAGTAGACAAAGCGCTGCGCTAACAGTTGTGCAGTCATCCTGGTACTATTGATTTAAACACAGAGGGATCATGCTACACCGGAGATTGTACTATGATACTGCTGCTCACACTGTATCAGCCACATAAAGGCTGAAGCTATAGAGTCACCCTTCGTAAGAGATCAATAGCTGTGGTTAGATAAGGTTGTAGAGGTCCGCAGCCTGGGGAAACAATCGCATGTTTAAAGCAAGCATGTGAGAGAGAAAAAAATACAAAAAAAAAAAATATATAAAACACAGGGAAGGTTTTGTTTAGGCCAGCTAGGAATTGACCCTATGGCAAGAAAGTTTAACAGCAAACCACAACACTCCCTCAAGATTAAGACAAGATAAAAAAAGTATGGGGAGATGGGTAATGATGCTTCTATTTGTGTTATGCAATGTTTTTGTTTAGTGTTTTGCTTTACATAAGCCACTTGGTACAGGTAATAACCATGTTCTGTATGATACTAACAAGAATTTCGAGTGGACACTGAGGCTACGTCAAGAACACAAAAAAATGCAGTCCTGGTTAGGACTGGTTAGGAGTCATCAGTGTAAAAAAGTGTAGTTTGTGCTGATAGAGTATCTTAAGATTCAATTGGCCAGGATCATTTCATCCACAATTGAGTGCTATTGCACACAAATAGCATTGCATTTAATAATGGGTTCTACTGGGGAGACAATGAACCGGGGTGAGGCAGGACCTGGACTAGGAAAACAATGTCTCAGTTTTAGATAGATAGCAATCAGTGTCTAAGGGGTGAGATTAGGATGAGTCCAAGTAAATAAGAGGGAGAGGCCACAATGTGAGAAAGGGGGACGGGTTTTGACATGTACTCTGCGTGAGGAAAGAACTTGTGTGTGAACTACAACCCAACTATGAAAGCCTCTGAAGCTACTGAACAAAGATCAGTGAATACCACTGTGGAGATGCTGTGAAAAGCCAATGGCAGTGCCTATGACAGCTCCTAACATGAGGCTGGAGAGCAACATGTCCAGTAAACTATTATTTTTTTCTCTGTCTCTTGCCAACTCTGTTGTTCTCTCACAGTGTTGCTCTCCAAGCCAATGATATCAGAGAAGCACTCCGGCTCAAGCAGCTAAATCAATTTCCTTCAACCCAGGCCAATCACAATCACTTGAATGTGATTGCAGCTATCACAGCAAGGCCACACATTGCCAAAACGTCTTCCACTGCTCGCCCACTGTCACTGCTGACTGTGGGGCCTGTAATACTGATGCTTAAAAAAAAAAAATGGGTCTGTTGCAGGGTTGCCCAGGACTTTCACAGCACTTTGAAATTCAAATGCATAATGCATGACACCTACTACTAAGAGATCAGCACGTTTGACTTTATTTCATCTTCCAGACTACTTTGGACAGTGTCAAGTAATATCACAGTTTAAGCAAATTTTCCCCCAGTGCCAAAGTAGTTATTTCAAGTGGAATACAGATTATGCCTGGCCCACTGCGTATTTGCAGCAATGACAAGCTACGGCACTTCTAATTTATTATCAGTGTACTGAGAACAGATTTCACCTTGTTCTGTTTTATCAAATGTATTCATCATTCATCACGTCTTCAGAGAATATTTTACTCAAATTGTATCCTGACTCATTTATTGCAACAGCTTGAGTTGGACCCAGCATTAGAAAGTGTGGACCTGAGACCAAGCTTGAGTTTGTCTGGGTTTTTAGGGAACTGCATCTGCCTGAAGAGATCTAGAACATGTTCAGCCTAGTATCCCAAAGAATTTCTAACGTGCAAACGTTCAGTGCCTGCGAACGAAGTAGTGGCCTTGGGTATGTCACAGTTTCCTTTTAATTATGTTTTAATCTCAACCAAGACTTTCAGTTGGCAAACCTCAACCATATCATAGCTATGGATTTGTCCCCATACCCACATTTTTTTTCCTCACTATATCTACACCCTAAGCATAATGTACTGTAGTTGCTATTAAAGGATATTTTAGAAATTGTTTTGCATGAATAGTTGAAAAACTTTGCCACTGACGATAATCAAGGCCTATGTAGAGTTGTTCAGGATCAGCATTATGTCACATGCAAATACACATAAGCAGAAACTGCACATCCAAAAGTGCCTTTCCTCATTAAAAAGGAGAATATGTGTTGTGTCATGATCAGGACTGTGGAGGTACATTGCCTATGAGCAAACAGATGAAGAAATCAGCTATTTCTGGCTACCTACCACACTGGCAATTGCTCTCTACACAGTAACAGCCTGGGGGAGAATCTACCAGGATTTGGACGGTGGCTCCTCACCTCACACTTCTTTTAACACATTTGATTCATTTTCAATACAACAGACAGAAGTGCTCTTTAGAGAAATACTGTACCTGTATATATATATATTTTTTTTTCCTCGACTAAGATGTGCGATTGACAAGAAGGCGTGTGTGGTTAAGAGAGACAGTTAGTGAGTCGGTTATCTTCCAGCAACACCCTGTCTGTGTGAGCGCCTCTCTATGTGGATCACTCATTAGAGCACAGCAGCGGGTACTGATAAAGAGAATTGGATTACTGTGAGTAATACCATGTGTCACTTGTAATGTCTTTAACAGTATGATTCACAGAGCTCCACACACACGTGCCTGAGCGTGCACGCCAACACATACTCGCACTTATTATCCAAATGATTTTGAGTCAGAAAAGTTGAAAACTTCACAGTGCATTCATTACTTCTTCGGCACTGTTTGTAGTGTTAAGGTCATGTCTCACTGATCGCGTCCTCTTTAGTTTTTTAAAACACACACTCAAATATATACAATTTAACACCTACACAAACACTTATACACACACACACACTGTCACCCTTGGTGATTAGTCACAGTTTGGTCGCCCTAGGGGCTCTACGAGAAACCAGTCACCATGTGTGAATTCCAAACATAGAAACACTGCATCTGTGTGTGTGCGTTTGAGCACATATGTCTGTGTGTGTGTGTGTGTGTGTGTGTGTGTGTGTGTGTGTGTGTGTGTGTGTTGTGTTGTATCCGGGTATTTTGGGCTATTTGGCAAATCCCAAGTGTTCTGCAGTTTGTGCAGAGTCCCCAGATTGAGAGAGAGATAATAGGAGAAAGGCACACACACGCACACACACACACACAGCAAGACATTTGACAGTAACCTGAAAAAGGTGGCTAGAAATAAGTGTGTGTGTGTGTGTGTGTGTGTGTGTTGGTGTGTGTGTGTGTTGGTGTGTGTGTTGCGCGGGACAGACCCCTGGTTGAGACTCTGTCTGGCCCGCAGGCACAACAGATGTTGCTCTATTGCCTAGAACTGCGCGCACACACATTTACACACACATGCATACACACACATGGTGACATACTTTAAAATAAACTTAAGCATCAGCCAGAAAATATCTGCCTCCCCTCCTCCCTACAGTGCATCTCCCCCATAAACCCCACCATATTTAAACACCACTGTCGTCATTTAGTTCTACACCAATCTGTGGCCTGTGGTTTGCTTTACGACCTGACCTAAAGGCATATGGAAAGCATGTAAACCTGCCAGACTTGTTTTTGTTTGTTTCTTTTACACTTAGGTCCATTGGCAAAGGCATTTGTCTCTTGGGATGTGTGCAGGAAATTGATCAGCACTTTGGGACACATGCAGTTGAACCAGTGGTAACTCTGGACTGAGCTTTGGTGTTAGCTGTGGGTGGATGGTATGCAGTGAAGGTAGAAATAGTCAGAATATATTTTAATATTCAATATGTTTTTCATCAAAACCTTGGAAGATTTGCAGATTGTTCCTCACTCAGTGCAGTTTGGTGTTTTATCAGTGTGTTTTTTCAGTGTATCCTTTTGTGTGTTTATGCGATCAGTACAGAATATGTAGTTAATCATCAATATAGTGCCATTTAATAAATTCAACATGAATGTTGCATGTGGATTTTTTTTTCTCAACACAGTGAGAAGGTCTGAAAGAGCACAGACCAGTATATATAAGCCGTATGGTGAAATGTAATAATTATCATTATACTAATTATACACATACACATAGGAGTCTCCATCTGTGATGGCTGACTGGCTAATGCATGCCTTTAATCAAAAGAAGAGTCATGACACTCTGACCTATTTACTTTGATGGAGAGGGAAAAAATAAATCAGTTTTCTCTCTGCAATATGACAAAAATGCAAGATCACAAGGATGTTGAAATAAGTGGAGAGGTCAGCATGAAACTTCTGAAGAATCATGTTATACGCTCTATATTTCACACCATTTGTTTCCAGGAGTAAGACTGAGAAGGCGTGCTAAAGGCAGTGATGATGAGCTGCATTTCCATGCCATAAAGCACTGAGATGATAAATTAGTCAACATTTGACTGGTGCCTTAGGGGCAATCAAGTTAAACTGGAGAGCAGCCACAATACAGCAAAGGCCAGGACTTGGTTTTAAATATTATCATCTCACTTCCTGCAGTGCTGCCATCAGGAGACTGCAGCTATAACCTGGGTCAAACCTCTCAAAAGGAAGCCGTGCTGTTGTAAAGAATGTAATTGTTTGTCTTCTTGGCTTTCAGTTTTAAGATTAAAAACTGGAAAAACAACAAACACATCCCCTACGGTAATTCAAATGACTAAACTCATATTTTCCAGCCTGACTTCAAATTAAATATGACTTTGAAACTTTAGGATCCCGTAAGTGTGTTTCATATTGGATTTCCTAAATGGACAAACTCAGTAAGGTAATAAACTTTCCTTAGTAGAGGCCTTAAAGGACATTACTTGAAGACATAGAACAGGAACACAATCAAGTGAAAGTAAAGGTTTAAAATGGAAAATATGACTTTGTTTCTGTTATATTTTTATTTAGATGATCTGATTATTGACTTCTCAGTTGTTCTATGTTGTCTTACTCCAGTATGTTTGCTGGAGTCTTGTCATACAGTCTGTTGCTCTTTAGTAATGCTAATGGGGTGAAGTCATGGATGACATGCAGCCTGGAAAGCCGACGCTGTTAAAAACGGGCTGCTTAACTACAATTCTGGTGATTTCTTTTTCATCCCACTGCAGTTATCTGAATGGAACTGAAAATGTCTGACTCTCCAAAGATGGACCCAGCAGGGTGGGCCACAAACTGGTAAACTGGGAGTGCAGATTGAAGGCGGTGGTTGGTATATGGTTATAACCTGGGTTACACACAGGCTGTTAAAGGCTAGGCTCAGGCCATAAGCTGGGTCAGCAGCGGTTAAAGTGCAAGCATCAATAAATGTATGATGGTGGAAAGGTCTCCCTGGGGCAGTAAATGAAATGCTCCTCCGCTTTCATTCCTCTATCAGAGAAGCTGTGGACACACCGCCTTTACTCTAACACACACACACATACACACAAACAACTTGTCAACACCATGACCGGTTCACGGCTCCCACGGGGCCAGTTATGAACCTGCAAGGCCAGCGCTTATAGATCTCTACTCCAATTCTCTGCACTAATACACAAACACACACCTACACAAACAGGTGATATGACTGGTCAGTGGACTGCTAATACATGCCTAATTTGTCTGGAGGGTGTTTCTTCTGGTGGCTGGTTAGACCTGACTAAACCTGAGCTGTGATTAAAGACATGTCTGATGTTATTTGCTGTTATCATAGAGATGAATTGTTGGAGGATGTTTTCCAAGGCCATGCATGCTCGTCTTAGGGAAATTGATAAACAGTATTCTAGAATAATAGATGGACAGTGGATTTTTTTTTTTTTTTTTTTGCTGTTATTGTTATTGTAGTGAGTCTTATTTAACCAAATTAAAGACAGACAGTGAACGATTATTTACATGCTGAAAAGTCACTTCAGATTGGAAAGACAGCCACATACGGTGAGTGAGAAAGAGAGGAAGACTAGAGAGAGAGATGGAGGGAGGAAGAGGCAGAGATAGAGTTGATTATTAGAAGGTGTGCGTGTAATGAAGATAGATGATGGTGTAAACACAAGCAGCTGAGGCCCTGCAGCGCCATCAAGTTGGAGGGGGGAAACAGAATTATTAATAATTACGCATATTAATATTAATGATTAAGTGGTTGATATTAATGGTTACCTCTCGAATGAGCGTCATAGGACACAGTATGCTGCAGATTTATTTTACACATGCAAATCAAACAGTGAGTCTGCAATGATGACACTACTCTGTCTCACTCCCCCTCTATCTCTATAATTTAGCAGTGTGTTTACTTGTGCCACAGCGTCTGGTGGTCTTCTCTTTTTCTTTGAAATCACGGGAACAGGATTCACTAAGAACAAAGCCATATTGCAACGTAAGCGGAAATGATAATGGAAAACTAACACTCAAGGCATGATAGCTAGCTTAAGTGAATCTGGAGTTTGTGTTCACAGGGAAAAAACATTTCATTCAATGACAGAAATGACTGAAAACCCTTCCCTAAATCTTTACCCTACTCATCAGCATTTCATGTGGTACGGCCCATCTGTCTAGACGGGGATGGTGAATGTGTTAAAACACATCGCTGCATATTTAGTTTATGTTTCTGGTTTTAGCTGCTTTTTACAAACACTGTATTTCCACAAACCACTGCAGATTCAACATAAAAAGGCAACATGAGACTGTACGGCTCTACGGAGCATCTTGGCATCTTTTCGCAGGACTGAGTCCTGTTTTTAGCCACAGCAGACAGCTCTTTTCATTAAAACAGCTCTGATAAACTTACTGTATGCTACCCAACCAGAGGCCAAACAGGCAAACAAAGAAGGCAAAACAGGATATGACAGAAGCTAGTGGAGAGGAAGCTAATCAGGAAGCCCTGTTTAAGATGATTGCACACTACCAGGAACACATGCACTCATATCCTCTTACTGGCTTTTGAATTGTTCATATAACAAAAATGTTGGCATGTACTACAGATATTGATGAAGTTTTCAAATCGCTCATGTCAATGTATAAAGTGCATATTGTTGGCTTCTGAAAATGCTTGTATGCTCTGTATGCTAATAAATCATTAAGCTGAATTCAAATGAATTAAGACAAAAACAAAAAAGAGAGCCAGTGAGAACAGTAATGCTTAAGGGAGATGGAGAGAAACAACAGGGTTCTTCCTCATTCTCCACCACCTCCTCATCTTTTTTTATCCCTCGCATTGTTGTGTTATTTCCATCGGGAAAAACAAATGAATACACGGCGAGTGATGAGAGCAGGAGCAGGGAGAAAAGAGAAGGCTGACCTTTGAGAGGATTATGGGATTTGTGTTAGAATAAAGCGAGGAGGCAATAAGGCAGATGTATTCTGTAAAGTAGACTATTTAGACAGCGACAGACAAAAAGAAGAGGATCGCTGTGTTAATGCACGGCTTGTGTGTGTGAGTGAGAGAGTGTGTGTGTGTGATACAGAGTATTTGTCATTACAGTGAGGTGGGAGCAGAGGGAGGGTGCCATTTGATGGGTGGCACATTTATTGTTGAACTTATCAATATTCTAGTGGTCGTCTATGGGGACTCTCTCCTCGAAGTTTTTGATGCAACAATTGGATCAGATTCCCCATCAGATGCGGGGATATGGTTTATCATGAGTCTCATTCTGGGTTTCTAAGAGAAAGTTTTAGTGTCCCATGATGATTCAGTGCTGTTTCAGACAAAATACTGAGATTCCTGAAAGATTTTGGTGCAAAAACTGCCAAATTAGGAGCTACTGAACAATTTATCAATAGTCAAATCCCAAATCGCTCAAATTCCTGAGAGGCCAAGTGGCAGACAATGATAAGCAGAGGGGAAAGAGATAGACAGAAACACAGACAGAGGTGAATGAGGCAAGCGCTGTGATGTGTTTGTGACATCAGGACATGTCCAGTATTCTTCGTCCTACTATTAACATCTGCAGGCCGAAAGAGCAACTCTCGCTCGTTCCCACCACGTACACTGCATGCAGACACACTCCTGCACAGTCTCAATATAAACACACACTCATTTTGGATTGAGCTGAGTTAACGGTGGTTTTGTCAGTGCAGATGGGACTGGGGGTCTGTTCTTTGGGGCTGATACTGTACTGCTAAATTCACTACTTGTGGCAGCTGGGGGTATTTTCTTGCTAACAAAAACCTGAAAATTTAAAGAGCCTCAATTAGACATGAACAAGGATCTTAAACTCGTACTGTCTGGGGGCCATAAACTGAGCATCCCTCTGCCCTTGCTCTGTGATTGCATTGCTTTATATCTGACATTGGGTGATTCTGCTAAACACTTTATGGTATGGTTAAGATCAGGCAACTGAAACACTTTGGGAAGTTTGAGAAATATAGCGGTTTTCATTCATTAAGATGTCTGTTGCAGGTCGGTGACGAGACATAAACTCCAGTCTCCTGCATGACAGTCAGGTGTGCTACATGCCCCTCCACGACCTTGACCTCAGCGCCCTTACCTTCTGCCTCACTACACAAGTGCACTCTCCTTCCTGCACTGGCACTGAAAGCTGGCACTGGATGTAACTCGAGAGGTAAAAAATAGTCTAATATGAATGTAATTCCTACACTATCCTTAGGCCAAATTTTTGCCCTGTTCAAACATCCTTTAAAATGACAATTTTAATGGAATCTAGAAATGTAACACATAATTCAGTTTCATTGCAGATTCTGTTTAGGATGAAGGATCCGTTACTTCAGACACAGAAGGTATGACTGGTCCATTTCTCATATTTAATAAAAGCTGCATATTGTCCAGACTAATGTCGGTCTAACCCTCAAACGCATACACACACCATTTATCTCTTTTACACACTCATGCTGTTCCCCCACCCGCCCAGGCTGCCTGGTGTCTCAGCAAGATGCTCCTATCTGACCTCTAAAAATATGGCGGCGGCAGATTTGTGGCTTGTGCTGATAACCAATCAGATGGCTCGTGTCGTGCAGGGCGGACGACCCCCGTCGAGCCTTAAATCACATTTTCTCTTCATCGTTCTCTCCCTAGGTCTCTCTGTCTTCTTTATTGCTTGTTGCCGATGGTTTTATTTGGTGCCGGCAGATAGTATGGTGAGTTCCTCAGCGGGCTGTAGAGGGGCTGACAGCCTGAGAATCCGAACGGACCAAAACCTTGCTTACCTGGAACTACGTCAGGCCGCTGAATAGAATCGAAAAGAACAGTTATCTGTGTGGGAAAACTAAATTAAAATGAAGATTTTAAGGATACCATCACACGGACAGACAGTTGCTCAGAGACCGGACTGGTCCACTCCCCTACATATGTAGTTTGCGGTGATCAGAGGTGTTACACACCACACACTTTGATCCTGCTGCTACACATACCCATCTGCTGTGCTAGCCCCACTGCACACACACAGGCAAGCACATACGCACACAGGCACATAGAGTTATGCTCAAGTATGTATTCACACACAAGCAGAGGCCAAAGCTTTGATCAATAAATAACACTGTCACAGGGGGTTCTGCGCGCACACACACACACACACACACACGCACACACACACACACACACGTGCACACTGATATCTACCCATGCAGTTTGTAGCGAGGAGCCTAGTGATACCTCAGTGTGGACGGATGTAATCTCTGTTTGTTTCTCTACCCATCTCTCCATCTGCCCCCTGGTCTCCAGCCCAGCCAATCAGCCTCTATCCAACCTCGAGCCAATCAACTGACCAGTCTGACCCATGCCAGGCAGACAGTAGCATTAGTAGAAGACTGTAATTCAGGTACAACCACAAAGCTGAGCTAAAGTGAATCCCACTCTGCTCAGCAAGCTGACCTTGTGATCAATCAAGTTGATCATCCAATCAAATCTCATTTTATTGATATACAGTAGTAGGAAGCCCATATTTTATGCTTCAGTGGAATTTAAAGTTCAAATTGAGCTGTGAACAGTTTAGGGGACCCAGTATTTGAGAGGAAAAACTGCTCTATGGTTGAACTCTTCACCACTGAGCAGCCTCTAGCGAGAGGCGGTGCATGAGCATAACTTCATTTTGAGGAGTCAAAAACCCAAAATGTCGAGAACAAGTGCTCTGGGGGGAACTGTGATGTAAGTTTTATATAAAGTATTGGAAATATGACATTTTTCGAGCATGTGTACCACATAACAGTGGGTAGGTTAGAAAAAAAAATCTAATTTATGAGTTAGATGAGTTTTGAAATTATAAAGTAATAGGACTAACAGCCTCTCCAGCATGTGCTCTGCCTCTCTCCCAGTGCATGCTGGGGTAGGTCCCATCCACCCGCAGCCCCACACAAGACAAATGGGCATACAGAACATTTCGATGTTTCCCATATTCATCAAAATGCCATTTCTGAGTCATTACCCTACCATATTGTATGATTATTCGCAATGAGAGCTTGGAGACTTTAGTGCCAAACATATGGAATATCCATACAAACTTCACCGATTCATTGCACCAATACAAAACAAACAAAGCAACATCACACAAACACTGTCCTTAAATGCAACTGAGCAAACTGCAGCTCAGCTTGCACAACACATCGATCAGACAGGGCAGAGAGAAAGCAGACACAATGCATGCAAAGGGAAAGTGTAAAGAAAAAGAAGAAGAATGACAAAAGGAAAGGACATAAAAATATCAACCAGGGTCGGCTCAGTCTGAAAGCTCATACTGACTCCATGTTCAATGTATTTAATGTCAATACAAAATGTGGAAATATTGTAATTGGAACGACTCATTTTGATTTTCCAAGCAGACTTGATGGTCACTTACAAATCTGTATATATGAGTTTTCAGACCTTACAGGACCAGTTCTGGTAGTTAGTTAAGTACAAGTAGAAGTTTGTAGCAGACGTGAAGCACATTCTGGTGTTTAGTTTAGTTAGTTATTAGTAGAATTAGTAGTGTTTTTAGTAGAAAATGTTTGCTTCAGTTAGTATGTTTGATGTTAGTATTTTTAGTATTTAGGTCATGTCATTGTGTGAAAGCAAGGCTTTGATGAAGAAATTTTAGTTATTCAAGTAAATCCAGACAGAAAAGGAGTGGAAAGAGAGTCATCTGTTAGTGTGTCAGGGCTAAACAGCATGCATATGCAAGAACGCGGCTGCTGGTTTCGTCTGATGTATTGTGTCTTTTCGCCTGGTTTGGTTTGCAGTGCTGAATGTCAGACAGGACTTTAGGATTTGTGTTTATTGTCTAATAATGACCAAACCTTTTTCAAGATGTTTTGATGACTTAAAGTTTCTATGTATAGATCTAATAATTGCCTTTTGATGTCCAACAGTGTTCCAAACATAGCGCTGAGGCAGCCTGGATTGAGGTAGATTTCCAGTAGATATTCTGTCCAGAGCCTGGTAGGTTTTACAGTAATAATATTCATGTGCTCAAATCATTTTTAGGAATTCTAACTACTGATTTGTACAGGATGAAGGCTTAATCTTGTCTTGTATAGTATTTTGACAAAACAATCCCAACCGAGGGTCCATTTACTAACCTGTTGCAGAGATGCCAACGACATCACATGGTCATCATTAGGAGGTGGCGTTTGTTCAGTTGTTACGCAGGGTGACATCCATGTTGCCTTTAAACTTTCATGCTTACCTGTAAGGCAACATGAACTTGTAAAGCTAGTGACTCGGGATTGTTTTGTCAAACTACTAATTTGTGCTGTCAAATTACAAATGCAGCACTTGTATGCTCTGCAGGCTGCATGTTTGGCACCTTTTTTATTCCAACAAAACCAGCAGCATTGTATGTGCATTGATTGATTCATTGGGAAATGAAAATTCTATACTGGAACCAGGAAGTGGCTGTGGGCATGTGGAACACATAATACATGAAACATGCATGATATTGTGTGCATAATGGTGGGGTGGTGGCAAGTTGTGGCTCCAGACGCCTGGCGCTGTGGAGCATGCCCAGATGGCCGTCTGTTGTCCCGGCCTCGGCCAGATTAATCCAATCGCTGACGCATCGGCAGAGCTGCTGTAAACCTCACCACGCCAGCCCTGTTGTTGCCAGATCACCATTAGCATAGCATAGCCTCCACTGGTATTGAAGCTCACTCACTGAATAAATCATTATGCCAACGACACTGAGCCAAATGAACAGGACTCAAACAAACCGAGCAATGGCAGACTGAGAGAACCACGCAGTGGCCAGGAGACTGCTACACCTAATTCCAGGATAGAGCTAAAAAAAAAGAAAAAGGAGTTTCCAAATGGTGGATGCAGTTCTGGTGGTTTGTAAGTGTGGGTAACTTGGCTGATAGCGGCTACGTTATACAGATTTGCAATCAAGCTGCTATTAGCTGATATTTTAGACACATTTTAGCTGTCATTAGCCATGTTTAGATAGCATTACACACACCCAGAACATTGTAGATCATCACAAGGATTCAGTGTTGACACAAATTTGTTTTGTGACCAAGGCTGAAACAGAATTTCCACTGGAAAGCTGGCTGATGATAACATAACAGTATGTAGTGGAATTCAAAAGCTAAATAAAGGCTCTCATTTCAACCATTCAGTTCAGAAAAACAATTCTGTCATGAAATTCTATCAAATATTGACCATACTGACTGGAGCAGACTGCATTCTAATGGCAAATTTGGGCCAATTTCACACCAAATCTGGTGGAAAGCCATGGTCTCTGATCATGTTATCTGTCTGTTTGGTCTGATGTTTGATTCTACTGCAACCTTTTGCAATGAAACAGCTGATATGCAGCTACTTTATTATAGGAAAATCACTAAACAGTGGGACTGGGACATTATGTTGCCATTTTTGTCTCTGTCTCTCAGGCAAATAGAAAAAAAAAATATCCAACATACTTGGTACAAATCTCAAATATCTTGAACTCTCTCCCTCCGTAATGGTGGGATTTTGGTACATGGCAGCACAGTGAAAATAGGGAACATTGCAGAAAATATTACGACATGTCTCAATGCAGCCTGTCCACTGATCAAAGCTCCCTCTGCCCTGAAATAGCCGAGGAAATGTTTGAGCCTCACTTGGCTAATTTACAGGAGAGAACATCCAAGCAGCATGGCAAAGGTTTGCTGATGATACATTTAAAGACACACACACACACACACACACACACACTTGTACTTCTATCCTTGCAAGGACACTCATTGACTAAGCTTTAACCATCAGTAAACCTAAACCTAAATCTAATCTAACCTAAAAACAGGTCTGAATCCAGCTCTTTTAAGGTCTGTCTGAATGTGAGGACCAGTCTCACTTTCTAAAATGTCCTCACCCCCAAGGTCTAAAACTCAAATTGGTTCCCACAAAGATAGCTGTACAAGCACACACACACACACACACACACACAAACGCACGGATGCACACACACAACGCCCACGCTGCAGAGGCTGCTAACGAATGTCTTGGGTGAAAACAGAAATGTAACAACACAGCAAAGCCTTTATGTTGAGAACATTTTGGCGCACAAAATGGCTCAATAAAGAGCTAACTGAGAACAGCTTTTGTGTACAGAGTAAAGGTGTCATATGTCCAATAATATGAATGGCTAACTTAATAACAACTGCTGAGAGAGTGGTAGCCTTTATCACACACCAGTGTTATTGCTGAGGTTTCTGCAGGTTAAGATCTCATTTTCTTCCTCTGGTATCTTTTTGGAGGGGAATCAACAAATGGAAAGTGATTTTCACTCCTTCACTCTTTCACTCCCTCAGAAACTGAAAGCTTTTGCTCAATTTTTGCCCTCTACTGTTTTTTGTAGCTGTTCGGCTCCTTACCACATCTGGCATGCAGTCATCCCAAAAGGCAAAATATGCTGCTATTTGTCATGTCTTTACAGTATTTACATCTGATAAGGATACGCACAACTTGAAGACGTTCTGTGTTCACATCATGAGGTTAAGAGAAAGCCACTCTCAACAATGGCACAACGGGACAGAGTGCTAACACAAATCCTGACCTTTGGAGAGGAAATAATCATTACTCCCCCTCCACACAACTAATAAACCACTAATAAAGACTCAAGTGAAGCGCTTTAAGGGTTAGACACTTTGCATGAGTTTCAGTGAGCTGTATCAAGATGACTAGCAAGGAACAGAACGATGGAAGGGCAGAGGAGGGATGGCACCGAATAACAGAAAGAGTAATGAACCCAAATCATTTGTTTCAGGGAGAAAGAGATCAATAAGCATGAAAATAATAGTTCTCAACACTTTGCCAGCAGGACAAAAACGGGTAAGAGAAAGCCAAATTACTGCGGAGGGAGAACAGGAAGGAAGATATATGAGAGTGAGCGCGTGGGAGGGAGCGGGGAGTAATATTTGGGAAGGGTAAACATTAGGGATAATGCCTGTGTGAGAGGAAATGCTCCTCAAGCAAACACACGCAGTCCTAATTTGGATACAATTAAAGCCACGCTAGCTGGATCTGATGAATGTGTGTTTCTGAGCGCGCGCCGCATGCTGAAAAAGTACAAGAGTGCATGCTGTGAGTTTTCTCGCCATTTGGACCGTCATGGGACACTAAATCACTGCGCTGACACCCAGAGTGATAATGATAAAGCTAATGTTTGTTTGAGCAAGCATGTAACCTTTTTTTCTTTTTTGTGAGCGATCTTTCAAAAATAGCTCTTATTTGCACTTTTTTTTTCCTGTGGTTGTTCTATTCTCTTTTTAGCGAGTCATTAAAAGCCTCCAATGCACTAAATGTTAATAGAGACATATGATTAATTCATTATTCACTGCCCATCATACTGTATTAATCAAGTTGCATCAGAGCAATCCTTTTTGAGACACCTACATCTGCGTCTTGTTTCCTGCCTCTGCCTTTCCTGCATGGTCTTTTCTCAAGCCGGGCCTGTTCTGATGCTGAAAGCCGAGCAGAGTCAGAGAAGCAGTGGTGTGCAGAGAAATGGATATTTTACTGGCCAGGTATATCTTAAAACAATCAGAGGCTTGATGAATTGGCTGAATGGCTGATGTATGGCTGGAATGGAAGGGGTATTTGGAGAAGGTTTGAGTCAGGGAAATGCACCTCATCAATCAGCATGATTAAAGGTTTTGGCTGGGCCGAAACAAACTCAACAGTGTTAGGGCCTGGCCTTAAAGGCACAGTCCGCTGTTTGGAAGTACGACAAACAAGCCCTGCAGAGGTATTGGTTTCCTGTATTGGCAGCTACACCCAACTTTGGTGGCCTCGTGTTTGTCTTAATACCACTATGGTGCGTGCTGGAGAAGTAGAACTATTATTATGTGGATTTACAGGATATGAAAGTGCCAACACCTCAGCTGCACGTCTTCCTAATTGTTCAAAATCACTGTTTCACTAGGGGCAGACTTGAGGACAGCAAGGTGTTCAGAGCGAGACAGACCCGTACGTGAAAATATAATGACACTACCTTCTAGCAGCTCTCAGAATAGCACCATTTGTCACTTGTCGGAGCGTCTGAACACTGTATCTAGATGATAGAGTACTCAGCTTCTTAATTAGTTCAAGTGTTAAGCCAAACAAAAGCAACCCTACAGCAGATTATAGACCGAGGAGGAGTGAGATGACGAAGACAATAAATAATAATGACACTTTGACAGCACCATACCATGTGTTCCGTTAACACCTCATCCACACACAGGAGAAACTCCTGATTCATTAAACACAGAGACACTCATAGATACCCGTGGACACACACTGACAGTAGCATACTATATATGTGCCCCGCGGCCAAATCCATTGTAGCCAAGGCCCTTAAACGATAAATACAGCTTCGCGTCAGCAACCCTGCATATTTAAAGCCACTAATGGCTTCCTGCAAAGCGCAGGCTCTCCCAGACACAAAGACACACACTAAGGCTAGGAGAAAAATCACTGGTGCGAGAGCAGGGAGCTCTGTCAGCAGGGCAGCATCTCCAAGCCAACAGGTGCTGCGATGACCGGCTGGGTCGGGTTAACCACGCACTTCCAGCGGTGGTTAACTGGTCGGCTGGAGAACATAATTATGAGTCTGCGAGACAGCTGAATGGCATTAATGAAGGGAGGTGTTAACAGGCTGCACCGCTTTCTCCTCAATTAGCCTGGGATCTTGAAATCTCCTTTTTGAGATGTGTAATACCTTGTGGTTCCATGTAAATAGGACTCACCTTAATTCATTCATTCAGTCTCGTGGTTAGTCCTGATCTGCCCCTGGAAGCTTTTAGGCAACATAAAATCTGCCAAAGGGGGTGTTCGACATGTGGGCTATTCAGTTTAATGGATGCAAGGTCTTTTTTTTTTTTTTTTTAACTGTGGGTCAAGCAAACCACTCTTGAGTCCATTACAAAATGTTGAGTGGGGTCCACTTCAAGTGAGCTCTGATGAGGTCCCCCAAACAAAAAAAAACAACCCCTGCATGCACTGTCATTGGTCAACATGACCCATAAATGGGCATTACATTATCAGGCATAATACCTCCGTTTTATGTGTATTTATGTAGTGAATATGGAGAAAAACAGTCTGAATAAGCTTGATTTTATAAAAACAGGGCGAACACAATAATATTCCAGTGAAAGCCTGCACTGCAACCTTACTAAATGGAAATAAACCTTGACTGAAGGTGCTGCTGGATTGTGACAAGCAACACATCCAAGCTTGACAAGTTCAATGTTATTTGCACTGTATCAGGAGCAAAATAATGCATGTTTTTTTTTTAGAGCTTGCATGTCACCACCAAGGTGAGATGGGTCACACATGCGTGGCCTTTAAGAAACACCGCACAACACATTCACAGCTCGGAGGCTTCTTGTATGTGAAAATAAATCGCTGCACTGAAGAACTCTATGAAGAGATCTGAGTGTAAGGAACGTGGGTACAGACTGCAGCAGTAGTCAAAATGTCCTAGATCCACAGTGTTCTAGCACAATTTCACATCATTTGAGAATCAATGACAATATCACAAAATAAGTACTGAGACAATGTTGTGGAATGAATGGAACATCTCGTTTCTTTTTTATGTTATCCAATACCAGACTAAATGGCTCCTGATAGGTCTTTTTGCCAGTGGAGCTACTCACTGAACTCACTTATATACTTAGTAAAACTGGATGACTGACTGGAAAGCCCAGTGGTTGTGAGTCTCACACCTACTGTAGCTGAGTACACACCCTCTCGCTGTCACTCACACACACATACACACCATCACATGTTTGGTGGGGAAAAGCTGTATGCTTTTGTCCATTGCCAGGGGGGTAAACACACACACATAGAGTCTAATCTGAGAGCAAACAGCGGCGCCTCATGTTAACCAGCAGGGATACAGTTTCTATCAACGCCATGAGGCTTAAGAGCGAGAGAGAAAGACCTGAAACATGAGGTTCCTGAAGATCACATCAAAAAGAATGAAAAATGATCGAATTTGAGTTATTTACTCTTATTTTGCTTTATAATGTTTATCCTTTACTTTGCTTGTGTTTTTGGCATTTTCACCAGCTAACATATAATAGGAAGATGGAAAACATATTCTAAATATTCAAAACTCAGTGTGTTGACATTATTATTATTTTTTATGATCAATCTATCAATCATTCTATTCATCAATTTATTGGTTTGAATAAAGCATTACAAAATAAGAAAAAATTGTCTTCATGGCTTCCAATAGAACAACTTTAAATATTTTAATTGCTTATGTTGTTGAACCAATAGTCTAAAACATGATAATAAAAATAAAAAGTGGAGGGGTTAAAACTGTTGCCTCGCAACAGGAGGGTCCAGGATTTGGATCTGAGCCATGAACACACGCAGGTTTTGAACTGTGGAGTTGACAGATGTTCATACTTGTGAATGTATATATCAGTTTCTCTTGATACACTGACCGTATACAGCGCATTCTGCATGCACCCCTCGTACACTCGGGGATAGTCTCATGCCCCCACATGACCCTAAAAGAGAATAAGGGGGACTGAAAAGGAATGATAGGTAACTGCAGATGATGGAGTATTTGTTTAATATCCACTTTTGTGGTTTTGGCAGGGCTCGACGGTCCATCCAGCCTCCTGACTGGCAGTTATATCTCTGACGCAGACGTGAACCACGATTGCTCCGCTGCCATCTACAGCTGAAAAAATTCCTGCTTAGTTTAAGTTTGTATCACCTGCTTTCTGCTTTCCAGCTGTCAGGAAACGTGTGTTTCATCAGATTGTATGCTAGAAAACATTAAGTTTTGCATTGATACTCAGTATTTGCATTTCAAACAAATAAATGTAAGTCATGTAAAAGAGATCAGGGCCTGAATAAGTGATGAGAGAAAACAGAGACGATGCCGACCACCTGCAGAGACGTTACTGTTGGGCTGTGTTGTTGTTTCACGCTTCTTTTCCCTCCCATCAGCATCTCAAAGAATCGCCTTTAAGCTTCTGTGCTCACTCTTCATGTGTGTGCGCACACGCGCACACACATGCCAGCAGACAAACGGCATTTTAGTTGAGTGAAAGGAGGATATTGTCCTCTATCTTTATTCTGGTATAGTTTAATAAGAAGGGGGGGGGGTAGTTGGAATATAGCAACCAAAATATGGAAATGGAATCGGCTCCTTCCATCCAAACAAATGACAGCATAATCTCATTTAGGACGGTGGCAGCGAACCTTTGTTTCCGTCATGTGTCGCAATATATACCTGCCCTCTGGGCAAGGCAGTGACATCCATACACAGGAGAGAGGGAATTAGGAACTAGACTGATGAGACGAGATGAGATAGACGAGAAAGAAAACAGAGGTGGGCATGAGAAAAAGGAACCGAAGATCAGAGAAGATGTTGTCATGATAGATTAAAGGCTACTAAACATAAGGGGGGGGTGGGGAGGGTAAAGGCATAAAAGCACGGCAGCCAGGCCAAATCCAAGAGTCGGCTCAGTAAAGGATGTGTCCTTTTCAACACATGCATGTCAGTACAGGAACATCACGCCATGTCCCACCAAGCACTGGGATGTCGACTCGCCTGGGTATTATAAGAAGTCTGTTCTGTGTACATCAAAAAGAAATCTGAGATATAAACAAAATCACAGCATCAATCACAAGCATCAAATGCTTGCTTGGGGTTTCTTTTCAGGACGACTGTCTTAACATCGGTTTGTTTCATCACACACTGCAATGGCCAGTCTCAGTGAATGCGAAAAAACCTGTTATTTTTACGTCTACTTTCACAGTCTTACTGGATAACAAAAGCATGCAAATGTCTGAACTATAACCAACAAAGCAGTGAGAGCAGTAACGACAGCATAGACCAAAGGAGGAGCTAGAGTCAGCTAAGGTCTCTGGAATATCACCAGCAACAGCACGCAGACTCACCGAGAAGCGAAGGAGGGAACGAGGGGAGGAAGAAAGCAAGAAAGACAGAAAGGAAGAGCTGAGCTAAACTCTGGATTGTGACCAGCAGCAGCACATAGCAACACCAAAACACATCGATGCAAAGACAGAAAGACACTGAAAGGTTCAGCTCCTGGCCTTTGTGCTAAGCCAAAGTCACTGGAAAATAAAGCAGCAGCACATGGGAGGAGTTTTAGACCTCAGTCTAAAGTGGATGGAATCACCAATGCAGGAAAGAGGAATTAAGACAGAATGGATCTAATATGACAGCAATGGTTGCATATCACACAGCACAGCAGGATCCTTACCTAGGACGCCCAGCCGGTAGTTGACAGTTATGACAATCACATTCCCATAGCTGGCCAGGATGCTGCCGTCAAACATATTCCCAGTTCCTTCCATGTAAGAGCCCCCGTGGATGAAAACCATCACCGGCTTGGGGCTTCCACTCTCTCTAATGTCTGGAGGAGGGGGGAGGAAGAGGAGGAGGTGGAGAAGGCGGAAGGACTGATTAGATGACAGATTGAAGGTGACAGCCAGAGATGCAATTTCAATACTTTAAGGAGCTTTGGCCATCTCTTTAATTTGATTTTGTTGTGAGTAATCTTGGCACACTGGCTTTTTAACATGGAGGCCGTGTTAGTTTGAGGCGTCAAACCAGTCATTTTTCTACATGAAGGCCGTGACATGTTTGTGGTGATTGGAAAACGTGGTTTTATTTCTTTATTAACCCATTTTAAATTCCGTATAGGTGTTAATGAAACAGGATATTTAATGTGGTGAGTTTTAATTTTCCTCCAGGCAACGGACTGTCAACATGCAAGAGTGGCAATCCAAGCTGTCATACCATGTTGAGCTAAAACCTGTGCGGTTAATCTGCAAGGAACTCTAATAAGAAATGGCATTTGACAATTTTCTGAAAAAGCACGCTTTGTTGAAACTTTAATGTGAATTCAGGTTAGCTCTTCATAGCTTTTTAGCCGTAGGGAAATGTTTCCCTTGATTCAGAAATTAAACGGAGCTGAAACTGAATGGGACACTTGTCTTTTTAAATCATTTGAAGGGTTTTGTTAACGTGAAAGACATGATGTTGACTCAGCTTTCAAATCAAAGCGCAATAATTTCCATAATTACAGTGTAATAAGACAATAGCTAAAAAAAAAAAGTGTTGCCACACTGACATTACTTATGCTGCAACAGAGCCGCCTGTGTTTCTATTAACAAAGGAATATTTCTTTGAAAGTGGAGGTGCATCTGTTAATATTAGGTCAAGGTAAGAGAATCAGCAGCAGAATTAGCTGCATTGAAGAAAGGAGGCCTGTATTGTAAAGCTTTAGCCCGTGACATAGTTCTAATGCGGGCTGGATTGTGAGCAAAAAGGATGGGAAGACTTCGAGAGATCTGACAACATGCTGCAACCCATGTTCAAAACAAGGTTTTGCTTTCATCTTCTGTATCCCAGAGATGAAGCTTTTCATCTTGCTTCCTAACTATCTCCAGCAGTACATGCAGCAGCACACATCGTTTATCCCAGTGATGTTTCACCACTGAGGGACTCGGGTCCGGAGAGAGATCAGTGAGTCTACGTGGAATTAAAAATTAACCAAGCAAGAAAATAGAAAAGTGTTACCTCCGAGACAAGAGAGTAAAAAAGATCTTCAATTGTGAGGGGAGCGAGCGAGGCAGAAGGACAGTGTTTGTGTCTGAAAGTTTTCCCACAGTGTGTTTAAAGTACTGGCAATCCAGGGGGGAGACAAATGATGTAAACGCCTCTGGGCAAAAGTTCACTGTTATGAAGGTAGCTCATGTATTCTTTTAAACTGTGTAAAAAGTGGCCCATAAAGTACTCAACTGTAAATAATGTACATCAGCATGATTGGTAAGATCAAACTAGTTGGGATAATGCATTTTGGTGGTTTCATCTCCCGTTTTACCTTCCTAATGTATGTATGTGAGAAGGCAAAAAATAACTGATTGCTGAGGAAACGGGACATTATTCAACAGAAATTGGTGGAAGGAACTAAATATTACAGTGTCTCTGTGTTTTGGGTAAGTGCAGGAATTGTTTTCTTCCCAACAGAGAATATAAAATAGATACAGCCTTGAAAAAAACTCAATCGGGAAAATGAAATGGGGCTAAAAAAAAAAAAAAAAATCTAGCGGGAAATTAAAAGGAGGCACATCTAGGTAAAACGCTGTCTCCTCGTGTGTGTGTTTGTGTGCACACTCCGTTGCGTGACTCGGCGCAGAGCTCATTACATCACTTCTATCATTCTCTGTCCTTTGTAGAGGCTTTTTTTTCCTTGTTGTTCTGCTCCCTCTGTAGCAGCAGGCAGTGGCCACAATGTAGCGGCACATCATAACTCTCCTCTGGAAGGCTTCCAGAAACTTCTGACAAAAAAGGTCAGGGGATTATGGCAAGTATGTGTGTGCGTGTGTGTGTGTGTGTGTGTGTCACAGCACAGATATGAGTGTAGCCTGACAAAAGGAGAGCAGGGAAGACAAAAAATTGCAAATGATAACGACGAACAATACTGGTAATGGTGACGACTGGTAATGGACTGTCGGTCCGTGATGGTGGCAACGTGATGATGCAAATGTTAATGTGATAGAGATGGCGGCTAAAGTGGTGACACCGTGACAGTGGTCGTGGCGATGATGAGGACTGACACCCATGACAGTGATGACAAGCCATTGCAGTAATGACAGCGTTGACAGTGACGACGGCAACAGCCATGACAATAACGTTGATGACGACGGCTACTGTGATAGTGATGATGATGATGACAGTGTGACAACGTGGTGGTATTGATGATAGCAATGGTAAAAGTGGTGGAAGCCTTGATGGTGACCGATGGTGGTCATGGCAACAACCATAAAGGTAATGTTGATAATGTTGAAAATGACGCTGATGATGATGATGTTGAAACTAATGATATGGACAACTATGATAGTAATGATGATGATATCACAACCATGTTGAGTATGAATTTAGCAGCTATGATGATCACAGGAGCCCTGACACCCCTACCGATGTTGCTAACAGTGATGATTATTGATGATGATGGTGATGCTGACAATGTAATTTATAGATTGCAAGTCTTCATATATTAATGGTGCGTTTTTAATTAAAGCAAGCACAATATGGACAAGTCCTCATATCTGTATACTCATTGTAGGACCTCTATGCTGTGACACAGTTTCCTGCATGTGTATATGCGCTCTTGAGTATTAAAGGAATACATTAATTTCTGCTGCAGTGAGATATATCATATGCTGCTGTTATAGCTGCCTCTTTTTGTTCGCCGCTGAAGGTCAGCGGTAATGAGGTGAGGTTAGGACAAAATTGTCTTGGCAATGTTTGAGCATTTGATGGATTTACCTGAATTTACCTGGATTTACTGGCTGAAACGAGTCCCGGTGTATATTGAACAGGCTGTACCTTGAGGTTTTAAGTTTATGCAATCCAGCTTGCTCCCACTCTGGCTTCCTGGCATCTTTCATTGGCCGCCACTGCAAGACCCAGAGCCAAAAAAAAAAAAAAATCCTCTAAACCTCAGTCTACCCCTTCATTCCCCTAACTTATCAATTAATCCTCATTCAGCTGATTGCAAACTTCTTCTCTTTCCATCATCATCTTGCGTGAAGTGAGCTGATGGTATATTTGGGGTGATTACTGGAAGTTCTAATACTCACGTGGTTATTTGTCATATCAATGTTCTTTTATCCCGCTGTTTGAAGTGACTTTAAATGATTTCAGTTTTCAGTGAAGGTGTTTGGACATAGGCGGAAACATCCAACTGTCCTCCAGGTTTTTTTTTTTTTTTTTTTTTTTTTGCACAGCGAGCAGCAAGATTAAAGCTTGCTTTGAGAGGAGCTAAAATGAGATGCAATCTTGTGATTCGACCATTCAATCTTCCCTGGCATAAGTGTGGGTGAGGGAGACTTTGTCAGAGGATAGATACCGTGCCAACATGGAGTAGATCATTCCTTCCTCGAGGAGGAGGTTATGATCAAAGAGATTCAGGTACTTTAGATTTCTCTGAGCAAACCCTGAGAGATGCCCCCGGGCTGTTGCAACAACTTCGGTATCCTCTCCCTCTGCTGGTGTAGAGGACTTATCAAACCAACAGCAGACACAAGGAGGAAAGGTGTTTTTTTTTTATCCTGGCTTCAGCCTTTTGCTGCAGGGAGCAAAGCCGCGGGGACTCTTGGCGAAAAAGCAACAAGAAACAAAATGTGGCCCAGTGGTGAACGCCAATTCAAACAGGAAATGCTCCTGTGTAATCAGTGCAACTGTGCTGATGGAGCTCATTATGGTGCATGTGCACTCGCATGAGGAACATGACATGCAGATTTGGTGGCATACTTACTTTGTGTGATGTTACATTTGCAGATATGAGCTGCTATTTTCAGGAACTGAAATGCTAAAATGTGGTTTTATCATATTTGATTTTACTGCATGGGATGTCATCATAACATATGCATATTTGAGCTGTGATGCTGTTCTAAATAACAACAACGTTGGGAGTCCTCAGCAAAAAAAAATGACAAGCTTGGTCTTTTATTTCCAACACTTATATGAGCCATGAGCTACAGACAAATGACCTTTTCAAAATTGTTGTCACTGTCCTTTATAGTTTATGTTAAGGGAGAACATGAATTATCAGTTCCCAGTTTATAAATATTGATCACTCAGGTTTTTTTCAGATCAGATCTGGAGCTTTAATATACAAAAGTGGTCAAAACCTAACCGGATGTGAACGCTTGCAGGTTGTAAAACTGGATGGAGGAGGCAGACAGTCGGCGATAAACCTGTGTTGTTGTTAAGGTTCAGTGTGAGGACTAGTGGGCTGCATGCTCTGAAGAGAAGGCAGGGCTTTAGTGAGCAGTAAACTCATCATTTTGTGATTTTGCTTCGGCTGGTTTAGCTATCTTTTACTTGCTGTCTACAAAGGTGTGCTCGATCCTCCAACGTTATTTTAATCAAGCATCAATTGTTGTGTTTTCAGTTGTAAGATGGTGAGTAGTAGCAAATGAGGTCTCATTTTTCTGTGTGTGTGACATCCAGCCGCCTCGGTAGTTGGAGTTCCACCTGAAATGTCACCAGCTGGAGCCTCTGGGCGAGCTGGATTCCCCAGTTGCTCTTTTATCATTCTTTCCTCAGCTCCAGGATTTGCTGTCAACAAAATCTATATCCTTGTGCCCTCCACGCTCAAAGTAATGTATCCATAGTGTATAGGAGGATTAATATCGCACAGGTATTGCTATATAACACTTTATATAGACTATCAGGGGCCCCATAAGAGCCTCGTAGATACCACAGTTCACGACATCTCCACTTCTGTATACCTACTCTTAACCACTTCAGCAATATTCTCTGTAAAAAAAAAAAAAAAAAAGCCAGAGCCTCTAACAAATCCTCAGCTCTCTGGGACTTTCCTGTTTACATCTCTATTCCCAGCACAAAAGGATTACAAACAGCAGCTTTACTGACTGTAAAGAGATTGTAAAATCCAAGATTTGCTAAGAGGGAGGGGTGGGAAGGTTAGCGGGTGTCCTCACTGCATTTGCATCTACAAGTGAACAAGCGGTCAAGGGTTAAGAGCGTGAAGGATTGCTGAGGGCGGGACCCGAGCTAATGAGAGTCGGCCCAGACAGAGCATGCGTGTGTTCTCGAGCATATTTTCCTCTATATTAAAGTGGATTAGTTGTCTGCGCCACATCCTTTGTCGAGATAATGCTTGAAGCTTGCTGGGATTTCACTGAATAGATCTGTGTGACTCTCTAATCTTATTGGTGTGTGCCTGTATGTGTGTGTGTTCGTGTGTGTGTGTATGAGAGCTCTCAGAAAAACAGCGTGATGGCATAGATCAAAGGGATCTGGATGGTTGTGAGTCTTATTTGGATGTAATTGCTGTTTACTTCGTCACATTATACAGTAGAGGTGCCTTATTAAGACTTTCTGCCTGTCATTAAAGTTGCACTGCAGCAGCCTTAAGGGGATACGACTCTATCTCAGGGTTTTATCAAGGACATTTTATTCCTTATATGACTTTTCAAAGGGCCGCTTGTTTATGGCAACTAAGAAAAGATTCATCCTTTTGCTTTATTGAGATTAATGGATTTCCAGCACGCCGTCTTAGCTTTCAAACAGCACTTAATTTAAATACGAAGAGGAGCAACTGCAATGTTTCAGCTCTATAGAATTTGTCAGGTATCCACCGGATCCCATAAGTATCAGCATATGCCCACTGCTCATATAGGATTAAATGCGGGGAACGTCATGTGGGAATGTGTGCGGAACAGACACCTCAGTATTGTCACATAATTTAGTTCCAAATATATAGTCAGTTTGACTTAATCAGGCCACGGACGTATGAGGGAACTAGCATGTCTTGCATGTACGGTATGCATGGGGTTATATACTGAACTGCACATTCCCAATACATTGAGCCAGTGCAGGCATCTGCACTACTGTGGAGTTGCTTTGCTGATAAGGAATCTATCCAGTCATACGTCAACAAGATTTCTTAGTGATCCCCTTGATCACACTGTAGATTATTTTTCAGATGGAAATTGCATGTGGTGGGAGAGATCGGAGTTTTAGAGACGTTTCTCAGCAGCAGAGCTGATTGAAGTGGAGGTAACAGCAACAGTCGAGTTAAACCTCAATGGGCGGAGGCAAGACGCAAACATACTGTACTTAGTAATATAGTTTAGTTTGTATCTTTGTATCAACAGTGGTATTTTACTGTGTCTACTCAAATACTTACCTGCGTACAATTTTGAGGCACTTTACTTTCATTTTATGCCACTTTAAGGTTATAATCCATTACATTCCAGTTAAGTTAAACTTTCAACTTCACCATATTTATGTGATAGATTCAGATTTTACATACGAAACAAATAATCACCTTAATGTATTAGTGCAGAGTAGTAAAAATATATTCCATCAATTATTATTTCTGCCTCCTCTGTTGCGCTGACAACATTGAAATGACAATCTGCTGCTTAAAATAATGGTATTGACAGAAGCCACATGAGCCGGCCATTTGAATGGACATCCAATAGAAGTTGAGTATTTATGCGCTGCTTTGAAGCTTTATAATGGAGAGGCCAGATGATCACTTAAAACTATAATGACAGTACTGTCACTTGAAATCAGCTCCACCCAAATGCTCGCTCATTGTATTATTGCTAAGTCTGTCATGTGTGCAAGCCAATCCACATTTTATGTAGCTACAATGCAGCTAATTTAGCAGATTTGGACTTGGATTCTGAATCCAACAGCCACTGCGGGCGGTTGACCAGAAAGTTAGCTTCACATACTGGTGTGCCATAAATTAGCCCTGACTTTGCCCTGTAGGAGAGGAAACCATGCCAGGAGAGATAACAACCCACATGTCTGTGCAGCAACCACAGCTGAGAGAGACGCTTACTCTGCTCCTGTCCTGATTTTTTCATTGTCTCAGACTCATCATGTAGTAATGTTATTGGTTTGACGCCCAAAAACGTGAACAGGGCTACGTGTTAGTACAGATGTAAGCCAGTTAGCCAGCAGTTGATCTTTTGAACATGATTTGACTTCATAAACGAGACGAATTAAAAGAAAAACATGCAAAAATGTGTTAAGAGCTGGCTGAGGGGTTAATAGTTACTTGATCTGCTGGTGGGATGCAACATAGAAAAGGAAAGAAAAGGTAAAGGAAACAGCAAATCCAAGCAGAGAATCTATGTTAGGGTATTAATATCAAAGAATGGTGGTAGACATGAAAACTTTAGACATCAAGCTGAAAAGGACAAAACACATCCAGCCCAAAAAGAGAGTTTACGAGTAAAGAGCAAAAAGAAAATGTCCATCACTTTCAAAAAAAGGACAAGAAATGTAAGAAAATCAAAGAAGATAAAAATTGGAGGAGAAAGGGTAAGTTTGGAATCCCTTGTCATGCAAATCAGTTTGGCATCGAGGGGGGGAAAAAATACCTTCGTCGTCCGTGCGGTCATTATCACCTAAATCATCAGTGTGTTTCTTTGTAAGGGGACCTATAGGACCAAGAAGGAGAAGATGGAGGAAAACAGGGTGATCAAGAACACACACAGCTTTCAAAAGATGCTCTCAAAAGATAAGAAGGTCAATAATTTAATGTTTCTATAGCCCCTTTTTTTTGGAAAAATCTTCACACTGACAAGGACACTTCACATGTTTACAGTAGAAATTTACTGTATACGAGTTCATTTAAGAAGGTTAAGGAGCAAGAAAAGAGGGACTTTAAAAAAAGAGGCAAAAAATATTAGATCTCTGTTGAAAACGAAGACTTAACTGAGGTTGAACCTCTTAGGATCAAAAGACATAAACCTCTTTGAAACAGTGCATACAGTAGCATCAATGATATATTATTAGAGATATCATGTTAACACTTGTGGCAGAGAAAAAAGCAGAGGCTGTAAAAGAAGCAGCGTTTATTAGCAGAAGCATGTGACCAGCCTCCCCTCTGTGTGCTAACTGTGTGTGGGCCTAAACACACACACACACTGGACAACAGGCAAATCCATTTCTGTGCTGCCTCCTGTTTCAATACTCGGAGGGACATCATGAGGGTTTCTTTTCTCACCCAGTATGAACCACAGAGTCATGCGGAAACAGAATTCACAGTTAAAGCCTTGCCCACTTTGTCGCTTTATTTGTATAAAACAGCAGAACATTTTTTTTCTTTGAAAAAGTTCCTCCATTTTTGTTGCAATACTTACAGAGAATGGAGGAATAGTTCATTAGAATTGACATTTTGGGAAATGCCACTTTTTAGCTTTCATGATCAGAGTTAAACAAGCAGATCGATACCACTCCTGTGTGTATGTTAAATATAAGGCTGCAGCCAGTTAGCTTAGCTTAGCATAAAAACTGGATACACGCGAAAACAGCTAGCTAGTGACAGGAGGCAAGCCAAACCAAAATATGACTTTGGAGCTGCTGATAGGTGGATTTTGCTTATTAGGACAGAGCCAGGCTAGCTATTCCCCCCTCAGTCTTTATGCTAAGCTAAGATAATCAGCTGCTGCATTTAGCTACATTTTTAGCATACAGTAAGTGCATTTACCAAAATGGCAAACTATTTCCTCATGCACTGTGGTTTTCTTGCAGAGACAAAAGAAACTGAGTTCAGCACTGGAGTGCTTGGTGGAATAGTTTGACGGGGGAAGTGGTCAGCTGCTTCTTTACTGAAACTAACAAACTGTCATTTGAATACAAGTTCCCTGTAAATACAGAGACACACACACACACACGCTATCTCAAACAAAAGCAACGGAGACACACAACACACATACACACACCCACAGAGAACACGCACATACACAAAGAGTGCACATAGAGGCTGCATAACAGATCTGAACACATGCAGTATTGAAGTGTAGGATGTATGCTAGCAGGGTGCATGGTACACACACGAACAGAATAACTTATTGGCAGTGCTCAAGCATTCACACACGCAAACACAGCCATGACATCCACAAGGGTGTCGAATAGCCATCTACTGATGAGGAAATGACCACTCCAATCCTTCCCATCCACCATCATTAGCCACAGCACCAAGTAACAATTGAATGCAGATAATTCCGCCTGACTTCATAGAACTGACACTGCAGTCAATTTCAACATGACAAAGGTTAAAAGGCAAACTCTGTGAAAAAGACTGGTGTTGAAAAAGACTGGTGTTGAAAAATGGCTCTGAAGAATCGAAATGAAAACTCTAAACACGTCCTCGTCTGAAGTTATCTGTTTGTGCAATAGAGAATGGGAGATGAATCACTGGAAAGGTTCTACATACTCTGGCTCAGTGGCTCATGTTGATGAGTAATAATTCCTCTATCATTCGCCATCCTGGTGGTTTATTTCAAGACCAACCATTTCTCTCCGGTGACTTTAAAAGAGCAAGCCGGCTCCCTGCATATCATTCTGTCCTGGAGCAGTCTCCCGGCTCTCTTTTGTGAATTTGACAAGCAATTTGATAAGCAAGAGCTGACTTGTGCTTTCTATGTGCTGAATAAGCACCAAGACCCAAGAATTGCTTCTTTCAAAATGTGAAACATCTGAGAAACACACACAATCTGCTTTCTAGGGATGTGTTACCTGTTTATAGGGCCTGCTGTGTGATCACTGTCTGTGGGAGATTCCTATTAGCCTTTTAGCATACACTACGTCCATTGACATAAAGCTCTGTACTAATACTTAAACATACATCATGGAATAAAGAATGTGATTATGTTTTTTTCCTATTCTTGTATATTGTTTGTCTGAGCTTTTCGAATGCATAATAAGTGGTGCCATGCTATATGGAGAGTCTTTGCATTTGCTATCACTTTTGTTCAGTTGTAACAATAACCTTCCACATGATGATATATTTTCTCTGTGTTAATAGCAATTAATTGAAAAACCTTTGACATATCATATCAGTGTATGAATTTAAACAAGATCAGTCTATTACAATAACATCATGCTGACTAAAGCTTTATTTTTCTTTTTCTTTATCTTAATTTTGAACTGAGCTTAATTATGAATGAAACGTGTTGTAATAATGAGTCATGGAAGCAGTAATAAGAGAGGTTAAAGGACCATAATCTGCCACAGCAGCTATAATGCTCCTTGGCAAAGAGTCTACAAGAACTCAGACAGCTACAGTGATAGAGACACTGTCACTTGCTGTAATACTCTGACGATGTCTGAATGCTAAATAACTTTTATGTTGCTCTTTGACCTCGAGCTTTACCGAAAACTACTCAAAAGTAGCTTTTGACAGCCTGAGAGAATACTGTACGTTGATTTCTACCCACCTTGACTCCGAATCACACATTTAGCAGTCCTTCAGCACAGCTTCAACACGACATGACAGCCTGCTCTGCATACTGCATGTGAAACTGTGGCTGTGCTCGCTTGCAGTGCGGTGAGTCGAACAAAGAGCGAAAATCACCTCCCAGCAAACTGTTTCACTCATTTAGGTCAGGAATCTCTATTCAGCTTTGCAGCAGTGGTCATTTCCAAACCAGGAGAGGATGTCTAACTACAGCTTAAACCCCTTAAACAGAGTTCAGAGAGTTTTTTATGAAGATTACACCCACGTCTAGAGAGGTAGGGGCACCTGCTGAACTAAACAAGATCTGAACAATAAATGGCAGTTAAAGTAATAATATAATTACTAATATATAACATATATTAATATATATTATATATAATTATAATTGCCACGACTGATAATTGCAGCTGAAGTGTACTGTGTATCAGGTTGAGCCAGGCCCACAGCAACAAACAAAAGACAGATATTCAGCTTGTTTCAAAAGTTCTACGACTAACTCTGAGATGAACTCTGAGCTAACTTCCATCCAAGCACACCAGACTTTATGAAAGACTTTGTAAACCACTGCCCCCGTAGAATAAATGGCCTGCAGCAACAGGTTCCAAAAAAACAGAGAGAAGAATCAAAGAGGACGTGATTGATGTGGCCGCTCTCTGGACTGCACATGTGCCGCTATTACAGTGGCATGTTGTTTGACTGAGGGTTAGTGGGGATCAGAGCAAGACAAGACAGCTGCATGACAGCTTCTATCACACACACACACTCACACACACACACACACACACACACACACACACACACACACACTCATGAATACACACACATACAGAGAGAGAGAGACATCATACAGAGATCAGGTGTCAATTCTAAACTGGCCAGTGACAAGGAGGCCCCCGACACTGACCTGCACTCCCCCACCTGCCACCGTGAGCATATGTGTGTGTGGGTAACACAAGCGCTGACACTGGTGAGGCCTCAGCTGGCATCAGACCTGATCGGTGATTAGGAACTAGAGACATTTCATCTCTCTCCATCTGACTGTGTGTCTCTTATCACTCTCCATCTTTATTTTTATCTCCTCTGCCTTACATTCTAATACATTCTGCTCTTCCCTACACGTCTGCTGTGCTTATGTCTTTCTGTTCCTCTTATTCTTCATCTTTAAAATTGTTTTCTCTTTCCATTTTCAAGTTTTATGCAAAGGTTGGGGTGATTTCTCCTTGTTGTTGCATGTTAAGTGTGATGCGTACTAAAACATTAGTAAAAGTTTGACTCCTGGGTGATGGTTGTCAGCCCTTCCCAGATGATACTGTGACCATGTTCTCGTGGTCACACCAAACACAGCTCATTGTAATGCAGTCCGGTACAAAACATTTATGTTAACACCTGTATGACTGCGTCGACAAAAACTGATCGTCAGGCATCATGAAAGAAGAGTTCATGGCAGGACACTTATAAAGGGCTGCATTAGTCTGCATAGGTTCAGCTAATAGAGTGAACACTGAGTGTTAGTGTCAGTTATGATAACACTGTACTCGCCATGCCAACACAAAATCAGACTCAGACAGGTTGTTCAAAAAAACAAACAAACAAAAACCGTGTTGCCAGATTCTCACCAGCTTCATCTGGAAAGGAAACTGAAGATAAACACATCTGAAATAAACTGATGATGATGAAACGGGCAGGTTGGGTAATAGTTTTACACTGACCTTCATTTCTCTTCCAATTAAGTTTGGCTATCCTGCATTTAGATCCTGGCAGCTCATGTTTTTTTGTTTTTTTGTTTGGTTTTTTTTTGCGCTATCAAGCTTCTTTATAGAGAAGTAGCCAAGTTCCCAGATCTCTGCAATGAGCGTGTTGTTAACAAAAGCAGTGATAGCTACAAAGTATACAATCATTTTTATCCTATCTGTGATTTCTATCCATCATTCAATGCAGCGAATATTCTATTTTTATTTCCAGTCTTTCAATTTGTAATCTCCACGCTCTGTCTGTCTGTAGCAGTTTGTTGTTTTCTCTCCATCCATCTCTCTCTTCTTTCATCATACCTTCCTCTCTTCCCCATCAGCATTGATTGGAGACTGATGAAGGGGAGTTTCACGCTCTCTGACACTATGAAACAATCCATGACTCAAAAAGCCAACTGGGAAGCAAGGATACACACACACACACACACACACACACACACGCACACACACATATTCAACCCTCAGGCTTTCCCCTCTCTTGGATGAGGTAATTATTGCGAGGAGAGTCCACGCATCGATCGCACATTCAGCACAAGAGCTATCCATACATACATATTGCTCTCTGTATGCATCAGTCAAGGTCCACACCAGCATGGAAACACAGCGGCTTAATCAATCACCAATGCACATTAAAAAAAAGGGGATCTAACAGAGCGCACGGCTCAATGAGCCAAATAGGTAATCTACTACTGACCTTGGATAAAATCCCTACAGGCTGTAAACTATAAATACAGAATCCATTCCCCAAGGTAAAAGTGGGAGTCTAATGCACTTCGGCAAACCCTCTGATGAGAGGAATGAACAGAGACTGTGAGCGGTGAGTAAGCACAGGAACAGTGCCTTATGAAAGTGTGATGATGGGGCTCACGTCTTCAGACACAGCACATAGGTCATACAGGATTGTACAGCAGACACACGGGCATTGATTTCCTCATCCAGTGTATCTACGGAGGTAAAACTGCTGGGATTAAGTCCACAGTTGCATCATGGACTCTTTCCTTTTTTGTCTTTTGCAATTACTTCTGTTCTGTCTGACCATTCTCTCTCCTTTATTCCCCCTTCTCACTCTCTTGCCCTCACCTATCAGGGCTGATTGGAGACCAATCAAGTGTTTCACTTTCTAACATCTGCAAGAAACTGCGGTGCATCTGAGTATTAGAGGTATATATATTATTTGACTATGCACAGAAAATACCCTGAACAGAAACGGAGAAAACATACATTTATTTGCCTCAGACATCCACCAACGCTCCTCCTCAATAACGTTTCATCAGTTTTCACCTCTGCACTGATGAGTAAAGGTGTTGTTGTCACATCATGATCAGATATTAAAGCGTGGCACGTTGCATGATTTAACAGAAGATGAGAACTGATCAGCTGAAGTAAGGGTTAGTGCAAGCTAACGGACCAAAGAAACAATTTCAGATTGTTGTCCTATAGTTTTATTTTTTTATTATTATTATTTTGCGTGCACAACCTCATAAAAATAAACATGCAATAGGGCCCTATGAGCCATTAGCCATTTTTTCTTTCAATGACAGCCACCTCAGTCCAACTTTACCTCTAATATCCCTTTAAGAAGCTGCAGTTAAATCCTTTTTTTTTAATTATTTGAATATTTTAGGAAGATGGTTAAACTATCATGTAATTTTTTGTGAGTAACGATGAAATGAGCATTGCACCATTGCTTGGGGAGACCCACTGTTCCAAGGTTTGACTGAACTCACAAGAAAATTGGCAGATATTGAAGGAGAAGTTCAAATCATGCCTACCCTCTGACCTCCACACAGCTGACCAATCGCTGCACGCTGTGCTCGCACAATTGTTTGTTCTGGAAAGCTACAGCTCTGACATCAGAAAACGCCTCGGGCAGGAGGTGTGGGAGGAAGGCGGGGCGTACAGAGTGTATGACTTTGATATTCATCACGACCCTCCACTACCGACGGTCAGCATTTCTTTTAACCACGGCCAGAGTATTTCCCTAACTTTGACCAAGTGGTGTCAGGACAACAGATGCACTTAAACCATCTGAATTATCCTGCATTCCTCACTTTCTTTTCCACATTTCCTCCAAACCACGCTGTTTTGCTGTATGAAAATGTTGGCTGTCAAATAAACAGTCGTTCCACCTGCATTTCATGTTTAAAGTAGTTTGCTGAAACTGATACTTTACATATAAGAGCAATGCGAGAGGCCCCTGTGAAACCATCTATCCAGACAGCTAGTGCATTAGAGAACTGAATAATGCTGCCATTTATCCAGATGACTGTGGAACAGTATGAGGTGTCTAAGAAATGACTAAAATATGTAATGGAAATGGAAAAAAATGTGTCCGAATGTAGACCGTAACATTTTGCAACAGTATGTGGGGGGAAAACTGATGCATTAATATTCCAGATCATCATCAGGCTCTTTGCCTGTAGCATATGAGGTAGACAGAGATGAGAAAAGACATGGATAGGATTGAGAATTATTACATGATAATCTGACAAAAATAGTGTTTTGTAAATGAGAGCGCCAGCATCTGATTCTATCGTAACAACAGTAATGTAGGTGTTATCAGGGAAAAAGAGAAAATCCTCCAGGAGACTGCTCGACTGAAGAAATAAATCTCTGTGTACTGTTTGTGTGGATGTGCACGGTTGTGCGGTAACATGTGGGTGATAAGACCGGGTCTCAAACAAGGCAATCCATATGGGAGAAGGTGATGACATAATGAACATAAATTACATCAAACACCCTCCTCCAGACAGCAAAGATGGTGTAATGATTATATTCTGCAAGTGACCAGACAACCCTGATTATATCACATCCGCTTTCTTCTGCATTAGCCATTTCATGTCATTTTAAAAGACTTTCGAAGGTATGGAAGCCTTTGAATGAAACTAGGCAAGCCCATGAATCAGATTTTACACTTTGTATGGTCACATTTGAAAAAAATACAGCAAACATGACAAATTATAACCTAATGCTCTTTTAATGCCATTTTTTGCTTTAATATAGTCTGTATGCTCCCATGTCAAAGTCCTGCACTTAGCTGCGATTAGCACGCAGCAGAAAAACGTAGCGTTTCCTTCACTCGAAAAAGTATTAAAACTGGAAACTGGAAAAAAAAAAGGAAGCAATTACATTTCAGTAAATATATATTTGACAAAAGAAATCAGAAGTGTTTGTCTATAAATTCCCAGGGGGATAAGATGATATCTGGCCCATGCGTGTGGTTAAATAATACAATGGGAAATACTTTTCACTCATTACACTCCTAATTTGTTTTGGTGGTGGCTGTGAAACACAAGCACACAAACAAACAAACAAACAAACAAACAGGTAGAAACTTATTAGCCTAACAACACAAAAGCTAAAAATAAACATTAAGCAACAGGCTCCACTCAAAGAGAACATCTGCTGCTGTGAATTCATAAATGCCACGTTCCAACTCGCTTAAAGTATCACTCTGCAAACACGAGCAGTGACTGGCCGAGCCCGTCGGAGCCGTAAATCAGCCGCGACATGATGCATTCGAGATCTGAAAGCTTCCAAGCCCACTCTAATGTCCCTCTCACCTTGTCTCTTACCCACGCTACATTTCTCCCATCAGTATCATCTACTCACTTGCTATTCTCCTCCTCCCCTTCCCTTGTACTAATAATTTCATTCTGCCGTTCATCCACTGTTCTCTCTCTGCTGACGAAACAAACACCCACACTGTCAATGTCAGTGAGTCAATTCAAAGCAGCAAAAGGCCTGCGAGGGGGGGGGCATGAGCAAAGATGTGCGACTAGTGTGCAAACGAGCAAGAAAGTAGAGAGCTTGAATAAAAGGAATAAAAATAAAAGTCACGGACACTTCGCTTTCTTTTTCTAATATTCTGAACCATTCATCTCCTGAGAAAGCCTGCTGCACTGGGGAAAGACATAATGGGTTAAAGACAAGAATTGCGCTGGGTTCTGACTCCTGAAAGGAGAAATCATGGCTAAGGTCTTGTTGTTAGTCAAATGCCCTTCACAATAAGATGAGTGTGGGAGCAGTAGAGCCGGGACATCAAAGCAGTAGATCAAACAGAAAGCACATCATGTACTGTAACAGCTTCACTAGCATTTACAGTCACCAGCAAAGGGCATTTCCTAATCCACTTCATGTTCAGACATTGTTCCAGTTTCCCAGTATAAAACAGGGTGAGAAACCTGCCATGACGGCCTCCTGTGGACAGGAGGTGCTGGAGATCAAACTGCCAAGCCTGCAAAAAGCGGATGTCCTGCCTTGACTCTTGAGAGCCCAATCGAGCGAGGCAAAAAAAAAAAAACCCTCGCTGCATGGGATGATAGTCTCGTGAAAGCAGGTGTGTTGAATGAGAATAGTGTTTTCAGGAGCATCTTTCTCGACCGAGAGCACAGGAGCTCATACGAGGAGGATGCGACACGGAGCTTTCTCTTGACGGTTCGCGTCTGTGGGATTCTGAATTGTAAAAGAAACACGATGAGGAAAGCTAATAGCTCCACAGCAGCTACATCTTGACTCGGCTCACCAGCAGACATGGTCTGGGGATTGAACCTCAGCCAGAGCGGTTCAGCAGTTACTGACCAGTCTCTCCAGATATGTCTCAGGATGCGTCAGGACTGTATGTCTCACATCTAAAGAGACAAGTGGGGTTTTTTTTGTTTGTGTTAACTGACTCATTTTGACCAACGCTGTCAGCTAATAGGCCAGTGGCCAGTCCATTTATCAGGGAGTCAAGCTGTTTCTGAAGCGAGCCTTCTCTCCTCGTGCAGTGAGAGTTGTCAGCTCTGCTCTGTGTTCACCCACTGCTCTGTGAAATATGCTATGACAGGAACTGCAGAGGTTTTAAACCCGAGTTTGTGACCCTACTTACACGAGAAAGAAATATGGATTTTGACTTCAGAGGCAAGCCTCAGCAGAATGTTTATGTAACTCTACATACGGAGCGACTCTGGTAAAACGTACTGAATTTATGGCTGATTTGAAGCAACAACAACATGCATATTACAGCTTTTGTAATGTTTTTTTGTAAGAAAATGCTTACAATTATCGTCAGATAATACTGTATTACGGGATACTGCATGCTTGTTACTACAACTGTATGTCTAGCCTTCTAAAACTTTTTACTGTACTCACCAGGCTGACATTTCAGTGCCTTTACTGGAAATCTCAAGGCAGTGAAGTGAAAATCTCACACTAGGGATTATCACGCTATCAAAGCAAATCAAAAGTGCTCTGTAATCCTGGTTCGGGGATGAAATGCCAATGCGATGCAGAATGCTTCCTCCCTGGCTTCAGCACACCGGCCAGCAGCAGGAAGCTTCCACGTGCACCTCTGCTGTATTTTTCCACATACAGAGGAAAGTGACAGAAAAGAAGTGAATAAGTGCACAGTGTCCTGGCAGTCTATGGCTGTTTAAATGAGGTTTTAAAAAAGAAAAAAGTCTCTGAAATGAAAAAAATCGAAACATCATTGAACACAAGTGCTGTCATTGTCTATTTTTCCTTAACATACCTGGGGGCCAGCTTGAAGGCTGAAGTGTTTTACCAATATCTAATAACATTCAACCTGTCTACCTGTTAATCAGTGACTCAGACTGCTCAATGCAAATACAGAGAACTCTGCAGGTTATACTGAATAACTGAGCTATCATCATTCTGTTATTACTGAAGACATTAGCTGTACGCCTACGGTGTTTGCTTTAATTATTAATTACTTACACCGTTTCTGTATTTGAGCGTTTTTTCTTTGTGGTGCTTGTGAATGTGCTTCTCAATCTGCTTGCGTTTCATCTTTTCTGAAATGAGTGGTATGTGCTGTCAAAGTGAAGGACGTTTATTATATCAGATTTTTTTTTCAGATTTATATTTCTTGCCATCGTCGTCGTCTTTTAAGTCCAGAAATCTCTTGTATGCCTTGAATCATAATTTAAATATCACCATTTCATAATCTACTTCAAATCAAATTATATTTCCACACTGGAGATATCTTTTAGCAAAATAAGACAAAAAAATGCAAATTTGACTCTTCTTGTATGCTAATATGATTTTGCCTCATTTAGTTTTTCCAAGACAGCCGGCACCTATGAAATCCAATAATTCTCTGTTAGTGACAGCGGAGCTATGTGACTAGTCTCCATGCTATTGGTATTAATCCAATCAGTGACATGCTCATTGAGTTTCATTTAAAAATAAACAAAAACGAAAAAAGCTTTTGTGCTGTGAAAAGTTGAAGAAATATGGGGGGGGGGGGGCTGCCTCCTTAGAGGCTCTTGTAGACAGAACTCTGTCTATTGTGTGCCATTAAAGCCTGCTTTTTATTTCCTTTAAATCATTATTTTCAAGTTGTTTCCTTTAATAGACATTGTGCAGCGACAGTGACATGAAAAGTGAAACGGGATGATATTTAGCACACACACGCACACGCACACACACACGCACACACAAACACACACACACACACAAACACACACACACACACACACACACACACACACACACACACACCTTGCATGGGCCTAAGCCTGCTGAGCTACCACGACAGCCAGAAGCCACATTTTAGTGAAAATCAGCATCTTCCAAACGGCTTTCCCCCCACTGTGTGTACATGATGTAAAGGAGATCTTAAAAAGGAAGCCCTGGGCTTCATGGTGACAAAACTAATTAGTGTAAAAGCCACGTACACGCAGTTGCATGGGAATGAATCCCAGCTCGTTGCATGCTGTCAGAGCTTTCCTTTCTTGTCTACCTCTACAGTATAACATCACTGAAAGACGTAATAAAACATTTAAAGGGGGCAGACCACCCTGCTCTCATTTTAAGTAACTAAACACATCTCTTTAAAGCGGAATGCAACTAATAGTATAGCAAATAATAGTAAGGTGAAGTGGTTTTGAAGGCCATATTTTAGACCAGTATTTAAGTTCCAAACATTACAGTTGACTGTTTGGATTCCAAGTACACACAAAGTACTTCCTCAGGATTTTCTCCAGGGGAGGACTGAGGCCTCTGAGGTTCACATTCTTTTCAGCATTGATGCTACCATATCATTTAATCATGGATTAGTTGCCAAAAGATGATATATGGAGAAAATAAATTCAAAGTCAACATTTATCATATTATTATTTATCATTTAATCATTATCATTAACACTGTGCTGGTATGTTGACCATGACTAAATGCTGATTTTGCTTTGTACAATAATAACAGTGATTTCAAGAAGACAGCATTATCTTCCATTGTGATAAAGCAAATAGTCAAGTATTATATAATGCAGATTTTTTAGGAGAAAAGGTTGATATTAACTAGCACACACACACACACACACACACACACACACATACATTTTCTGTGAACACATGCACTGATGCATGCCGTCACATTCAGTGTAGAGCAGATGTACCAATGTGTGTCGCACTGTGATAACAACACGTGTGTGTAAGTTCCATTCAGCATAACTCCGTCACAAATAGAAACAGCACTGGCGCCTTCATGAATATTAAATGTCACTAAATGTCACAAGCATGGTTGACTTTCAAACATCTTAAGGTATATGAGTGTGTGTGTGTGTGTGTGTGTTAGATCGGAGAAGCTCTCCAGGGTTCCTGGGGAGGCAAACAAAATCTATGAAGACTGTGATGGTGAGGAGCTCATTAGCCTCAGCATAGGTCTACAGTATGGTGGAGAAAGGCATGCTGTTGAATTATTCACACAGCCAGACCATACAGCGTGCTGACCTAAGCCAAACTGAACCTCTACAGTTAGTAGATAAAAAAAACCACAGCCCACAGACAGCTGCCTCATTAAGTGACGAGAAGGAAGACGCCAAATCCATTCATGTCAGATTGGCTCATGTGCTCCACGCTAACATTTAAACTCACATCACTCAGTCAGCTAAAAACGGTCAATATTGGAAGGTAATTTTATCTTAAAAATACAAAGCCGCTATGTAAAGAATCACCTTCTTCTAAAGTATGTTTTACAGTGTACTACTAAAAGGGTTTACATGACGGGGATTTGTGCCCTGCCTTCCACATGAGGTCAGGCTCTTTGGGTCAGGTTAGAGAGGAGATCTTGGCTTTATTTAAATACTGAAAAGGACAGATCTGTCGTGTGCTTCGAGCCAGTGTCAACTTTACAGACTACGATGTTTCCCTAACCTTAACCTGTCAGGATCTGCAGCCTCTCCCTCTGTCTGCTGTCTGTCTCCCCCCTGTCTGCTGTGTGTGTATGTGTTACTGCAGGGTGTGGCTGGCAGGTCGGGTCGGGCCTCCTCCTCACACCTGCTCTCAGTCAGTCAATCAAGACTCTGCTGCCACAGTATAAAAGCTCCGGCCTTCCACCCAGCAATGTACGAATCACCTGTTCATCCTCATGGCAACAACTACGACTCCAGAGATCTACTTAAATATTTTTTGCTATCGATTGCTTTGTCTGCTACCTGCCTTCCTGACTCTTGTTCCCTGTGCTCAGGTGCCTACCGTCATGCTCCAGCCTACGCCCTGTCAGTCTGTTGTCGTGGGTAAACAGGAAGTGGACTCTCTGTCTGTTCATTCTCAGTAGACTGGCCAGCGTCAGTGTGTGGCTCTCCTACACTCATCTGTTGCACACTTTTTTTCACATATCCCTCCCTCTGTGTCTGAGTTTCAGTGTTTGGGTCTCTTTACTCCTGTACATAAATGTAACATAATCAAGTTGAGCTGGAAACATTTGGCACATATATTCAGTGGGAACTTATTCATTCTGTATTCACTAAAATGTTTCCTCCTCATGCTGACTGTGTAATCCAACCCGCACTGCCTTTCTTCCAACGCATATTTGCTGTTGGAATTTCATAGTATAAAAGTTTTTAGGAAATGTCTAAATTTTGGCAGCGAACTTTGGTGGCTGCATCTAACAAGAAAACAACAACCTGAACCAACAAAAGCTTCATTTTAAAGATGATATAAACAAATGAAGTGACAGAGTGGCTTTAATCCATCACAGGACATTTAGCAAACCAAATGGGAAAAAAAAGAAGAAACAGAAATCCAATAACATCAACTGGAACAAAGACTTGAAAGATCGATGAAGGGCCCCTTCACAATTCCTTCAAATGAACTAGAGTAATTCTGTCAGTATATATGAACATAAATGTCTCTCTTTCACAGCTAGAAATGTATGAGCTACAAAATGAATGGATTAAACTCAGATTTGGGTGAAGGTGATGGACCCCAGGGCTGGTTTCTGAAAAAAATAGAGCAAAACTGTGCTGGTATTGCCCATACAAACTCAAAAGTTCATTTCATGGTCACTGTGTTTTCATTCATTTCACTGTATTCAAAAGACAGAATTTATGATGAGGTGTAATGTGTGTTCACCGGGGGTCTTTAAAATGGAAGCATTTTAGATCACCTGGTCTAAATGTCCCAGCTTTGTCTTCAAGTGAAGCGCCATCTCTAAAAGTAGCCTGATGTAGGAAAGGTCGAGTGTGTCTAATTAGCTCTGTGGGGTTGATGTGACTCTAACTCAGCAACATGACTCTGTGGCGCTAATTGCCACTGGCAAATAAAGAGATGCCGTATTGACAACTAGAGAGTTAAGGAGACATGCTGCTATTGGCAACACAGTCGCCCGTCTTTCCGCGGACCTCTACCTTTTCCAGTTATTGACTGAGAATTTTCTTCATCCCTGAATCTTCCTGCTTATACATCATTACCAGCAGGGATCAATCACTGATTATTAAATGAAATGCCCATTAAGGCTGAGGGGTATTTCCATACCGGGCGGCAGGCCAGGGAGCGATGCCGGAGGCAGCGGCAGCGGCAGCTCAGACTTAAGAGAGGCTAAGTCAGGCCACGCCGCCGATTCATATGCAGCCACTGACTGTGAAGCTGGAGCTCTTTTTTTTCCTTGTTTAAAGACAGGAATCGCTTGAAGTTTCCTTGACATGACAGGCATCAGCATGTGGGCTGGAGAAACTCAAGAGCGCACACACACACTTACACCCACATGAGCAAGTAACATCTTCCATACATACACATATATTCACATGCTCACATGTGTTTGAATTGTACTCTCAGCACACACACACATCTCTCAGCTCTTCTCTCTATCTCACTTGATGTAACTCACTCACTCCTTGGTAATCCAATCTGTCCCAATCTCTGTCGCTCAGTCTCATCCATTCATTCTGTCCTCTAATCCCATCCCCCCATGAGAAATGTAACAGTCTACATATCTCCCCCCTTGTCCACAAAAAACATACATTTGTTTATTTGATGTCAAGCAGCCCTGGAATAACATACAGCAATTTCCACATGCCTTTCCATCATTTAGTATTCAGCTTCCATGACTGAGAAGGTTATACCAAAGCATCTATATGAGTGTTTTCTGATCTGGTGCCTTTATCAGCCTCATTCATCAAAACCCATCGCAGATGAGAGTCTCCCTGTGTGCCGCAGGCTGAGCTCTGGCTACATTTAGGCAACGAGGCCTCTGTCACAGCTGAGGTTTGCTTCATTTGGACCTGAGAAGAAACTGTGCGTAATTTTCTTTTGGTTCTGATCCGTGTTGCGTTGACACTAACTGATTAAAAAAAATCCTGATCAGCATAAATCCCAGCACTCACCAGGTGATGTGCATGTGCGTCACCATTGCTGGCAAGTGATCGTTCATCCTGCGGTTGGTCTGCTTTGCTTACGCAGCTGAGAAGCTAGGTTTCGATGCCGTTCACACCAGCCTAAATGAAGCGAACCAAATGGCAAACGCAGCAGGTTTTGTTTGGACTGCACCAAATAGGCTAGGTTAAATAGGTGTTAAAGCGCCCTAGGGACAAACTGTGCTCTTTGTTCAATGAAACCTGCATTATTATTATGAGAGAGGACAGTCATCGTTGTGAATGCTCGTCAGGTCAACTTCAGCAGGGCCTGTTTTAAGTTTCTGAATGGGCAGCAAATGTATTTCATTTTTCAGGTGAGGAAAGTCTCTTTTGTTGCTAAATGTCATGATTCTAAAGGGGCTCTAAATAGCCTGTTTAACAATACAGCAGGCACGAACACGACCATCTAAAGCAGTGAAATGTGTGAAACTGTGGACAAAATGAAACTGAACGTGAGGACAGCTGAAGAGAAAGGAAGGAAAAAGGGTTTGAGTGAAGGGTAAAACAGGTGAGAGAAGTTAGACGCCAACTGTGGCTTGTTAACAGAGTGGGTGAGAAGAACGTGAAGACGCGGTGAGAGCGAACATCCGATCAGCCCTCAATCAGGCGGCCCAGTGAGGTGCAGACACTTACAGTACATTACTTATTAACGCTCATCATTTATTCATTTAAAATGTCTCCTTTTCTGTCGCTGAGCAGGTGAGTGTCATGTCTCGGCTGAGATGCTCACAGTAACTGAAGACTGGTAGTATTTACTCCTTACGCCTTACATTGCGCTCGATCATTCATTAATCATTACTAAGACTCTGAGAGATGCTCTTGTGCATTCATTATAAGTGGATTGCTCACTCCACTCCGCTGCAGCACTTTTGGTAGCAGAGTGTGCACACCATGTACCAAGGCTGTGTCTCTACCGCGGCGGCCCAGGTTCCATCCCAGCCTGGGTCCTTTGCTGCATGTCACCCCCTCTCTCTCAACCACCTTTCCTGTCTCTCTTCAGCTATCACTATCCAATAAAGGCAAAGGCTGGAAAAAAGTATTCTTAAAAAAAAAGAAAGAAAAGAAATCAGATTCAGGGGGATTAGGGCTGGGATTGCTGCCATCTAAAACACTGACATTGAAACACTCCCTCCTCACATGGCACGTCTCGGTCGACCTGTGTCTTCACTTTCTCGTGTCTCGGTTTTCTCCTTTCTTGGTCTATCCACTTCTCCACTCCTTCTCTCCTGAGTGTCTGTCTTTGGTGGATGTGCTTTGTCTTCTCACCAGAGTACTGTTGATCAGATTCCTTGTCAGAAAGTTTTGGGCATTTTGTTTCTGACAATGGCAAGTTTCCAGAAAGTGTTCGAGACAGGTGTGTGTATGTGCATGTGTCCAGTGTTCAACTACAAAGCAGTCCATTGTTTTGTCTCTGTACTCCAGCACATTGGACTTGAAATGAGTGCTGACTTTTAGTTTTTCGGCTGTTTGAGGCTGTTCCCATCCACACAGGATGACCAGTGTGAGACCCTATAGCCCACGTATTCACTTAGTTTTAGAACTGCTGAGGGAAGTAGAAGCTCTATGATACTATCACAAAGACAAAGCATTCAAAAAGTTTGCAGGGTCAAATAGAGGATCGTTCTCAAGTTATGCAATGTTGTTTGTCTCTGCCTTCAAGAATAACTCCCTTGACACATTGATAGGATGACATCATTTGAAGTATTTCAAAAATAAAACTGGTTTCTGACACAGCTATGATTATAGTTTGGTTTCAGCACATATACAACTTGTTTAGGGTTAGGGAACCCATGGTTTGGGTTAAAAGGACTGTTATGTTTAGGGGACATTGGTCATCATGCTCCAATTGTAAGTACTTGCTTTAAGTCAGGAAATGTTCGTGCTCATGGTGAAAACATTGTTAACTCTTGCAAAGAACCAAGAACCAAACAGTGATCAGTGCTGTGTTCAAGTCCAGTGTTTTCTTGACAGACTTTGTGACTCAATAACAACATTGCACGTCTTCCTTGTTTGACCCTGACAGGTAAGACTTTCTTTCTTCTAAATTTCTGTGGCTGCTGGAGGGCTTTGAACAGCAAACATATCTCATCATTTGTTGGAATAGCTGATTATCTGGGTATGTCAGTTAACCTCAGCCTGACTGAACTCAAGATAAATAGCCCCGACAGAGACAAAGCTTCCTGCAATACAATCCTTTCAGAGGGTCGTCTGCTGAAGTCTACATCTTATTTTGTAAATGTTGGTTATCTAAAAAATTAAAGCTACTATAAATTCTCGAATACAGGCTTACCTTAACTCAATGAGAGACTAGGCTTCTATTTGAGACAGGTTTATATTCTATTGAAGACAAGTCTTTAGGTGACAACTGAGCAGAATCCATCTCCTGACGAGGATAGTGAGTTGCTGTTGAAACGTTAAAACGTATTTGTTTTTCTTTTTTTCTTTTTTTGCTCAAACTGCCATTTCTGATGTCAGGAGTGTTTTCAGATTTTTGAACTAGAAATCTAAATACCTATATATAACTGATGTCATACTACACAGGCAACAATTCCCACACTGTTCATCTTTAACCTCCCTGTCATTATTTTGCTTCCAATCCAATGTGTTGGAGATTATTGTACATCTATGTACAGACTGTATTGTATATCTCAAAATATCTTTGTGTGTGTGTGTGTGTGTGTGTGTGTGTGTGTGTGTGTGTGTGTGTGTGCGTGCATGTAAACCTCTGCATGCCTTTGAGTTGTTTGTGAGGATGTTTGTATGTGCAAAAGTGGCTATGTATATCCGTGTGTGTGTGTGCACATGTGTGAAACAAACTCCATCCCAATCAGTTTCAGCTTGATCTCTGTTCCTCTGGGAGTTCTCCAGCTGATGTGAAAAAGGGAGGGGAGGGCCAGAGAGACTGTAGCCCAGAACAGGGCCTCCTCGCTGGGGGAGAGGCGTGTTCAAAGGGCTCGCTTGGGCCCGACGGGACCAGCAAACACAGCTCATTTGCCACTGCAATTCTATTTTCACATCATTTCAATTTCAAAGAGTCGTCTAGTTGCATTAGCATTTGCCTCGGATAAAAGAAAAGTTAGTGAAGAGGTGGAAGGGTGGAAAAATAAAGAAAGGGTGGAAGAAAGAGAAGAGCAATGAGAGCAAAGACCAATGTAATTTATATGCTGATACTGCCATGGATATTTCAGCATTTCTAAAATTAGTGACAGAAGCTTAAACCCCTGCGGTGTGCTCATCCTGCACTGTGCACTGTTGTCCGATCTTACAGCCTTTAAATCTCTTCCTTCCAGTTCGGAAGTCTACAGTCCTGTTTGTCTACTATGGCATCAGAATCTTCTCTGATCTGTGTTTATCAGCAGATACTTTTTAATATAAATGTACAAAGTAAGGCTTTGTAATTGTTGGTGAATGTCGTCAAATTAAAGTCTAGTTTGACTACCAGTTGAAAAATGGATTTGACTTACAGTGATGTGAGATGAAGCAAGAAATCTTGAACACTGTTGATCATCACTTGTACTCATATTTCTTTACTACTTTTTGGCTGGTAGACCTTCATTGGTTAAACCAAAAATGCTCACCTAACCATCCATCTGACACGCAGTAATATGAGTAAAAAGGACATGCTACCATATGAATGGCCAGTGGAGAAGTCGATTATGTCACAGACAAGGAATAAGAAGTGATTATTTGAGAGGAGTGGTACCGTTGGGAGCTGCAGTTATGTATAACAAAAGTTCAGTGTAAGATTTCCCTGGTGTGGCTACACAACCACCAGGCTGGATGATGCTTTTAATACATCTTTAAATAATACTCAAACTGAAAGCCTATAGAAATAATAAAAAGTGGGAAATTTATCACACCCATAAAATGAGTCCAAGGGATCAACAGACTGCAGAGTATTGGTTCTACAACACTTTCTGGAATAGAAAAGCTGGTTTAGACTTCTACCTTTTCAATGATATGAAATGCAATAAAACAACTATTCACAACTGCAAATGCAAATATTATGCAGTTTAGTTTGTAGTGAAATGATTCATTGATGATAACAATTGCCATTTGTTCATTTGTATGTACAGACCTTTTGAATAATAGACTGGTCTCACTCTAAATATTTTATTTCACGAGGCGCGGTAATTTCCATCAAATTGCACATTTTGACAAAAGGGTTGTGCACCACAAAAAATATTTTGTCTCAGTGTAACATACAGTAATTTAGTGATACGTCGGCTGAGATTGATCTTTCTGATAATGATTACACAAATAGTTTCAAAAAGATTTCATACCATATTGCAATATGATGTTATCATACTGTCAGTAACAGTGGATTTGCCCACCTGTCATCATCCATGGGCTGCACTGCATGTTCTTCATATGTTTCTATGCATCTTTCCTGACTGCTTTCCCATCTTCTCTCCTCACTGCACCACTGAAGCAGATGCCTTTGATGCCCTGCTACAAATCACACACTTTGCTTTTCATCAATATTTCATCAATCCATCCCAGGCTCGGCTCTTTCTCGCTCTTTAAATCAGCACAGGCTGTGTGTGTGTGTGTGTGTGTGTGTGTGTGTGTGGAAGGGAAAACCAGAGCAGGTTGGGGTCAAATTGTTGGGGTGGGAGGGTCAGGGCAGTGTATAGGCCTTTGAAATCTGTGGTCCCAAATAGTTTTCAAATGAGAAAGCTTTTGGTCTCAAATGCTCCATGACGCAGTCAGCCAACAATCACTCAGCCATCTAGCATGGTCCCGAAAGGTAATATACAGCTGAGGTTTTGATTATAGTAATTACACATCCACACATGAGTTATTCCTCTAAAAGCTAAAGACAATGAACGCTACATCAGTCTAAATCTAAATCAGCCAATAATGTAAAACAGAGGGACATAAGAATTCATTTTCACAGCTAATTTATTGACTGCCACGATAGGCTCAGTGAGCATGCAGGTTTGTCAGTCATGCACACCATTAAAGTAGATTAATAAAATGAAAATTTAATGTTCCCTTTGAACATGTTGGCTTATTGCAATATGAGGATGTTGAAGAGAACAACAAAGAAAGCCTGAATGTAAATACAAATGTGGATGGAGGTAATGTGGATTACATTACAGACATACTCAACTGACAATTACGGTAATTGTTATTTATAATTTAGTTGCTATCTTAAGTGTAAAACTGTGAGCAAAACTGTCCACAGATTCCTGCATTAAAAGGGAAGGTTTACTTGGGTACTGTCCCATTTGACAACACATACCAAGAAAGTAAAAAGTGCTTTGTAGAGGGGATTTACCTTGCCCTAACATCCCTAGTTGGAGGCTGAAATCTAAACTTACCTCCTGACAGCAGGAGCAGGAGACATTACCAAAGCAAAGCAGGAAACACCCTGGAGGAACATTTTACATCCTTTTCCTTCTCACTCGCTCGCTTTATTTTTAAAACAACGAGGGTTGGGAGAGAGGAGGGAAGAGGAATAATGAGGCAGACAAAAATGGAGAAGCGATAGCTTTAGAAGAGATAAAGTCAAAGAGAAGATATTTTCCTGCAATGACAAAAAGACGAGAAGCATAAAGGACCAACGAAATCTAGGTGTTGTTTTAAGTTTTATTATCTACACTGCCACAGTTTGGGGGATTGAATGTTGATTTACTGTTCTCTGCTGTGTTCCTTGTTTAGTCAAGCGACTGCTCATCATTTCTTATTTGATATTTATGCTGCAGCAGGAGACTGGCAGTGAGAATATGATACATTCCTCTGCATCTGCATCTGTGCAGTAGGTTCAAAAATTTGCACCATGTGTCTATGTATGTATGTGAAACCTACATACATAGCACTTTCTGTGAATACCATAGCTCTGCTAAAAGAGACCCTTTCAGGGATTAGACTACACTCACATTTCTAATTATGCAGATCCATTATATTATCCCTCATGAAACCATATAAATATAGCATACAAATTAGGTCTGTAATGATTTCTGCATTTTTACCCCTTAATGGGCAATGGAAAACTAAATTTTTGATGCATTTTAAGGCAAGGCATGTTCCTCAGCTGTCAGCTTTAAGTCCACCTGGCTAAAACTAATGTAATCTAATACAGCAGCACTGCAATAAATACAGGTTTATACAGCTTATAATGTTTAGTTTTGGCTAAAACAGTTTTAGAGAGGTGTTGGTAAGCTGTAGTTTTCATTGCTTTGTCCTGAGAGGTGTTTCTAATTTAGTCCATCCCACTTCTATCAGTGAAGGTAGACTAAATATTATAAACAATCATGAAATAACCTTCAAAAAGTAAGGATTTACTTTACTGAAGTGCTATTGCTCTCATATTTTATAAGCTGCATTAACTTTAGCTAGATTTCCCAATTCAATTCATTTTCACCTTTACAGCATAGATAAAGACAGGAAACATTGCAGACATCTCAAACATACAGTAGTTCCAGGCAGCATCTTAACCACTCATGTAAATCACTGTGCACATACAGTGCATGCTAGATACTCATTCCCAACCTTTCAGTGACAACTTAACACAGGGCACATCTACTTGAAACTCCTCGTCACAAGGAAATGTGACCAATTCAAGAGTGATTTTTCCTTCTCAGACTATTTCATTTGAATCATGTATGAGGCCTAAAAAGATAAAAATGTACAGTGTTTCACAAGAAGCAAAGATTAGACAAAAGTCTGAAAGAGAAACTTTGTGTTCCAAGAGCTGTTGGATTTGTTCCCTTATATGTGCAGTCATAAAGATTTTCTTTCCCTCCACTGTACACTGTACAGCTGTCTCTCTTAGGTCCTCATGGACAACGTAATATAACACAATAAGGACCTGAGCCCAGCTCCCAAATTTTGTTCAGTGTCAAGCAGTCTTGAGGTAAAGAACAGACGTGAGGATGAAAAGGGTCAGCTGCTCTAAGCTGTTCGCTTGTGCCCTGCCTGTCAAACCGGTTACATCCTGCTGGCAGATGTTCACCTCACAGCGAGGCTTGCCTTGAGCTCCAGTGGTGAGTGGATGTCGTCATGGTGCTTCAAGACATTCGGGAAAGGCACCCAGATTGCGTGCAGGAGTAGTATGGCTCAACTTCCTCCATCTGGGGTTCTCCCATTTCCCTGTTGAGAGACCTGAAGTCTGATTGTGGGGATGGGGCTCCGTACCTGCAACTTTCCTTGTCTCTGCCACAGGCAGGAGCTCCACCTCAGCACCCCCACCTTCTCCGCTTCAGTCTACAGCCAACCTCCTCTGGTGGCACAGCTCAGGAGGCTCCATGCAGTCTAGGAACTGGTGGTCAGCATGCAACCTATGCACAGAGTCAACTCAAAAAAACAGACTGACTTCAGTGGCTATGACGGGATGCAGCGAACACGGGTCTCAATCCAGCTGGGCAAAGGGAATACAACAGCCCTTTTAATGACCAACGACCTTTCCTTAAAGAGCAAGTCTGTTCATGCTGTCACTGAACATTTTGTGGCTCGCCACCAGACGGACACACAGACGAAGCCCAGTCACCTCCTCACATTGTGTACTACTGACAAAAAAGAATTATAACCAACACCCCCCTATTAAGGCGAGTTATTGGTGATATACCAGCATGACCTGTTTCAGTCTCAAAGTTTGAACACACAGGAAACTCAACTGAGCTGTCATTCCCAGACACAGATAATTCCTCTGCTTCTCCTTCCAGGGAATACCATACCAGTACAATCAGCTGTCTCTTGGCTAATTTGTACAGCATTTGAAAATACTGGGTTTTCAAATAAACTGGCAAAAGAGCTCTCTCCTACCCACCTAGTTGGTAATTCACCTGGATGTGGAAATTAACTCCACCACCACGGCAGGCTGAATACACTAAATGATCTGCCTTCACGCATCAAGCCCCACTGAGTAGTGAGAGTGCTGTCAGTGATACAGCTGCTGGGGAGATGACAGCCAGCCATGTGGTTGTCGCATTAGAGCTCCTACTCAAGGAAAATCAAGAGGTGGTTTGGCCGTCTACACCTTGACCCAACAGACATGTTGCAGTAAGTCAGCCCAGCTGCTGGAGAAGCCAAGTTCCTCCTGTTGTAGTCACACAGACACCTGTTCTCCATCAGAGCACACTGCAGACGGAGGTTCTTTCTATAACAAGTGGATATTGAGGTCCACATTTGCTCAGAGGTTGTGGCACAAGTTTGGGAAGGCGAAGGTGGATCTGTTCACCTCACAAGAGAATGTGCAGTGTTAACAGTGGTTCTCCATGAATGCACAAGACAACCCTCCACTGGGAGTGGATGTCTTCTCTCAGTGGGAATGCCAAACTGAGAGCTCTCCTTTCCACATTTCCCCCAGTGGCCCTGATTTCTTGCCTCTTAGAAGCAGGAGGAGAATCTACCCGTCATTCTGGTGGCACCACAAAGCTGGAGCATGTCTTGGTTCTCAGTTATGGAGCAGCTGCTGGCAAGAACAGGAGCGTTTGGCATGAGCCCCTTCTGCTAGAAAGTGTTACGCTGGTACGTGATCCTCTTCTCAACACTGGTCTGTGGAGAGGCTCAGATCCCACATTGTATCCTCTGCCTCTTGTGTTAACCTAGTTTCAGACGTTGGTAGATAGCGAATTGGCTCCATATGATTAAAGCGTATGCTGCTGCCACTTCATCCTGCCATGGAGGCAATGGAGAGAGATTGGCTTTCACACATCCTTTGGTCAAGTGCTGTTTATAGGCAGTCAGATGACAGAATCCTCTTGTGTGCTCTCTAACATTGCAGTTGGATTTGCCCCAGGGGCTGCAGACTCTGGGGCTTCCCTTTCTCTCAGTCTTAAGTCTCTCAAATCTCTCTCAAGATGTTATCCATTAAACCAGTGCTCCTGATGTTGGCTAAGAGAGTCAGTGACCAGTGTGCACTGTCAGTCTCAAAGCCTTGCCTCTCTAGAGAAGACGGGAGCACAGCAACTTTATAACCAAATACCTCATTTATACCTAAAGCCCTAACAAACTCCTTTTGGTCCAGAATTATTTCCCTCTCCTCCCGCCTCACAGAATCAGTCTGCCTAGTGTGCACTTTGTCTCACTATGTTTTATGCACAGCAGACATCAGGCAGACACAGCAGTCGTGAGCTGTCTGTCTCGCTGGCTGTGTGATGGCTTCACACAAGCATACAGTGCAGCAGGAGTGGAACCTCGTCGAGGTGTCCGACACACTCCACAAGAGCCTTCTCCTCATCCACGTCCCTTCTTAGAGGGATGGCAGTGGCAGACATCTGCATAGTGCCATCCTGGGCTTCTCTGTGCCCTTTCGGTCATTTGTATTTTAAATGTGCTAGATGGCAGATGGCAGATACAGTGTACGTTGTCAGATCTGGTGGATTTCCACACACACCAAATGGTGTGCTTCTAATCCCATCATCTCAGATTAGAGGCATGGGAACTATCATGGTATGTAACCAATGTCCCACCCTTCTGCATCGACAGTACTGTGTCGAGGGAGTACAATATCCCTTGGCCGGCACAGCTGCTGCCTCCCTGTCTAATTACGCTTCGCATTTACAGGATTTTGAACTGGTGTGTTATCTGCTTGTGGACCTTGGTGTCACATTGGCCATATCATATTGGTCCTAAAGCCAACTGTGAAAACTGTTATACTCTCAAAATAGAGCACAAGTTACATACTGTAACTCCAGATTCTACGACTATAGGCATAGCCCTGTAAGACTTATGCCCCCTGTTCCACCAGCATTAGCTAATAAAAATCCTGGCTTTTGAGATCAAAGTTGAGGTCCTGACAGTGTTATATACTGTACATGAGGACCTGAGAGCGGCAGCTGTACAGTGTACAGTGCATATAAACAGGGATAAACTCACTAGTCTAGCAACTCTCAGTGCTATGTGTATACTCATAATCTGGAGCTACAGTACGTAACTAACAAAATTTTGTGTATCAGAATTGAGTAGGCATTAAATGTCATCATATACACAGAAGTCACAACAGCCCCTCTGCTGCAGACGCCATCAATGGCATCCGCCACTGATACATTCATATGGAAAACCATGGAAAATGGCTAAAATGTTAAAGAGCTGCTGTGTAATCAACTGCACAAACAGATTTAAAGAGAATTCAGGCAAGTTTTTTTGGAGACCGCTGAAGGGTAAAGAGAAGAGAAACAATGTGACACAGTGCTTTCTTTCACAGAAACATGTACAAGTACAAGTACAATCTGGATATTTTTAGAAATCTGTTTTCTTCTGTCCCTGTGATTTTGACCAGAGAGACAAATGCTGCTACTAAGTGTTATTGTATTGTACATATGAAGCTAAAAACAGTATCTGTACTTAAGTTAAATGGAGAGTCAAGGAAAGGTCAATGTGTACAAGCCCACCGCATCCTGAGAGGAGGTTTAAACAGCGAAGTGAAGTGAAAACCTATGTGGACAGATCATGGCTATTGATACCATTATTATTGCTTACATTTCAGCTTTAAGGGACAATGTAAATAGTGCTGTCCCTCCATATCAGCTCTCACCCAAGACATCTTATCTCAAGTGATGTGTTCAAAGCCAATGCTTTATTCAGACAATTGTGTCCCACACCCAATTAGCTGTTGGTTAAGTGTGAAGCACCTGTGAAATGAATCTAAGTGTCCACAATTCTACTTATTATTCAGTCAGTAATTTTAGTGTGCACCCATAATTCCTCTGAGTAATTATAGGTGCACTGGCTGAATGATAAATCTTGCTCATCTATCTTCAGACACGCACCGAAGGCTGGCAACACAGCACTATCTCCTCAACAATCCACAGACAGGACAAAGTGTGTCGAGGAATCAGATATATTTTAGTCAAAGCTGCTGTTCGGAGATTTCTAGCAGACATTAAGTATCTTTACATTTATCCACTTCCATGCCAAGTAATCTTTTTTCATAAGAAATTAATGCTTGTCTCAGAGGAGACAGCATTTAGAGCACCATGAGAGACTAATCCCCTTTAGAAACCATTCTAATGAATTTCTCTTAGGTAGGCTAGCTGCTCCCTGAGGGCAGAGTCAGGCTGGTTTTATACAAACTACTGCAACACAACTCAGCTATCTGCCGTGAAACATTTAAAACATATCAACAAGGTGTTAGACCCCGCACGTACATCATTATCAGGAGGGCACCGCACTAGCTGGATCCATTGGTAAATCCCAGACAAATACCAGCAATTATACATCAGTCTAGCCTAGCTTCCTTCTTCCAGACAGCCACTGGCTCACTTCTATGTTACTAATGGTTCATCCTTGCAGTTTGGGTAGAAAATGCTACAGCGTAGCCTGGAGCCCAATCAATGCCTTCTGTTTCAATATCAGTCAATAGCGTCAGCTGTAAAGCCTGGCTAATTGATCTCCTCTTCCTTTTAAACTGGTCCGTGGCTCAATGAGCACCGCCACTTTGAGCAGCAATCCCAAATCAATCAAGTCACACTTTCGACATATTATCTGTTTCAAGATTATTGACTACTTGCTAGGAATTGTAGCTCATCGTGGAGCCCACTGTATTACTGTAAATGGTTAACGTAACTTCGCTCTTTTACTTAGTCCAAAATCAAATAAGACACTAAACACACACCAAATTAACAACTCAAATAGTAGCAGCAAATGCTTGTTTAACATTAATTCATCAAATAAGTATCTAATTAGTTTGTAAGTGTGGCAAAATAAGTTTTGACCCAAGGTCAATTTTGGTAGTGTATTAAAATCATCGGGGTGACAATGGATTGAATATTATACTTTATTAGATTTTAAAAATTAAGGCTATGCTAATACATTTTCTGGACTTTCACTTTTAGTTAGAAAAAGGCAAAACAAAACTGCACGACCTTATACATCAAATGCATCAACTACTCTATGTTCCCCCCAAAAAAGAAGAACCTTTCCTGCTGTTCCAATACCATCAGCAAATGAACTGTCATAGTCCTTTTGAAATTTCTTCTTCAAGCTTTCAGCAGCATCTTGTTGCCTTTATCAGCATATGACGTTTGCAAAGGAATAAATCTAGTAAGTGGATCTTGAGTTAAAGTTAAAGTTGGCTTTACTTTGTGACTTTTTACTGTAAATAAATCCAATATATACAGATTTAATATATTGGATTTATTTACAGTTTGACAGTTTGTAAATTACAAATCTGATTTCAGCATTCAAATGAACAGAAACATGTTCAGATTCTTTTGAAAGCACACAGAGATGTAACATTATATGTGTGTGTGAAACTCTGAAAAACAATATTTCTGCAGTGTCCACTGTGTCCACTGTCTAACTTAGTCACCTAATGTGGTAAATTATGACCTTCATCATGTTTCCTCAGAGCTGACTGATCAGTTGGTTGGCAAGGTGAACACATGCATGTTAATTACAATAAGCAAACCACCGCTAACAAAGCTTCATGATCTGCGTGGCTGGGCAGAACAACACTGTTATTTATTGAAAATGAAAGGGTTGTTGAACCTTTGCATTGAGTATTGATGCAGACTAAAACACGGTCAATACTCTGTATTTTTGTGTTTTGCATTGCCCTAATCAACATCTTTGACCATAATGTTTTAATTAATAAAGTTTGCAGTCTAGATAACACATTAAACAGCATGTTAACGTACCTGCAAATGTGACTTTGATCCAGTTAGATGCTGGTGTGGTTCTTATTCTTCAAAACCACAAACAACAAGCTGCCTGCACATTACACGGATGCTACAACACAAGTTTGTTTACTTTGTTTTTCATTTTCTACACATGACACATGACATGGTCTCGTCTCCTCGGAACCATTTCTGCAATATGGACAGCACAACCTTACCATGCATTATACAAATAAATCAAGATATGCTCGCAAACTGATTCTCCAACACAACAAACCAGCAGAATTCTTGCTATTTTATCATCATGGCCAGATGTATTATTTGCTCTGTCCAGAAACTAATATCATCATCTATCGGCATTCTGTCAGCCTAAAATTGTGGAGAAACTACTGTGCAGGTAAAAAGGCAGCAACACTCAGTTTTGGTAGGTCAGTGCATGCACCTACAAAACAGACATTTTTCCAAGTGAAAGAAGGCTTCTTCAGCTTCCCCTGCTATCAAATCCCCATATAAAATGTGTATTTGTGTGTCAGAGGCAAAGAAAATTTGCAAGAATAAGAACATGAGGAATACACTGACACAAAACAGTAAAATAACTATGACACTGTTCCCCCAGCTAGCTCCATTTCCAGGACGTTTGGTGTTTGCCTTGCCTCTTTACCAATATGTACTCTGAACGGTCCCCGAACAGACAAACTCTGTTGAGACAGATAAAAAGACATTTGGCACAGGAAGGCAGGAGTGAGAGGTGTGTGAGAGTGAGAAAGTGGCAGAGAGGAAGCGAGACGGGATTATAAAGAAAGTGTGAGCAGGGTAGCGAGACAACGAAGGTGAGGGAGGGAAAAACGACAAGATGAGGACATGGTAAAGTGAAGCGAAGGGGATCAGAGGGACAAGTTAAGAAAGACAAAGTGGTGTTACAGCAGACAATGGCAGCACTTCACTTAATGGAAAGCTTTGCTGAATGTGCCTGCCTTTGTTTGTTTTAGTCGACGCAAAAGTGTCACTTCTGAGAAATTGGTGGCCTTCAAAAGGCAAGGCTGTCGTCCAGCTCCCAAAAGGTGGTTTAATAGGCAAGCAAATTACCCACAAGACCCCTAATTAGTGACAAAAGATAAAGCACAATCATTTACAGCAGTCTCTCTCTGTCTGTTTCAGGTTTCCCTTTGTTGTGTTTTACCTTTACCTTTCTCCGGACCCTCAAAAAGAACTGGCAATTGTACAGTGATTTATGATGCTACTTTTTTCCAAAAATGATTACAGCTCTATCAAACAGTTCAGACTACATGTGGGTAGTTGATGCTGCATCATTAGAGATGATCTTGAGCCATTCCTGATTAACCATGCTGACAGTCATAGCTCAGATTTGACAAACACACATGGTGTAGACTGTGCCTATGACGCAACCTACAGTGAGGGTGTAGCTGAAAGGTGCCTCCTCAAAACTGTAACGACAGCTACAGAGATTCTACACAGAGACTGCAAAAATTGGGCTTGGGCTGCTTGTGTTTTCTCCTACAAGCGTCAAAGATAGTTGATGGTGAAGACAATATTTAAGAAGTTGAAGACGGGCTCAGTCATCTTTCATTTTTTTCTGTAACACACATTTAACAAAGACATATCCACTGCCGTGGGAAGCCTCAGGCCAGGACTCACGAGGCCTCACGAGGCAATTCAGAAATACAAAAAAGCTATTACTTTTTTTTTAGTTAAAAAGGAAAATAACATAAAATCTCTTTATTATATATTGCACATTATTATGACTCGTAACATGCTAAACTGGATGAGCTGCAAGGACAAATGTGCAAACGGTCTTCAGCAGAGTTTGGATGCCCAACATGCAGCTTTCAGAAGACCACATTCTGACAGAGACAGTGTTATCCAGGCAAGTTTTGTGGTGTGTGAGCTAATAGCTAAGAAGCTGAAGCCTCATTCAGAAGAAGAATTTGAGAAGGAGAGCCTTGTTGCTGCTGCACAGCTGGTAGCACCAGACAAAGTAAAAAAAAATTCTAAAGTGTCAGTTTGTATGGAATAATTCATAAAGATGAAGGAAAACCTGATGTTGAAACTCAGTGTTATTAAATGTCTGTGTGATTTGGCCTTCATAGAGGACATTACCAAGAACCTCAGAGCTGAATCTCAAGCTGCAGCAGCTTCTCAGCTCTGTACTTTCTAATGCTGTGGCAAGTGCAACAGGAAAGAGGAAACAGTGCAGTGTCCTCTGCAAGAACAAAAGCCTGCTGTGACATCTGAATATGCTGCTGAGTTCACAAAAATGGACAATTAATAACAAGGAGCTACTTCCACTCCTGGATCTTATGAGGTAGACACAGCTCAAAGAGACAGAAAGAATGAAGCCAGTTGAGTCGCCTGTTGAGTGCACCCACAGTACCAACACACACCCCTACCCCTAAGCAGCAGGCTACTGTAGAGGATTCTGGGACTGTAACAAAGAGCGATCACACAAGCACACAAGGGACAGCTCCTGTCGCTCCCTCAGGTCGAGTCAGTACCCCGCTCGGCTGGACTTTTGAGGGTAAGGACAGAAAAAAGGTTGTTTAAAAAAAAAGTGTTGAAAGGAAAAAACCTCAAAGTTTTGTTAGAAAATGTTGTACATCTTTGACGGGGAGATGTAATTTATGGAATTTCCAGTGACAGTGTTGTTACCTTGAGGGCATCAGCATGGCACAAGTCTTAGGTACAGAGTTAGGTGTGATTGTTTCTGTGTGTTGACTATGCACGGTTGAGAGCAGTATTGAACACAGCTGTGAGTGTTCTCAGTTTTATCAGTATCCTCTCTCTTGTTAAATGTCAAGCAGACATCACAATAAACTTCATTTAGATGACTAACAGTGTTGGGCAGTGTTGTTCCTTCATTTGAAAGTAATAAAATACTTTCCAATATCACTGTCTGTGTGGACATTACACATGATGACACTACTTTTGCATTACTTTCACCAAAATAACAGCGCTGACTGTGCTGCATTTGTGTTTTAGCATTTTTTTATACGGTTTTAGAAAATACCTCTGTATGCATGCAGAGACTGAGTCACAATCTTAAATGTTTTTTGTCCCCTGTGTTTTCCAGCGGAGCAGAGTTTTCAGTATCATGGAAGTTCGTAAATGCTGCTCTTTCATGTTTTGTTTGGATTCCGTGAACAGTTAGCAGACTGCTACCAGGAGACTTGAGAGGCTGGTAAAAGACAGATATTTTTGTGCGATATCACCACCATAGAGAGATGCAGACAGGCAGAAATGATCTGAAAAGTCATCATCAATTTCATTTAATTTGGTGTTGATAAATTTTGTTGAATTTTGAGTTGTTGAATTTGGTGGAGAGTTTCCTGCATTCTGTACAAGTCCTTTTAAATCGCACTTTGAAACAAGTCTCAATGATGAGTGTCACTGTCGTATAGTTCAAAGAATTACAACCCTGGGTCACTTTTCTTTTTTTGTAAATTATGACCGACAACAAATTCTCTCGTTTCATTTCTCACCTGTTCTGTCTGTCAGGCCATCTTTTCTCACCCGCCGTCTCGCTCCCTCTCTCTCATGCCCACGCACCCCTCTGTCTATTTTTTGATGACCTGAGAGGCAGTGGCCAATGAAAGACAAAAGGTAAAATGGATATGGATTTTTCTCACTCACCCGACCATCCCCGAGATGATTAAGTAGTTCATCAAGCAGAAATATAGAATTCTTCCCGGCGTGCTCATCGACCTGTCCTATAGATACATTAAAACGTCGGCAGGAAATCGTTGCAGAATGCACCACGCTACACATCGACTGCGGGCCTCTCCTGCTCAATTGATCTCCGTTGTACGGTGCTTCTATGGGTGTCCCAAGTGCCTCAAGCGTTGCTTAACAGACATGAGCTGCCACGCTCGTATAAACATGTGAGTGATGGTGGAGAGCTACTTCTCTACATATTGTTAGAGTAGAGTTTCACTACAGTATGAAGTAGCTTGGTGGCAGTTAAACTACATTTAAATTTTGATTCTAACTGAAATGGGCTTCATTTTCTTTCTTCTCAAATACAAGAAGTCATTAAATATGCAAATTGTACACTGCATTTTAAGTATGTCCTATTCAGTGAGATATGTATTTCAGAATACACAATTAATTGGATATTATGGATTTGCTTTAAAACCTGTTCGTTTACAGGGTACCACATTGTGACTGAATGATCTTTTCAGTAATACAGAATATCCAGCAAACCTAAAGGAAAAAGAAGAAATCAGTGTAGAAACTTCTGAATATAATTACAGTATATATAACATGTCCACACGATCTGACCATGTCTGTGTTGTGTGTGACTAAAATCAATGGACTCTTTGTTGGGGTCTCTGGTCCAGAGGGGGTGAAGGGACTTAGGTGTGGCAGAGCATCGGGAGCAGAATATGTGACTGGGCGTATGTGGTTTGAGTGCTAGGATCATGTATTACTTTTGATCTGCTCCATTCTTACATTGTTCTGGAGAAGAAGGTGTGTGTTACTCTGTGTTAGTTGATTAGTTAATATTCCAAGTTCTAAGTGTTTCCCACCGATGTTCATGACGTGTCACGTCGAAGACAGAACGAGTGAGTATCCAACTTGCAAGTGCGTAGCCCTCAAATGTTCGCCTTTGAAGTTGGAGGCTACTTCTTCTGTCCAAACACAGAGAGCAAATGCACACCAAACAACTTTAACAGCACTTGCTGAACTCGTCTTTTTTAGCTCTTAATTTCTCTCGCTCTCTTCGGCTCCCTTCCCCTCTTTGTTTTTCTGCCTCTTTTGGCCTTTCTGTTTCTTTATGTGGTCCTTCTGGCCATTGACCCAATTCATGGCATTTTTGGGCGTTGTCTCCTTCACTTTTGTTGATAACTGAAAAGCTTCAAAAATAAACTCGAAAGTAAGAAGAAAGACTGCAAAGATGCCTGAAAGCAACAAGCCGAGTGTCATTAGCCATTGCACACCCTTTGCCATAAGAACAATTTATTGTTGTGTAACCCCACAATAATTCTGTTGAAATGAAACTTTTAGAACATTTTTGCTCTATTGGTTATTTGCCCTTCATTGCCCTTTTGACTTGTTTTTGACATTAGCATGAATTAGTTAGTTAATTATGTTGGCAATTACTTGTTAAATTGGTTTATTGATGCATTCATTCAATGATCCATTCTAGTTGTATATATGTATATATGGTTAGTGGTATTCATCTCTACGCTTGGTTAGTTCAATAAATATCTGGATTTATTTGTGTGTTCCTTTATAACAGAGGTGGAGGTCACTGAAATCAGATCTTAAAGCTTTCAGATAGAAAACTGATTCATTGGATGCGATACATTTTCCTCCTAATTACTTCATGCATTACTTTGTCAATTGATTGATTAATTAATTGGTGGAGGTGGTGCCCCATATAATTTGACAAGTGCTTAATTCAGAAGTGTATAAACCCATACAATAGTTGCTAACTTTGCCACTGAGCAGCAGCATAGAGAACATTTATCAAAGATGTTTAACTAAACAGCTGCCGGAAACATAAGATTGATAAGATTTTCATAATCAACCAGTGTGAAAAATTATGACTCATCGCAGCATTAAAGAAAAAAAAAAGTAGCACTCTGGCATCCCCAGTGGTGGTATCAAAATACACCTGCTTGCAGGCATATCAGGGCTATCAAAATTTTCGCAAGTTTCTGAATTGCAAATGCTGTTCACATCAGTGTCAAACTGTTTCATACATCCAGCATGGATGTATCCTTGGAAATCAAGCAAACCTGGATGTCTCACATCAGCCAAGGTTTGTTGTTCAATCTAATTAAACCCAGATGTAATGAATATCGTGTCATATTACCAATACTTTTAACCTTCACTCCACACCTCCGTCATCCAAAGACATGAGCGCTTAAATGTTTTTACCATGGGCATCTTTCCTATCGCTATCATCCATCCTATTTGACATGAATGCAGTGTAACCCTGGGACACCGTGAATGATGAGGCTGCGCCATTTTTCTCCAAGATTGTCAAATCTTTCCACAAACAATTATTTTGTGCCATTAGAATGATTTGAAAGATCCCTCAATCATATACTAACTGCACACATGGTGGGTTTAATATGTGTTATGGACCCACGGACACCAGCTCATTATGTGCCTGGAATAATAAATATCCACAATCCCGGTCCAGCTCCAGCCCAGAGCTACAACCCCCATCCACCCAGGGATGGTAAATACTCCAACACTCCTCCTGCACCTATGATAAATGATAAAAACACTACCATTTAATGTTTGTGCTGCCAAACTGGCATGATGGAAGTGATTCATTCTGTAGCTAACTTCCATTTAAGATGGCCAAAGCTACTTTTAATGCAGCCTGGAATTGAATTAAAGAGCAGTTTAAAGGAAATATCACAGCCTGTTGCTGAATACAGCTAGTAAACATCTGAAACTATAAATAGGCAGAGAATAAAAAATGACACCAGAAAACTAATTGTTAAGGGACCTCTAGCACAATTGTGTTTGCATATGACATATATTGTACTACTAGTTTTAAAATATTCTAGGCTTAAAATTTATATTTCAATAGCAATGACAGAGGGCTGGAATTAACAGGGGGGTAACAAATTACATTTGCTTTTGTTACTGTAAAACACTTGTTTTTTGTGCACTGTTTTGAGTAATTTTTAGACTTTAATTTAATTTAATTTTACTTACTTAAGTATTGCATGTCACTACATTTTAAGTTGCATCTGTTACAAAGAAAAAACAAAAGTGACATGAAGAATTTGAGGGAAGGTCCAGAGAAAAAGCTGCTGATGTCTGATGTGTCACTGTGCACTCAGCTGCCACTGTGGAACAGATACAGGCTCAATGTCAGTGGCCATGACAGGCACAGTCTCACCCAGGCCAGGCCTAGCAACGCATATTAATGCCCTGGATTTTAAGATGAGGACATTATGAGTTAAGGTTGGGATTATTGCACCTGGGCATAGTTAATAGAGGTCACGCCACCTTAATCAGTCACTGATTCAATGCATCACCAGGCAAGCACGCTAAGTGACCCAAATCAAACACAAAGTGTTGCATGACCAACAGGTGCACGCTGGGTCTGGCAAAATGCTAAACGCTAAAATATTCAGGGCGGCTCCTCCACTGGTGACTTCTACTTTTGCTACATTGCTTATCAGCTTCTACCTTCAGTGAGATGTGTGAGGACTTTCTGCTGTTTCTGACCATTTCTGACTGACTGTGACTGCAGAGCCTCATTCAGCTCTAAATACGTGAAAACTTTGAGGAGCACAGTTGGACAGAGACGCTGAGAGGACTGGTTATATGGGACAGAGAGGGTAAATTAAATGGTTATTGTGGGACAGAGACATGGACTGTTAATACAGTGCTGGGACAGAAGCTAAGTGGACTAGTTATAATAGAAAGATAGCAAAGAAGCTGGACCAAGAGCAGATTGGATTTGGAGGAGTGCAGAATGATGTTGAGACAGGTGACATCAACAACCACTGTGTTGCCTAGCAACCTAGCACTGTGTGTTCTCTATGCAGAGTGTAAAAACTGTGCAGCTCTCTTTGCTTTATGTGTGTTTGTGGCTGCAGCCGCTGTGGAGGAGCATCTCTGTGTTGTCTGCGTTCCAGCTGTTAAAGTGGCAGTTCTTTCATTTCTGGAGTCTCATATTACTCATTGCTCCCACCATGGTGTCCATAGCTCATTTCATTTATTGGTGGTCATTAGTGTTTAATTGAACTGAGTTTTGTTTCCTTTTTGGGTGATTGTACCGAGCAAACACAGAAGAGGGCCCTTGTATGTTTAGAATTGATAATCAGTGGTATGAAGAGGCTGCAAAATCTGTGCACACAAATAGACAAACGAAAGTGTTTCATAAAGCCCCACATAACTGCTCCCCCCAACCACCACCACCACCACCACCACCACATTTTCCAAAATGGAGCGAAGTTAGGTTGACTGCATATTGAATATTTTAATTGTTACTTTTAAGTAAGTACATTGTTACTCAAGTACTTTTCCTTGAGTTTAATATTCTAGTACTCTTTCCATCCCCGGTAATTGCTGACAAAATTGAAATCAACTAATCAGCGTATTATTGTGAAATGAACAGCCTATTCATTGCTTTCAATGTTGTATGGATGTGACTGCATATGCTTAATGTGTGTGTCATCCGCTTAAGCAATGCTCATAGCAGTGCATATGAACTGACTGGATAAGAATTAAGATGGTGTGAGCAGGGTGGATAGAGAGATGAAGAAATGTGTTGGTGTGCATTCTGAGTCCCTGACAGATCTGAGCAGCTCATTACTCTCTCTCTCTCTCTCTCTCTCTCTCTTTAGAACTATCTAGATAACCAGCATACTAGTCTACCTCACAAGCTCTGTGGTAGTCCCTTCCTCTTCATCACAGTGAAGTTAAGCAAAGGAGCTGAAATCTGATCATGTATTGTTATTTGCAACACCAGTTGTTGCCAAGCAGCATTAGAAGGTCACAAAAAGCAAATACACTATATTGTGGTTTTGTTTTTATTTATCTTTTTTTATACGTATATAAAGGTTAAAAATGCAGGGGATTAATGGAAAATGTAATCTATTTGTATTGCTTGTATTTTAATTTATTGTATTTATTGTATTTTATGTATTTAAACACAGAGCACAGTGGGAGAGAAGCATAAAATACAGGAGAAAAACAGGGGGGTCGACAGGTCTGCTCAGGAAGACTGAGGTATGGTTGACGGCTCTCAACAAACTGTTGTTCTCTAAGGTCAAGAATGTACTTCAGTAACTCAAGTTTAAAAGAGGTCTTGTGAGACAGCCACACACAACCTAAGTAGTAATGTGATTGGATCATTTATGGAAGCTTATGTATAATTTTGCGAATTAAAAGGAAAAAAAAAACAACTTGGCAACACTCATAACTGGAAACAGAGCAATAACCAAACCAATCAACCCAGCAACTGAGCAGTAAATGTGTATGTTAATGGCACCTCCGTACACTTAGTGATGCGCGTATGAATGCAGTGTGATACCAGTAAGAGCAGTTGGGCTGAAGATTCAACTGAAGTTATCAAAAAATATGGTGAATGAGAGAAAAAGCTACCAACAGAGAGAGATGCATACTTTTAATTATTTGTTTCAAATACTACATTTTGGGTGAGTAGCACAGCTATGCATTTGTATCACATACAATGTGCTGAAACGTCTGTTGCTCCTTCTCTTTTTTCCCCCTTTCCCTCCCTCTCTACTGAAACAATTTGACTCAACCCCTCTTTTATAGCTCAACAGGCATACAGAGGATTGCTCCGGTGAATAAGCATTACCCAACACTCCTTGACCCCTCCTCAGACAGAGAGGCTGAATCTAAGGCAACTTAATTTCAGGCTTCCTCCCTGTGGAACTGAAGGCCAATGTCAAACTTAGTGAATGTCTACACGCGCACCCGTCTCATCTCCATTCCATCTACAGTGCCATAATAATCGGTGGAATGAACAAAGGGAGAAAAGGCAGATTGTAATAGCCTCATCATGACAACCTTTAACAATGTTGCCTTTATTCATTCACTTTGTCAGACTGACAATTCTATCAATATAATTATAGAGGAGATGCCCTGTCATCTCCCCACTGTGTCCAAATGTCCTCAACGTGTCAAATCCACAGTCAGGTGATGTGACTATTTGATCATTAACGTCGAGAACAGACGGCCCGGTTGTTTCATGTTTAAAATCTCATACTGCTGATGAAGGTGTTGTGGGTTTGCTGAGGTGGACAGTGTTATGTAGTGTGGTGTTAGTACTGCTATGTTCTTATATACAGTAGATGGTGCCCTACTGCCGGAAGCTTAATAGAAGGAATTCATTGTGTTCTTGCCAGTGCATGTGCTAAGATATACTGTGCACACTGCTTTGTATATAGTGTGTGTAGTTCTAGCACATATTATTTAGAGAGTAGAAGGTGCATTCCTATGGCCATAAGACAGTCAATAGCCACATTAGCAGTTCTGTTAGGTTCTCTTTACAAAGAGCACTGCAGCCTATGTTTTAGAGAGATAGATCAAAGTATTTCACACATCAAAAACTTGACCTAATGATAGTGATAGACTCAGGGGATCGCCAACGTTCATAAAGACCGTGAATATATGCACCAAAATATATGGTGTGGAGACATTCAGTCAGGATAGCCACTCACTCATAACTACTGCTTGTGTACTACTACATATTTCACTGGAAAAGTGAAAACTTTGACTGACTGGTGACATAAAGGAAAAGTTTGGGCATCATCAGAGCCAGTATGCTTCATCCTTTGGGTTCCATTAATATCTGGATGCACTGTAAATCTATTATCTTTTATTTGGCACTTTTTTTTTTTTTTTTTTTTGGACAGCTTCCATCCATTTAAGCTCAGAAATAACATGCTGCATTTACTTCTTGAGAGTCATCAAATTGTTTGTTCCAGCACGGATAGATAGATGGCAGCTTTTAAGTAAATCTAACCGTTAAATATCATCACAGTCTCATGAAGAATAGTCTTTACTTGTTTGATGAAGTCATGGAGAGACGCATACTGATGAGCACATGCTACTGGTCAGCACTGAGTCTCATAATGAGGCTATTCCATCAGACCACACACACACGCACGCACACACGCACGCCTGCAGACACACGCACACACTCGCAGTTCTCAGCTAAATGCAGGAGACAGAGACGATTAAAAGGAAGCTCAGATTCCTATTAAATACTAATCTTCGCCAAGGCTATTCCTCTAAATATCTCTCTCTGCTCTGTCCATCCTATTTTTGGCATCTTATCTTGCTCTCACTCTCTGTCTCTCACACACGGAGACTCGCACGGCTTTCATACCTCTCCCATCACACCTTAAGCCTTCCAAGGCTCCAGGATTTACAGCACAACTCTCTTCTCTCCAGCCCCTGATCTAAACCTTTAATAAAGCACTAAGCAGTGTATTACACTTCATCCACGTTATTAAGCATTCTCTCTGAGTGTCTTATGTTATTCAGCCCCTCATTTTGTCAGAAACATCCAGCATGTGGAGGCAGACTGATAAAGCCAGAGGCTGAGGCCGACAATAATTATACTGGCTTATGATACTGTAAATGATTACAATAATTTTATCAGCACAAACCTTGAGACAGACACGGCTGCTGAGGTGGGGAGAAAGTGTATGGCAACAGATAAATGTAGCACAAACTAACTACTATAGTGCTAACTACTGTGAAGGAAAGAAAAGAACAAGCTGTAATATGCTTGAGTTGAAGAAAAAATGGCAAATGATAAAAAAAGAACAGGGTGCATAATTAGAGCAAAGAGAAACAGATGCAAGGAAAAGGGGAGTGGGTGAAAGAGGAGGTGAAAATGAGATACAGGAAATGGGGGGACCATCATCTTTAAGTAACAAGGGCCCTTGTCTGATCCCCCAACACACCCCCTCCTCCTTAGTGAGTCAGTCACCACGGCAACAGAGCAGAGGGTAAATCGCTGTGGCGCTTGCCCTAGGACGTGTTGTGCATTGGAATGCTGAGTCCCTACTGCCGCCGCGGTGTGGCATATACACGTCTGCTTGCACACACGCGCACACACACACACACACAAACACTAGGGCACACATCAGTATTAGCAGCCATGAACAACTCTCCTGAAACTCCAAAAGCCACACACCAAAATCCAGTGACCTCAGCCACTGTTGTCGTAAACAACGTAACAGTGACAGATTGCTGAATGCTGTATTTGGCTCATACAGAGAACATCACGTATAGCATTCGCTTGCCAGAATTGTGTTTGTTTAATATTCAAGTCACCCTCAGCTTGTCTTCAGTCAGACTTACTGAAAAGCAACATTTAAATACGTACTTAAATACTAATTTGTCTTAAAAGCTGTAGCAGACAGCTTGACACACCGGAGGAGGATGTTTGAAGAGTTAATGACCCACAAATCCTTTAGGGTGACACCGGTAAATTAAACATCTTAGTGTGTAGGACTGATGGAGGTGATGAACGCTTAAATATGGAAGCTAAAGTGTGCCCGTGGAATAATTATGGATTTTTATCTGGGTTCATATCAATTACTTAACTGATACGTTGGTAAAAATAATGATAATGATAAAACAATGATTTGATACGTATTAAAATAAAATACAAAATGGAATCATCATTATTTGTACAAGGCTATATTATTTCATTGTTCTCTCTTGGTCTTTAAATAGTGAATAAATGAATCGATATTTGAATGGTTAAGATTATTTTTTTCACTTCCCAATTTCACAATTACTCCTCTGCAATTGGCCAAGGTGTGCCTGTTACTTCTCTTCCCTTAAATTTTAGCATGCACATAAATTGTATCTTAAATTTATGAAAGAAAGAATTCGAAATAATGTATGTGGGAATTTTTAAATAAATGAAATGAAAAGTTGAAGAAATAAAAGATTGTTTGGGAAGATACTATATATATGTATATATATATATATATATATATATATATATATATATATAAATTGTTTTAAGATATAATTAAATTTATTTTTATATGACCACTACAAAAAGCCTCATTTCAGTTGCACAAAACAACTTCCATACAAGTAAAAGGACAATTCAATCACAAAGAGGCATAAAAACCTTGCATTTGTAAGACTTCTTGTCTAAAGACATCACATGTTGTCTTTTTCTTTAATCCCTTTTCTTTCTTTAATCATAGTCTTTATGAAAGTTTCTGATTGTTGTCATGAAGTGTAATTCAGTCAATTATGTCATATTTAATGGCAAGCTGACAGTATTTGAGATGTTCTTGTATGCCAACTTTACAACAAGACAACATAACCTGTCATAAACATGCCAGAGCAGGCCTGCTTATCAAACGTAAGAAGCTATCTAGCTTTATGTGTTAACATTACACCAAACTGTCATGTGTGGTTGGTTTTGACATTGTCTGTCATGAGACCATTATAATTTTTTTGACCTCAACTACAGTGGTACAATTTTGACTAGTCATTAAAATGTCATTAAATTTTATTACAATGTCAAATGCTTTTGTAATGGTGTCATGAATAATTTACTTGACCTCAACTACATCGGTACAATTTGGACTCGTCATTAAGATGTCATCGAATGTTACAAGGCCAGTTTGACGACAGGGAATACATTAACTTAACCAAGCTGATGGAGCTTTCCGATGGACAGTTACTAGCGTTATGTGTTGCTAAAGTAAGCTAACTGCTATCAACTGTCCAGAGCTCAGTAGTCTCCCAGTAAACGCCGACGGACCAGGACTGAACACAGCCTCTGACACAGATGGAGGACAGTTTGACAGTAGGGAATTGTAGTACAGATGTAATATATGAAATTTCCTGATGGACAGAAAGCTTTACTTGTGGCAAAAGTATGCTAACTGCATTCACGGTTAGCTACTTAGCTCATTAGCTGACAAACCTGGCAAGAAAACCACCTTAGTACTGTTTTCCTTGTCGTCAAACTGGCCTCCGTCAGTCTCCGAGGCCGTGTTCGGTTTTAAATTTGCGTCCCTCCTATGACATGTCTTGGTTAATGTCAAGTTGTCATAAAAGAAAAGTCATCTCAAACACACTCAATTTGTATTAAAAATGGCATCGCTGACTGAATAGCACTTAATGACATGGGCCATAAACACTCATAAAGACTCCTTATGTTCATGGCAGGTGTCATGTTGGCATGATTTCATGGTTATGATGGTGTCAGGTCAGTCTTATGCACACCCTTCAAGTGAAGTGTTACCCAATTTTGTGACGCAGTTGTTGGAAATGAAGAACGTCATATAAAAAGGGACAGAAAAGAGCAAGGACAGAGAAAGACGAAAGAGAAGGGGAGAGAGACAGAGCGTACAAGACAAGGAAGATTCAAGAGAGTAATATCACAGAGGGCAGGGAAAAAGAAGAGAAAGAGGGTTATGAGAGAAGAAAATGAACACAAAAAGAGAGGATGGAAAGAGAGGGGGGAAGAAGGAAGGGATGTGTGTAAAGAGTGAGACAGGAGAATAATGTGAGCAAAGAGAGAGGAAAAGAGACGTAGGCACTTGTTTTAAAGGGTTTAGATGGGCTGACTGCTGGCATTACAGGGATTGGCAGTGAAATCCCCAGTGATGCACTAAAAGTATCTTGCATCTCAATGTGATAACTCTGTCGCAAGTACTTACCTGCTGAGCTGTAAACCTCCGAGCTATAACCCCAGTTTTGTACTGAACTGAATACAACAGATTAAAGCAGAAACAGACTGAAGTGAAGACGGTGTGAATCAGCAGAACGCCACGTCATTATGAACGAGGATGGTTTCGCTTAATGATGACGACCTGAATGGTGAAAAGATCGTCTTTTCACCATTCAGGTCGACAAGCATATTGTCCGGAACTGAAAAGGACATACAGCTCAGCAAAGAAAAAAAAATCCCTGAAAGACTGAACAATAAATTGAGCAAAAATATGAAATAAATAATATATACAAAAAATAATGAGGCAATAAACAGTAGGTACGATGAAATTTAGATATGAAATGTTATTTAATTTATAACTTCTATAAATACTATTCCCTGTTGTGGAATACTGCTGTGTAGTTTTGGCATTTCCTTCATTAGAACATAGAAAAGGAGCACAAAAGCCTGATCTTTGCAACTATTTCAATCGGTCAGAGACGCTATACTGTACTCCACTCTACTAGTATATCTGCTGTTACATCTACCTGCAGCTCAGCCTCAACATGGAGTCTGAATGCATTAGCTAGCTAGTTAATGGATGATCCTAGGTTGTTTGTCAGAATTCTACAGCCAACTTGTTGGCTAACGCTAGTTTTAGCACACATCACCAAGCATTCACAAGTCCAACATATTTAATCTGGCACGACAGGAGTTATGAGTTACTTGTGGAGAGCAGCGAGCAGATGCCAGGCAGCTGTTTGACATTTGTTCTCGCTTTGTGCTTTAATTCATAATTGCTGACTGCGCAGACGTAACGCTATGCGATCACATTAAATTATACCCTCGAATCTACGCTCACCTGATTGGCTGAAACGGAAGGAGCCAATCGAGCCATATCAGGGGAGTCTGTGTGGGAGCCATTAATATGCGCTAGCTCATTTGATCGCTCGGAGGATCGTGCTTCTTTGCGTGTAATGATTACAGCTGAGCACCAGATGTATTAATTGGAGAAGGTAGGTGGTGGGGAGCGCACGGCTCTTACCCTGAGCCATAAAGTGCAAGCCAAGCCGTGTAATGTAAGTCTATTTTATTAATCATCTTTGCAATAAATGGGAGCATCACCCAAAAGGAAAATTTATCTTGGGTATCTAATTACTTTGTTCTGTGTCTCTGATGGATATGCATCAGGAACGTTCTACACCACCTGCTGAAGTGACTGAGTAAAGTTTGAACAGTCACTCACTAATATTGAGATTGACTACATAGCTATGCTGTCCTTCCTTCCTCTCTGGTTTCTCCTGCGATGCTTTAACTTTTTCAGCGCAGTCTCAATCGGAATTATGTTCAGATTGGATGATCCTGCAGCTCTAGTTTACACCCAGTACATCCAACATTCAGCACCAGTGCAGTGAGTAGTGTGCCCTTTATGTAGCAGGGTGGCTGTGTAGCTGCAGTTGGTGGGAGTGTGTCAGACTTTCAGATTTGACCACTGCTTTACCATGATCTTTCCCTGGACTTATTGTAGATGTCACGTGTCGATATGAAGAAATTAAGAATTAAAAATGAATGAATGACACAGTTTGGAGCTAGAATTGTCCCATATCAAAATCTATGTCTGATGATTGGGATGTATTGTCCAGATCCTTAGTCCCTGTCTGTGATTGGAGACGTGGGTTGGTGAGGACAGATGTGTCTGGTACACATCTGTCACATGCTACATTTTGGAGCATTAAAGTTATTAAAGTTGACAATTAGCTGTGCTCCAACGTAAAAGTGCATCTTCAGAAACAACCTTTGGAAATAATAAAGTAACATAGTGGAGAGCAATGTACCGTGTTCCTTGAGAAACAAACAAAAAACAGAAATGAGTTTCAAAGTGAAGTGTAGACAAGAGCTCTGTTGGCCTTCAGGGAATCGCCTTGATTCACAAACAGCATATCCGACTCTGTACTGACGACTAAAGAGGTGCCTTCTTTCCAGAGCCGTCTTTACAGCAGCATGTTCCTGATACTCTGTGTAGTCAAGCCTTCGCTGTTTAGGAAAGCTTTACATGATAATGTGCAATGCAGAGCTTCCAATTTTACATTTATCACACGTTCAAGCTCAAGAATATATGCAGCCGTTTCAAGACTGACACAATGTCCGTGGAGGATTTCTGGGCGTATGTGTGGTACATATTTATACCAAACTGCTGTCGTAAACTCGGCTCTCCTTTTCAGGCCCAAAGGAACTGATGGAATAGATCTCAAAGTAAAACCTCTGAGCAGGGGAAACAGCAATCAATTGCACCTCAAGCACCTGGAAAATATGTATCAGAGTTAAAAATATTACTCCATCACTTGGGAGCAGCGCGACAGAGGTTATGCTAACCTATCAGCAGCCACGCTACTGTAACCTTGAGTAATGCAACCACTGCTCGTCTCTGCAGCAACAGTGTCAGCTGATTCGACCACACTGCAGAAATTTCACTGAAGCGAGACACTTCACTTCTTTCGAGAGGCCAATTCTTTGTTGGTTATCACTGCAAATTGAAAGACGTTGATTCATGCTGTTTCTGCATGTCACTTACAAATCACCTTTTAAATTGCAAGTGCAGGACTTAATTGTGAACAAGAGATTTTTTTTTTCTCTGTGTGTCATCATCATTCTTGAGCACAAAAACCCCGGATCACACTGCCTCAAAGCCCTGCTATGCCATAAACGGCGTAAACGTCTTACAGATTATGAGAGCAAGGATCTCACGGAGACAGTTAATTTGGCTCCCACAACACTGAAACAAAGCATCGCAGTGATTTCCTCACACGGTAAAGAGATGGTTATATTGGGACTTGTTCTCCTTGTCACTTCTTATTAAAACTCTGCTTATTCAGGTGGCCGAGAATCAATTAATTATCACTTAGAAGTCATTAGTTTCACACAAACTCTCCTCCAAGTAGGAAAACAATCATCGCTGTTACTGCTTCATTAGCTGACTAAAAATGTCGAAGCTTTTTTTCTCTCAGACAGTGTTTAAGTTAAAAATGATCAGCCGAGGCCATGAGCAGGCTGTCAATAGGTAAATTAATTATGCCAATTTGATGAAGTGAGGTGAGAAATGATGACAAAGAGAGACATCCCTTTATCCTAAACTGCTGGAGATGCTTAATCATTCAGTGACAGCCAGATATCACGCCACTGCATGGGAAGACAGCGCTTATGTATGTATCTTCACAGTGAAATGCTGTATGTAGCCACAAGGCCGAACCTTCTCTACCATCTAAGGCATCCAGCACAGGTATGTGCGTAAAAACTATGTGTGTATGCATGTAGGCACGACCTCTGGACAAGTCTGTGCTGTGGTTGCTGCTGTGAGGGAATCTTGGCAACGGTCATTAGCTTGTAATAGCCTCCTCAACACAGCGGCACCCAGTAATTAAATAAAGTGATGCTCACTCCCTCCCTTTTCTACTCCCAGTTAACCAAATGTCAGGAGGAGAGAGATGCCATTGATGCAGATGGATGCATACTGAGGCTAAAATCTGACAAAGGCTGACATTTGGACCAGATAGATGATGTGAAGGATTGAACTGGAGCTCCCACTGACAGCACAGCATGCCGTTATCATTAAAAGCTTGAGAATAAGAGATATCTTATTCTTATCTTATCTTATTCTCGAGCACAACACATATTCTAGAGCTGACAGATTTGTGAAAACCAGCTTCTCATCTCTCATTTACTTTGTTGACATTAGATCCTGCTTGTGTTGTCTACATAGTGTTTGTCGTCTGTTTTGCATTGATTGTCATTAAATGTACTCGGTAACAGCAGTCATTTCTTCAATTGTATTGTTCAGCATTACTGTTAAATATTTGTGGATTGATCATAATGAGTGAAAGACTTCATGCTTAATCTGTTCATTTTGATTGTTTTCCATTCATCCTCACATGAGTTTAACCAATCATTTGACACCACTGGCTTTCACAAGCCGTCTCCTCTGCTGCTGTCAACTGCTGCACTATCCGCAGCAATTTATGGGTAAACGCTAGCGCCATGCCGGAGTTGCACGACAACGCTGTGAACACGAGTGGACGGTGTGGTGTGACTATGTCTGTGTGTGTGAGCCAAGTTTGCAAAGTCAGGCGGGCGGACCATGTAGCATGCTTTATTCTGTTGCCTAGACTTCATACTATTGACTCATGTTTGGATTTGAATCACTATATAGACTCTGAATCAGACGATGCTGAGTACACCTGATAAAGAGGTGAGGTGGTTCAGATCGTAGCTGAACAAATCTATTTGAGAGGACCAATCCAGCACGTGGGTGGCTTTCTGTAAAACTGGCTCTGTAAACATGCCACCAACTGCCCAGAGATGAAGGAAACACTATTGGGAAAAAGTGCTCTGTTGTATTGACTTCAGGTAAGGTCATAGACCACTCAATAGCCCTCTCAAGTCTACACTAGCATTGCTAGCTCTTCTCAGTCGTCCCCTAAATCACTCTGGCTCGTATCCTTCCTATGTTTACCCGTCCTGTTCGTTCTCTGTGCAGCAGCTGCAGACTTTACTTGTTGACATCAGTAAGTCTTACTATTTCAGTTATAAGCCATATAGCTGTTTATTTTCTAGAAAAACCTTGAGAACACAGCTATTGCAAACAGACAAACAAGCAGCGACTCTTTTTGATCAGCTCGCTTCATTTCAGCGCCAGCCACCAGTAAAAGAAAAGACACAAAATTGGGTGAAACGAGCAAAGTGCGGATTGCCTCAACAAGGAGACTGGCCAATTTGAGTTCAGTGTCAAAATAATAAAATGAAAGGCAGCTGTGATGGTGGTGGATTTAAGCCTTGGTTGAGCTTCAATAAACAGCAGTGCTGCTGAAGACAAGAGCAAAACAGAAGTAAATTCTTTGGTCTTGGACAACGTCCCTGGTTCCACTTTCTGTTGAGAGTTGTTTGTGTTCATAAATACAATGATGCAATGAATGTGAGCCTATTGTCTTTGATTGAAATGCCATTGATTGCTACTGTTTGTTCCAATGAAATTCTGGTGTTATGAATGGGCGGTGGTTAGAATTCTGTGCTACGTTAGCTCGTTCAGGTTTAAATAAAAGATCATTCTTTTCTAAGTCACCTCATTATGCTGACAAGAGGACGAAACAAGTGTCTGTCTCTGTCTCCTTCATTGTTTTCTGTTTTTTTTTAGCCTAGGCAGCAGCTTCACTGGGTTGGAGGCCTTGAGTTCAGCATGGGGGAGAAGGGGAGGGATGATTGAGTTGTATCAACAGTTGAAACTTTTCCTAAGCCCTGTAGCTGGCAGGTGATCACAATAAAGGAAGAAAAGTAAGGTAATTTAGCTTCTTTTGACTCCAGGCAATCCTTTGGCATTTTCTAAGAGCTTTAGATTGGGAGCAGGGAGGAGAAAGGATAAGAAGGGGAAAGGGTCTGCTCAGACTAATTGCCTAAGCGGCAGATCAATATCTAAGCTAAGAAGGAAAGACCACAGCTCAGTGACGAGAGCGCCAATAGGTCCCAGGAGTTCAAATGTTCCCCTGGGTTGGGATTTGTCATTCTTACTGGAGCGGTGGAATCAAAATGCTAGCTGAGAAAAATGTGGTGGCTGTTCCCAATGAATGATCAGTCCAGGAGTTTCAACATCTCAGGGTGGAAGTGATGTCTGAGACAGTAAAGAAAAGTTCACAATAAATGTACTTTGCTGATAAAATTGGTGTTCCACAATAATTTCTTCATTTTGTTCACTTCTTCAGTAAATGACTTGAGTCAGAAATAGAGGAAAATATATATTTTTTTGTTAACTGACTGACTCCATGCAGAAATCACTGTTCAGTGCAAACAATATGTGACCTTTTCTGTTGATTTTCAGGTGCTTCTTTTGATCTCTCAGTAGGTGTTTAGGCAAATTTGTTTATGCTTAAGTAATAGCTTGTTTCATTTTTTTTTCCAAATGTCATGAAATACCAACCCAGTCTCAAGCCAAAGTGTGTAATAAACCTGCCGATCCACGAGAGCATTGACAGCATGTCAGTGTTTGTCTCGCTCACGCGTGAAAACGCCTATATGCACACGCATGCATGCAGATGCATCACCAGCAGGGGGCGATAATGGCGTTACTGAAGGACAAACATAGTATAAAAGGCAACAAAAGTCCTTTTAAGGGTGGAAGTGAGTGGTGGACCAGGCAGCCATGACCCTCTGACAGAAGACCAGGATTTAATTTCCTGTGAAAACAACACTGATTGCTGTAAGGAAGCAGTTATTATAAGCGAAACCAGGATCTTTTCCTGAACCTAAACAAGTAGTTTTTCTCCCTAACTAACCACACTACACCTGAAATGGTTCTCAGCAAGCTTTATTTTGAAAGCGTAACCAGATTTTGCCTATTTATTATTGCTAACTTGCAAAATGAACGCCTACGCCAAGGTGGTGCTAAATGTGACACAGACGTGGTGGACCAAGGTGGACAATGAACGGCGGGTGTATGACACACTGTGGCGTGGTCCTGGGTTGGACATACCAGCCCGCTACAGGCCCTCAGAGAATTTTATGCTCCTGTGAATCACCCATATCACCTGACTCACAGGAGACAGCTACACATCAGTTCATTAGTTCAACAAGTCTTCCAAATGAAATGACAAACACATCGTAAATGCCGTCCCGAATGATACTTATGTTTTCTGATCTGACGTTCCTTTCAGCAGGATGACATCAATTGTCCCTGCCTTCCACACATGGCACACATGAGCAGCTAACTAAGCTAATGTCACATGCAGTGCCTGTTGTCTGTGTGTGTGTGTGTGTGTGTGTGTGTGTGTTTTAGCCTGCCTTCCTGCCCCTTCCCACTAACTTGCCTGCCTGATTTACAAGTAAAACCCATCAAACAGTATTTGCTCTGTCTGGGTCTCAGTTTTCACTCCTTTTTCACTCGCTCCTTCACATAAAATGTGCACACTTCACACCTGTCACACTTTTGTTTACTGAATAACAGAGAGTGCAGTAAAAGCACACACTCCAGTACTCACGGGGGAGCAGGTATCAAAGTGCTGTTTAATCAAACTGTGTGCATACAGGGAGCCTTGCTTTTACATTTCTTCCTGTTTAATTCAAAAGCTGCTCAAAACTTCAAAGTGACGCACAGGTATTAATACAATCATTTGATCTGGAGTTTTCCAGAAAGAGCTCATTTTCATAACAGTATGTGGTCCCCAGTGATCATTAAAGAAGTCACTAATGACTGCATACTAATTCATAATTGATTTATTAATTTTACAGTGCTTTGCTGTGCCCACTCTTAGTCAACAGTGGCGACAGCGGTGAAAATAGGAGCTCTGAGGCTGAAAATCCTATTCGTTTTTTAGTGATTCTCAGGGGGATATATATCTACATCACAGATCATATCTGGTGAGAACGTGTGGCGTGTGTGGGCAGATGAGTCTTCATGAGTACGCAAATTATGCTCCACAGCAAGCTCAGTGAGGAGGATTCTGCACACTACAGGTATAATTCCAAAGAGTGCCGACTCCACACAAAGGATGGGAAATCAAATAGCATGGTGTTGCTTCCCAGAGAGCCACATGCACCAATCAGATGGTGTGGTTTTACATAAATTTAATATGAAGGGCGCCAATCTTTTTGCTCAATACTTCTCCTTCCTTCAGTCTCAGCCTGGCTATGACAGTGTTGTAAACAAACAGTGGGTAGATTACTAAAGTCACATTTCTGATCAACCGCCTCCTAGACAAACATTGCCATTTGCACGTCTGAGGTTTACTGTGGGACTGGTGCGCCATACACAAGTTGTTATTTGGCACAGGCCAAGTTTTTTTTGTTTTCCTTTTTGTTAACTCTGGACAAATATTCATGCATTAGAGGCAATAGTGAGATATGTTCAGTCACATCCTATAGTATATCCTGTTGTGTTTGCCAGTGTCATATATACCAAGCAGCTCACTAAGATCAGTAAGTATAAGACAGATAATCCTCTCCTAGCCGAAGGAAGCATAAACATGGCCTTTTTTACTTTCTTGTACTGCACAATAATCCTGATGCTAAGGCAACAGAGATTTTATTCAGCAGGATCTGATGTAAACAACCCTTATACAATGAAAACAATGTGGAGGGTATAGAGGAAGCAAAAAAGTTCAGGTCGTGCAAGGTGCTGGAACAACTGGCCACATCAAGAGAAATCTAGCAAAGCTTCAACCTGCAGTTTTATTGCTAAAGTCAGACAAGGCTAAGTGGTTTGGACAATCTAAATATGAACAGAATTAAAGCCTCTGACTCATTGTAAATGGCCTGATTTGGGTGTAGCTGTCAAGTTAGAAAACAGCACCTTGCTGTGCCTCTCCTTCCAGCTCAGCGTTTGTCACATGTTAACTTGGAGAAATGCTTGTGCCAATGGTTTGATAATCCAGCACCATCTCTAGCATCTCTTTGCAATAAGGGCCGTACCTACCTGTGCTATCAGCAGGAAGCTAACATTTAATTGCCATTTACATCATATAAAGTGGGGGAGCACTGCCCACAATTAAAAGCTCTGATGGTAAAGATAATCATAGCTAGGGTGCAGTAAAAAAGATGTGATAACTGATGAATTAAGTCCCTCTGAGCTCTGCTGCAGGGTTTCAGATGGATTAGGCTAGTAGGAGAGATTCTTTGAACTAACATCTAATTCATTTGAATTAATTTCAACGCAGCTAATGTAACCTAATCCCATAGTGCGTTGATGAATTGCAGGGCCTCGACTGCCTCACTGGAGCGTGAAGCATTAGCAAACAAACAATGGCTAAAGTCATCAAACAGGCCTGGTGCCCTGGTGGTGTCAAGATATCCGTTCAGCAAGGTGGTCAGCCCCGCGCTGAAGTACAGCACACAGCCTGTAGCCTGTCTGCTGATGCTACGTCCTGTTTTTCTCTGTTGACAATTATCCAATTCAGAGCCTGGTATTCTGTAAAATATCTCTGTTGCAATTGAAACACTACAGCAGGTCAGATCCAACGCCACTGCCAAACAAAAAGGAGGTCTTTGTGGAACCATCTTATTTTTATTCCTGCTGTGAAAGTGCAGAGTGGGAGGGCTGGCGAAGTCTCTCTCCCTCTCTCTCTCTGCTGGGGTTTGGAAGGATACGGCTGGAAGATAGCAGCGGCGGGTGAGGTGGGAGGTGGGCTTGCAGACTAATTGCGCAGAGCATGGCAGGGTGATAAAACGACAGGCCGAGCGGAGTGACGGCCACGGCAGTGAAAAGACCCTGCTCATAGCAACACCATAAAAGCTAATTACCGCCGTACAAAGAGCCGCCCCTGCTATTGTGCCATTTGGAAAAGAGCAGGGAGAAAAACAGTGAGTGAGAGGGAGAGAGAGATGAACAAGTGAAAGAACCTGCAGCAATAAAGACTTAACCAGTAACAATTAGTCTCCACTGCTGCTAATGAGAAAGCCGAGATAAAACGGGGGTCTAAATTTAAACGTTGGGGGTTCCATAGCTCCTCTCCAGGGCTCAATACTCAGCCTTGCCAATAATGGATAAGTCCTCATACAGAGAGAGCATGAGGCACGAATACCTCCCCTGGCCTGTGTGGGTAATAAAGTCTTGAGCCTCGGTGGCTGGCGGCGCCGGAATGAGCTACCTGCCGCAGGGTGGAGAGACACTCTCCAGGGAGACAGGTGCAGTGCGGTTAAATGGGCAAAACAAACGGCCGCGGGATATGTTACATATAGCACCGCTATGCAGATAGATTACAGCGAGGTTGTAACGTACCATGGGAAAACATGGGAGATACGTTAGCCGAGACTTGGTTTGGCACTGAGCGTGAGAAATCAAACAAATCCAGGGATCTGGCAAACGGACAGCTGGGTATACTGTACGTTTGGCAGGAGATTGGCATGGATTTGGCCTGCACCCTTTCTAAAGTACTGGAGATTTGAGCATGGGCAGATCATCAGGCAGCTTATGATTTTAATGAAATGCAAAATTAAGCTTTTTAGTGTTTTCACCGCTAAACCAATGAGCACATTTATGGGATTGCCACTTGGGCCGACTCACAATTGCGTTTTTATTGATGTGGACCGAAGCAGCCGTTAGCACACACAATGGCTTTTCTGCTAGCTGGCACACATGTGGTCAACCTGTGTGGGAGTGCTGGCATGCATATGTGCTGCTGTGGTATGATGTTGCTACAGAAAGCGAACCCTCCTCTGGACGTAAAAGCCTTCGGTCAGGACAGCATTAGCATGGCTGGGATAGGAGAGGGATGGGGAAATATAGAGAGAAAATATGCCTTGATGTCATTAAATCAGCAGCGAGCCAAAAATGTTAAACCTCTCTCTCCATCTCTCTCTGTTCACCCAATCATGGGCCAGGAGTCGTGTACGGATCAGCCAATTAAGGAGAAAGCCCTGATCCAGTCAAATTTATAGAGTGTAAGTCTGGGGGGGAAGTGATGTGGTCATATCACATCTATGTCTACTAGGTTTGACCACACATGCTGTGCATACATTAACCAGCTGCACAGAGCCAAGAACTGTTCTGTTCACTCAGTTCTTGGCATATTTTGTGCAACCCTGGACATTTTGAGAGAAAACGTTTGCTATATATTTTTAGTTCTCTAAATCACCAATAGCAACTTCTTCATTATAATAATACTATATTATTTACTTTATTATAATGCTTTTTGTTATTATAGAAAAGCTTGATTAAACACCAGATAAACTAAGCCGATGAAAAATTGCATTATGTTAAATGTTGGTCAATTTACTCTTTCACTCACTGCAGGCCAGCCTAGTTAAGGAAAGCTCATGGACATGGTTTAAAAAAAGAGAGAGAGAGAGAAGGAGCACAAACTACAGTCTGTGGCATAAAAGTTGGACACATTACAAACCTGTCCACTACCCTAATCCCACTCCCAAATCTTTCCTAACATGCTGTTTAGAACACTACTTTTAGCAGCGGCATCGAATGAGGAAAGTGAATGTCACTTTCCAAATCCCTCAAAGCACGTGTAAAAATGTTGAATGTTTTTGTTTTTTGAACCAACAAAAAGGGGACATGGTTAAATAAATACACTAGAAACCTGGAAAGAAAGACGGAAGGTATGCAACACACATACCTACGTACATACAGACTTTCTTCCTCCTATACATCCAATCGTACACATGCACACCTGCACACACACACAGACGTCACAGAGGCCCTCAGAAGTCTACCTGTGTCCAGCAGTGAGCGAGCTGACTCTTTGATTGTGACATCATGGAGAGAAGCAGCACTCCCAGCAGGCCCTGACTGTAATGAGGGAGCAATGAGGTTTGAAGCTGCTCATTATCAACACCTAGAGCTGCAAGGAAGCCGGGGCTGACAGCCGCCAAGGCAGGAAGGGACCGCTGCATGTGGCAGAGGCACTGGAGGGAACAAATGGGGTCCATGAATAGATGTCACCTCCAGGGTTTCAACTGAGAGTAGGTTTTCTTCGACATGGATGCCCGTAATCTTGCCCTGAGTTTGCTGGCTGACTTGAAAAAGAGAAGAAAAAAAAACAAAACACAGAGGCCATTTAGACCACTAAATAAAATCCTCTTCAAAAATAATTAGGCCATAATGAAACGCTAAAAGTCTGTGCTGTCACAAATGTGACCGCTTTCCTGAAAAAAAAAAACACTGGGAGGATTTCATGTGCCCCAGACCCTCATGGGACACCAAAGCCCTGCTTTTAAACTCCGACTAATGAAACTCTTTAAGGTTAGCAGTCGCTGAAGGCGAAGGGTGATCCGCGCTGTATATTTAATGGCAGGGAAAGCTCTACTCTACTGCAGGAAATGAAGGATTAATTTACTAAAACACTAGTGTACAGCTGATTGGATGAATAAAACAACCCCGAATTTAACTGCAGGTTTTACAAAGCGTTTTAAGAGAACGATGACGAGCGTGGAACAAAGGCAGACAACGCTGGCTGGCTCTGATATCTGCCTTATATTGACTGCATCACGATGAATGAATTCAATGGGATGACCAGTTATTTAGTTTGAAACTATATAATAACCTGTCACCCTCATTTTGTCTGCCTCTCTGTCTGCACTGGGTTTCTGACAAGCCCCGAGGTAATTAATGCTTGTCAAACACCTCTACATGCAACCTACCCTTTCCCATTACACAAACACATTAACAAATACTTCCTCGTACCGCAGGACTGACGTCGCCACATCCGCAAACCCACCAGGCTAATTGACTCTTGACAGGGAGATCACGGAGTGAGATCTCGCTAATTACCTGAGTCTGCAGTCATATTAAAGACAACACACACATATACCCCCACTCACACACACACACTTAGACCCACTGATATTTGTATTCAGAGTCATAAAAAGGAGAGGTTGGGCGTAGCGACAGGGAGAGCTGTCGGCCGTTCCACAACTTCTTAATTAACCATCATAGCACTGGTACTGCTGGCTGACAGAGAGACAGAAGCAACATGGAGTCAACTGGTTCTCTGTGACCCGACTGAAAGAACGAGAAGCAGAGAGCGAGAGAGGGGGAGAGAGGGATAATTGACTATCTTAGCTGTGCTTTCACACCGAGCAGACTCTGAGTGCTTAATCAGAACTCCAGTTTCCTTCTCTCACTTTGCTTCACTTTGCCACAGTGGCGTGGCTGCAATGGTGTTTGAGCTCTCAAAAAATGACAATAAATGTGAGATTTGTTTTTCACACTTTTAGGTGAGATGTAGAGTGATATTAGTTTGGAATGGCATGGTAAGGAGAGAAGAAGTTCACCAAATAACCTCAGAAAATCATCGTTATAGGCAAACGGGAGACAAATGTTGACATCAGATAGCCAGCAGCCTCTGACAGTTGGAAAGACTAACACAACATAATCAAGTCAGGACAAACTGCAGTGTGGACCAATGCTTAAATTCAGCCATTTCTTTCTCTGCTTGTATAATATAATACCTGTCAAAAAGGTAGATAATGTCATAGTTTCAGTTGCCTAAATTTAACCAGACGTCAACAATAGAGGTGGCAGATCGGAAACATCACACTAATCTTTGGAGCAGTCATTTGGAGTTTTGGATGAGGCTGGCAGGTGACCTATTTTGCCAATTAGGCATGCTTCTTTCACATTGTCATTACATAGTTGATATGTGTTTGTGAAATAGGTCTAATCCACAGTGTATATATGGTGTGCCATCATGCCACCGTGGCATTGTGAGTCAGCCCACTGTGCATGGTTAATATACAGTGTATACACTGCAAGATAGTTTGGGCTCGTCAGCAATAACATGCCATGAAACGAGACTGCATGAGTCACCGCTCGTCTGTGTGCACGCTGCAGAACATCAGCATGACACGATTAATATCATAATGAGATCGGAATGATTTCCTCGCAGTGACCAAAGATGAGAAGGGAACAAACTTCTGATTTCAAAAGATCATCTGACTGAAGTTATTTTTATTTTATTTTCTCGTGGCAGAGGCTAAGACGCTGTTTTCATAATTTATCACAGTCACTCACACAGACAAACCCACACATACTCACTCAGAGGTTTGTAATGTTGTGCCCTTCTACAGATTAAATTATGTGTCTTTCATCAGCCAATTACAGCGTATAAATTCACAGCTGTTACCGCGGCTGCAGGAGCCCAGGCAACCCCTACGCCATCGCATGCCACATGATTGACTCGCACTTCCAAACAAACACACACACACTTAACCGTGAGCACACAGAGACACAAGCTCCACATCCTCCTGAATGATTGTGGTTCAGCGTTGACCTTCTGTACTCTGATAGTTGTGCACACAGTTCGCCTGATTACTCTGAACACTTTCTGTGCACTCAATCTCAGTTGTTCTTCCAACGTCATTTACTTAATCTGCCAAAATCTGGCTCGTTTATAACTGGATCTCCTGATTGCTGGTGTTTCTTGCCCTAGTTGAGAATTACTCATATCAAACTGTATGTCACTGCATCTGAAAAAAAATTATATATTATTTGTAAGAGGATGAGGCTGGCAATGGTATACACTTTTCTTATAGTCAAATCACATAAAAAGACACAAACTATAAATATGTTAGGATATCTGTCATTTTTTTCCATCTTCCCTTCACTGTTTGTTTATTCCTCTGAAGAGGTCAGTCTGCAAAAAGTAGGCATTAATGTATATTTTTATTTTTGCAGAAGGGTCAGTAATTTCCTCAAACAGCTGGACACTGTAGATTTTAGGTCAAATTTCAGCTACAGATTAAAATGAAGAGGTGAAATGTAGCGTTGCCTGCATCAGCACACTGTGTATATGTGATTGAGTCAAATAAGCCACATTGTGTGTATGTTCATGGTCATGAAGGAACATGTCACCCAGTGAAACAGTACGGCTCACTGGTGTGTTTTTAATGGAGGACAACAATGGAGCTCTAGAGCACAGGAGAATAAAAAAACTTCATGAAAGATGCTGACAATAACCAAAAAAAAAAGTATACTGGCTTCATCCACATCCTCAAACAGTTGGGTGCTTCATTGACAAAACGTAAGAGCAATCATGACAAAAAAACAACCTGATTCAGACAGAAAGTGTGTGAAAGAGGACAAAAAAAAACCTAAGGGGTCAAGCATCTTTGCCTCAAAACATCCATCCCTGTCTGTGTCAGGATCGCTACCAAATATGGCCATGCTGCTCCAGCTCACTTCCTTCTCTGTCACGCACACACAAGTCCAAGTGAGCTCGCACAAAGAAAGACTTATGCAGACACACAGCATGTTTGTGTACGTATTCATGCTGCAGACGTATATATGCATCCACACGCAAACCCATAGCCAGATTTCATTCACTCCCTGAGGCTAATTTGCCCCCCCCGACCAAGAGCTTTCACACTAGGGTGATTTCCCAAGTCTGGCACCCAGAGAGAGTGTGTGTGACAAGGGACTGCACAAGTGTGTGTGCGTGGTGTGTGTGGCAGACGGCAGCAGCCTCTCAGGGTGCCTGCGCTTTAGCCATGGTGTTGTCCCTGTGGATGGGAGTGAAGAGGAGCCTTTTCTTCGCCGCGGCTGACTCGAGCCCTCATATGAGTGCCTGGAACAAATGGATTAAAGAATAGTACAATCTGAAGCAGCCGGCGTGCAACCTCACTCCGGTCCCACACCGGACTCATCTCACGGCTATTCATGGGAATCACTGCTATGAGAAAGCAGCAGTGCACTATGGTTATGGAAGGTCTTTTTAAGGAAAAAAAAAAGAAGCCTCCCTGCTTATGTTGATGTTGAATTATTATGTTTGAATGTTCAAGCGAGCAGGGTTGTTTTATGTGGAATAGGAAACAGCATGTGGCCATATAAATCAGCTTATCATGTAAAGCAATTAGTTCTTAATGATCTTATACTTTTATGCATGTTTAGGCTTTGTTAACTTAATGCCACTGATGATGTTGGATTAATATTATTTCTTGGATGCTTTTAATTAATTTTAATCGTTCAAGAGTAGAATGACCTTTAACTCTACATGCAAAGGCAAAACTGTTATCTGCAAGCGGGAAAATCATTTTAATATGTTGGCGATTTGGCATGAAAACAGTGGATGTATTAGCCGTCATAGACTAGACTAGTAGTGGTGCTAGTCAGGAGACTAGTAATGTTGTTTTTCTGGCATATTTCCCTGCTGTTTGCTTGCATGCATTCTCACAAAACAACAAAGTCCTAAATACTGTCCATACAGCGGGCATTAGCATTTCAATTAGCAGGCGGGCCTGCGCGGCAGTGGCATGAATGAGCTTAAAAGTGTTGCAATGCTCGCATGAACAGAACTCGAACCTTCTCTCCTGAGACTGTGGGGGCAGCCTGCACACACACTCACATTGAGATGGTATTAAACGCTACAGCTCTCACCGAGCATTAGCCCCGTGAGTCAAGAGACAAACTCATCAGACCCAAACAACGGCAAAGCATGCCTTCAAACAGCCATGAACCATGAACCGGAGGGAAACCTCCAAAGAGCATTAACTCGAGGCTTGATGTGAGGAGAACTCAATCGCAAAGAGTGGCTGCATACTCGAAGAACGGAAACTCCAAAACCTAACTACCAGAATCTCTTGATGAATTGGAGATTGGTGAGCCAAAGCAGCTGCAAGAAACTGACACAAAAGGTTGAGGAGCCGAAGAAACATTTGAGTGGTGTTGTTGTTTCGTTTTAAAGAAGTGGAGAAACCTCCCTCCTCTGCCTGCTGGCCAAACGATCCAGAGCTGCGGCGCTAAGACATGATGCATCATCAATCAATGCACTGGATGGAAATGAATGAGTCGGTGAGCAAATGACTGCTATTGTATGTGTCAGCATTGACGGTTATTTGCCAGAATAAGAGGTTCTGTAGTCCTGTCCACCTCTCCACGCTGTCCCTCCTCCCGTCCCTCCATCTCCTGTCATCTGTCCCACTGCCAGCCTGTCCTTCTCAAGGTCTGCTTCATCATTAATCATCATTCCCTCCTCAAGTTCCCTCTCCAGCGCACACACAAACACACACACACCCATACACACCGTTAATCACTCACTCCCACCACCATGCCCTGAGTATAATTATTCAAAGCTGTCTCATCTTTTATCAGTGCTCTTGTTGTGCTTGGCGCAGATTGTCCCTCAAACATTAAAAGCTCTGTCATTGTCCGTCATTAAGTCTTAAAGATAAAAAAGGAACAACCATAAATGGACACTGGTTTATTCGCGACGCACTTGGTTTGCAACGTGGAGCAGTTTTCATCTAGGTGGACTCTTTTGGTCTTCAGAATAAAATATTAAACACGCAACAATAAGGTAATGAAATGGAGTGTTTCCTGAACTATCAAAACAAATCAGTAAGTAATGGAACTGTGAGTCACTGAAAAAAATCCTAGCAAAACCCCACGGAGGAAGCGACAAGCGATGAGTATTATGGTCATTTCTGACATTATAATAACACTTCCTACATTTGATTTCCGTGATAGAATCAACTGAATATCCCCAGTTTCTTTTTGTGCATCTGTCCAGCCGTTTAGGCCTTTGTGGCTTCTGCAGTATATACACTTACTTGCCTTGAAGTGAGGACTCAGACAGTGCTTACAGCCAGGCTTTTTACTTGTCAGGGTCAGCATGCAGCGGCCTTACAGACCCAGACTCAGGGCTATAATATCTCTCCTTCTGGCTCTTTCTGGCTATGAAAACAGATAAGGTCAACTTTTCAAAGTGTTGTTTGTCAAAGGCAGGGATGTCTGTCATCAGTCTGGAAAATGTGACGCATTTTTGTCTCCATGTCTTTCCAGTAAGCAAGCAGAAAAGTTGTAACCCCTGCAAAAGGCAGTCCAACCCAGTCCAACAACCCTGCAATAACCGGAAACATGTGGTGTTGAGCTTGTGTTGATATGTGTCATACAGCGATTATTTAGGATTCATTCTTATTGTGAAGACATTTCACAGCAGCATATCATACTGTTTATTATACTAAGCATGTAACACAGGCTGGTATCTATATTTCACAAAACTAACTGTATTAGTGTGTGGGTTGTGTCTGTCTTGTTTCCTGTATTAAATGATGGAAAAGTTGATGACAAAACATTTCCTACTAACACCAATTCTCTCTGTATATGAAGCCTGTGAGTTTATCTGCCTACAAAACACAAGAAATGAGGAGGCTGAGGCCCAGGTGAAGTGAGGTTGATGAGAACTGTCCATGTTACAGAAACATGAGAAAGTTGCTGTCAAAAATCTGCACAGCTCTCTCGGCAGTTTTTCACGGACTTTTGAAACTGTTCCTGAATTCAACTCGTCATCCTCCAAACCACAGTCAAGTTTTTACAGTGCCTGCCTCCAATATTAGACCGGGAGGTAAAAATAACACTATCGCAACATCAGCCAAGCTTCCTCCTGCATCCCACAACAAATGTAGTAAAAGCTGCTGATCCTCGATCTGCTGATTTAAACTCATTGAGGCTGAACCTCGCCTTTTTAGCCAATAATCATTTACAATTGGCAAGAATGCAGCATGGAAAGTCATAGTGCATTAGCTACAGCAGCTCCTAAATTTACAGACGACAATCAGGGGATTACTTTGACATTGAAGAACAAATGTAAATATGATTTTTATGAGCCAAGGTGTTACGTTATACCAAGCGCCTTTTTATACTCTTTCCACTGGGTTCCACTGATTCCAGCACTGTTTGTGTAGAACATCTCTGTGTTCACATTAAGCTGCCTTTTGTCTGACAGGCTGCGATGCATTGAGGCTAAAAAGGAGAAAAAAAACAATTACTGCAAAAAATTTGATTTGGTCGCACCAGTTCAGAACGTGACGTTATCTGCTCATATCTGTATCTATATATAATGAACTTGCTACCTCCCTACTGCGAGGTGTCAGCAGAATTTCAACAGGATTGTGATCGATGACTAGTTTAAAAATCATTTGACAGCCACAAAAAAAATACTCCGTTAGCAAAGAAGTAACGACAGAAAACAAAGCAGCCAACGCAGTGCTTCTGCTCTCTGAGGGTACAGAGCAAGACTTTCATTAGCCAACGTGTTCCCTTGTTCCAGTATCATAAGCATCCATCACTGATCGTAACTCATCCTCGCTGCACGGACGCTGTTGGATCTGCATGGTGCTCTGCTATGTCACACTCTGAGTCTGACAACAGTTTGTATGGTGCAGTGCAGAGGGTCCTGGAAGTCGAAGGGCTGTTGTATTGCACCAGCCTTTGGACAGGCGAGCAGTATGGCAGTGTACACACACACACACACACACTGGCTCTGATCAATGAACAGCAGCACAGAAATGACAGCAGCGAATTTCTGGAAGTTCCGAGTGCACGGCCACAGCGGGATTTCATCACTTCAACGACTTATCAATTCTCAAGGCGACTTATCAACTCTCAAGGAGTTTAGAAGTCTCAATCCCCTAAAATGACAATTTCAAAAACGAAATGGCATTTCAGCTCAGCTCTTCCTCAATTCTTCAAATGCTCCCTTTCATGTGTGACATTCCCTTTGGAAAGCTGAGACAAGGCTTCAGCCAGGTGATGGGCTTTGATATGCTGATATCAGGTGATGTGAATATCAGGTAAAGACATCCTTGACTTTTACTCCATGTGACTGAGCCTCTCTCTCTGCCGTTCTTGGGTCTCTGGAGTTCGCGTCTGAAAATGAGCAGAATATTGAGGCAGAGGGCCTGGAGAGATTTAAGACTTTTCACCACATTTTCCAGTCAGTGCCGCATCACTATTACTATTTCTAATAAAAAAAGAGAGAGAGACCTAACATACAAATCAGATCAATTAAAGGATAACTCAGCTGCTTTATATGCTGCAAGAACATTTACTCTGAATTAAAATACGACTAAAATAGTATGCAGTTGTGAAGTGAGAAGCAGTTAACCTGTGAATTTAGTTTGCTGTTAAAGATATCTTCAATGGCCCTGCACAGAAGTCTCCTGCATAATATATCAATATTACAGGTTTATGTTACCGCCATCATTTTAATTATTTCAGTTTGTATTTTATTCCTGTCAGCTTTATTATGGTGGAGGGTTCTAAATACTGCGATACCTGTGACCTTAGCCCTGATTGCTAGAAGAAGCCAGTCTGCGGCATGAATCAGAGCTGTGGCAGATGAATGGTTTGTTGTTGCAATGGGCAGGAACACACCCGGACACGCTGTTGTTACAGTCATCCAAAAGTGACCCAGAATCAGGAAGTCAACTGATTTTAACTTCTGAATGTTTCATCGGGTTTCTATTAAGTGTGACTTCTGCTTTGGCCTGCTGTTAGCAGCACATCACCAAATCTGTAAAGATGTAAATCTCTATGAACACAGTGCATTATCAACTGGCAGTTACCTTACATTAGGTCTTTCTCTATAGAGTAGCCGTAGAGCTGGGGGTCTGGAGACCAAAGTCCCAGGGAAGTACAGATGCTGCAGGCTTAACATGCAGCAGCATTCCTGCTGATATCACTGACTCTGCCAGGCTCTGCTGATTACACTGAAATCACTCTTTTCAATCTGTGTTGAAATGAATTCAACTTGATTCTCACTTATTCAAATTCAGGTTCATCAGCAGTTCTCACACCAGCTTCCTGTTTCCTGCTCCAACAGCCACTTCAGCTGCTGCCCTTAAGATCTAAATCAGAGCACTGTGGTTACAAAAGGCTGATCGATGGGGGAGTTTGGCACTTCAGACAGAGCAGAAAGGAGAGGAAGAGCGGCTGCTGCTAATGGCCACTCACATGGCATTAACAAGACATTGTAAGGACACTGGGAGTGAATTATGATCATTATCATCAGAAAATGATATCATATGATATGCGCCATGCGCTAAATGAGCTCAGTGAGATGTACACCTTGTGAGTGGAGGGAAAGGCTCTCAGTCTAATGTCACACTCATCAGACACAGATTGTGTGACTATCTATGATGTAATCAAGCAAAACACAAGTCTATTTTCTAGAATTTGTGTCTTAGTCTTCAGCTTGGCTCATTTTCAGCTATAAGGTATAAAGGAAAACAATAAGATGTTTAAAAAAAATGCAATCTTCATGGGGACCATGGAAACAAGGGCGACACTTTCAATGTGTTTTTTCCATTAATGGTCTATTTTCCAGATCAAATAGAAATGAGTTCTGTTCCTCAAAAAGCTGAAACTGCAAAGCAAAAAAAAAATAATGCTCACTGAGGAAAACACGGCTCAGTCACATGACATGCAATGTGTGTGGGTCTGCTGATGATGACAAGCCCATGAAAGTCCTCATACATGACCTACAAAGAAATCACCATGAAATGACTTTTTCACACGACCCTGAATATCTCAACACTTGGTTTGCATCTTGTATTATATACGTGTGGTTTCTCATGGAGCACATGAAAAAAAAGGAAGTTTCACATTTACAGTAAATGTCCTCTTACAGCAGGGACGCACGGCCTGACCTGATTTCATGGCTCGTACCAACATGCTTCAGGGAACAGCATATGCAACACCTCTATTTCATCCCAAGCTGCATAGAATGCTCTAAATACTTAAATACATGGAGCATGGAGCAAGGTTTTCACCTGCTCCGTCTTCGTAGCGTGTCGTTGTGTGCATAGTGAGTGTTGCCAAGTCATGATGCAGTTGGTTATCCAGGGGAGCACAGGCTGTTTAACTGATGGATGGATCTTTTGATTTGTTTATGGATCGACTTACTCACAGGATCATGGATACACATTGATCTGATTGATTTATCTGAATGTGAAGCACAAACACCCACAAGGTGGCTCCGCTGCGTCGCATTGCCTCTGGCACAATGAGGTGTTTATTTTAATGCCTTTTTAACAGGTTGTGTTTGTTTTTTAAATACTTCTATGTAGTTTTTACTGGTTTAAGGGCTGCGTAGCCCCCGTGCATAGAGACACAAAACAAACCTTTAAAAAAAAAAAGACTGTAATAATAGATACGAGCAACATGATGCCCCTGCAGGTGTGAACGTCATCCATGGATTACCGTATAATGGACACTCTCTATGCACCACGCTTCAGCCATGGTTATATTTAACTAGATGCTTCTGCATGATGTAATTTTGCAAAACTCAGTGAACCTCAGGAATCCAAACTGGGGGAGTCGAGCGGCATTGTGTCAATGTTTTCAGGTATTTCGAGATATAATCCATATGTAGCAACTACTGAATGCACAGCCAGTGTAACAGGTGATTGTCTGTTGCAGTTTCTACATGCTGAATAATTCTCTTTGAAGCTGTGTCATATCATGTGTTTCATGGTGTACTGTGAAAGAGTGCCATGCAGTGGCTGCGTTGAACAGGATGTGGCCTATTTTCTGTTTGGAGGAGACAGAGAACTAGTATTTCTAGCCAGATCCCATGTGACAGGCCGACATGACAGCAAGCCCAGCTGTGCCGAGGGGGATGCATTTCCTCTCCCGTCTCTTGTCTGTCTCTTTTTTTCTCCTACCCCTCTCCCTGTCTCTCATTCTCATTTTATTCCACCTACTTTGAGTCCCCTTCTACCTGTCTCCATCATGGGCATCAAGAGTGGAGCCTTCAGTGGTGTAACACGCCTTCTTTGAACATATTGGAGGGCCTTTGTGTCTTTTCCCACCATTCATGCTTAATTTTATCTTTCAATAATGCGGGTGTGTTAGCTGATTTAACTCCTTACATATTCTTAGCTTTGGTGCTCTGTCAGTGTGTCCTTATTTGGACACGCTTCCCTGTATGAATGTTCCTTGCTCTGACATCAGAGGGCCAACTTTAATGTGGAAGAACCGAACAAATGGTGATCAACTGGGTGTACCCATCTTCTCAACACCAAACAGTATATGTTTGCAATATGTTGAGCGTTATTTCTGCAAGTCTTACATCAATTTGTACAGCCACATCAGTCTCAGCTACACTTGTCGCCATTTTTCTGTGATTTTTAATGAAGGTAGCTTATAGCTCAATTGCTTCGCTAACAAACGGGGAATCATCTGGTTTGGAACCAGGATGGTGTTCAATCCCTCAAGCCAAGCAGCACTGAAGCTCCTCTGGAGGCTGTGGTGGAGCCACACCTTACTGACACTCAATGTCGGTTACTGCTTGAATCTGTCAACCACCTACATGTGATTAATAATGACATGGAGAGTGTCTGTTTGTTCAGATATGTACAATATGTGGTAAACTATGGATGTGGTCCAAGTTCACCTGCTTTTGGGCCTCGTTCATCAGCTGCACACAATATTCGAGCAGCTGCCTTGACTGAGTGTATATAAAAAAGTCAAGAAGATGTGAGGATGTGAAGAGAAGAGTAGCAATAGTAATACAATGCTAGAAATAATTCAGTGACATTATATCAGAGGAGACTTCAGAGGTTTCGCTGATGAATTGTGTTAGATGCAAGGAGCTGGAGACCGATGCTTCATCTGTCTCTGACCCTGCTCCATCTCCTCCTCCCACTCCCTCTGCTCCGTACATTTCCCCATATAGAATTATTGATGCGGTACGTTAACTAGTGGATGCACCTAATCTGGGAGCGCACTGGGGGAAACTAGAAAGAGGCGACACATGGGAGAGGCGATGAGAGAACACACACAAACATAAAAGACAGATGAATAAGTTATCAGGCGGCTTCCCCTATAGAGCAGGACGAGTTTCATTACAAAGTTCAGACAGCTGTCTGTCTGTCTGTCTATCTTTTCTGTCTATCTATGCTTTGGCACTTCTCGTCTGCGGGAACACTGGAGGATCAAAAAAAGTGAGAAGAAAAAAAAACACTTCAGTTTTGTACATAAGCAGTGAGCTGGGAGGAATTTGGGGGATTTGTGAGTGCTTTTGTGCACTGTAACAATATCAGGGGCTATTGGTTTGGATAAAAGTATGAAGTGCAACCCGTCTTCAGGCAGACTGTCCTCTGTACATTCATGAAAGGTGCAGATGTATTGCACTGCTGCATGTGCTTATGTAAATTCCTGCATGCTTGGCAAGGCTTTTAACCTGAAGTTAGTATGTCTGTCAACCTCTTGGGACTGAGCAGAGAGTAAGGTATGAGGCATCTGTCAGAGACATGGGATGTAACACACACACACACACACACACACACACACACACACAAAATCGAACACATGCATTTAATATGTACAGCATATGTGGAGGGAAGAAAACCCATGGCTTACATTCTTTAGCTGAATGCAGGGAATTGACACCAAATTGTATATTAACATTGATTACATTACTGATATATGTTTGAGAGCATTAACTGAGCTTATTTTCTCTGTGGATTCTCCAAGCATGTTATTTTCTCCCTGTACTCCTTCCTATTTTCATCTCAGTATTTTGCTTTAATCAACAACATCCAGCCTCTTTTCCTTTTTTCTACCTAGATGACTGCCCCTGAGTTACCTACAGCCCCTGAAGCACCTGTCTGTCTGTAGCATTGCCCTGTGGCATCAACATGTCGCTATGGTGAGAGAAAAACCTGGAGACCCTACGAAAGTCTCAGCTTTTCAGCAATGAGGAGAAACTCACCTTGTGTTTAGACAGTGAATTTTAGATGTTGTACAATGACCTGAGTGGCTGACTTTGGGCCCTTGGGGATAGTACACCACTAACAGGCCTTGTTAGTACTCAAGAAGAAATGGATAAAGAAGGGGAATAATAAGATTACAAAAAATAACACCACAACAGAATAGATTTCTTTCCCCCACGGGCTTAAAGTACGACTGATGTTGCTTTTCAAGCTCCAATGCTAACAATTTGTGCAGAGCTAGTTTCATGGTAAAAGCAGACAAAATAGTGCAGAGCAGTAGGAGGACTCGGGTGCACAGGCTCCGGCCATCTTGAAGTGCACCTGCTTGTTTGGTTCATGTACGTACAGCTGAACAGTGCAAAGGTGAAGTGGACAATAGATCACAGGCTGGCTGAAACGTACACTCTCAGCCTGTCGCATCATATAAGTCACTCACAGCTCTGAAACAGCTGAGTCAATCACAGTGAAGTACGACAACGGTGCCTCTACTAATGGAAAGACCTTATTGTCATCTGGATGTTGCCGAGCAGCAGAACGTGACCATAGAGGACCACAAATCTGCCGCCAGAGGGGGATGGTGTGGATTCAATGAAGGCAATTGTGATAAAACTAAGAAAAAGACCATAGAAACAATAGTTAAAGTAATCAAATCATTTTAGTGTTTGTCCTGTTTAGAACAGAATTATGGCGCACAGGGCTAATGAGTCCCAGAGCTAAGATCCATAAAGCGGTTTTGTAACAGCGTGGTGTTGTTTGCATGCAATTTAATCAAGGTAAACACATTGCCCTGCTGCCTTCAGATGGCTGAGGGGATTTAAAGAAGGAGAAGCTCTTCATACAGCACAAAGCAGCGGTGGACAACAGGTGCTGGAAGAATAATTTGTGTTTATATACAGATTAATGCAGGCCATACGTTTCCAACATTGATGGTTTAACCACAACAAGCCTGCTTCTAGTGGTTGGAGGGTGTTTCACAAAGAGAGGCTTTCTTTAGATGTTCTCCGAAGTGAACACTGTTCATCTCTTGTTCATGGCTGTTAGCTGGAGCTCACATATTTACCAGTGGGCTCTTCAATGCCAGTCACACACACACACACTGCACGCTGAGACTCAGTCTTAGGTGTTACATTTCCATCTGTCTTGGCTTTTAGAAGACACACATGCATGCACACACAGACAAAACACACACACACACACACACACACACACACACACACACACAGTAGCTTGCTGGTTAAATGGGCCTTGAATGAACAAAAAAACGTGTAGTCAAAGAGTCAAGAACAAGCAGGAACATAAGAGGAGTCTTTCTCTCTCTCTCTCTCTCTCTCACACACACACACACACACACACACACACATATACACAGCCTGTTTGACCTGCTGCCAATACACTTAATGAAAGAAGTGATGAGTTATTGACAGCTGCTGGGTATCTGAAGCTGCTGAGGTGTCTATTGCTGTCAATGTGCTGACACACACACACACACACACGCACACACACACACACACACACACACACACAGGTGTCCGATAGAGCATTCCAAGCAAAATGGTTGCGTCTCCTTGCGTGAGTGTGAGAGGGTGGATGTTATTGGCACTGAGTGAATATTGAGTACATCATCTTTGAGCACACCGGTCCATGAAAGCTATTTATCTTGGAGTGTGCCTTTCAGTGTGTGTGGGTGTGTGTGTGTGGGACTACGCAAAGCCACGTAAACGATTTGAAGCTCCAATAATGTGTGTGTGTTTGTATGGTGTGTATGTTTCAGCACCTTTATGTGCTGTACAATGAGACATTTGAGTGGCAGTAGGTTTAAGGGTCCAATTAGAGCCATGAGTCAATGCACTGGTGAGGCTAATTACTCGATTTACAATGATGAGCATATGTACAGAAATGCACACACACACACACACACATGCACACACACACACACACACACACAAATCTGACTGATGCTGCAGTTGGGGAGAACAGGCCATGAAGGATTTATGGTTTATCTTGTGATGACTCCACACACACACAGACGTAAAATTAACAAACATATCCACCCATGTGATCCTCCACCCTCTTCCCTCTCCTCCTTCCGCCTTCTCCTCCTCCTCCTGTCTGCCCCCCTCCCCTCGTTTGGTGTGAAATTAAACATTAAAGCCCAGCAGCACATGAGTCAAGGTGCTTAATGATGTCGGCTTCCTAATAAATTTCTCAGGAGAAATAGAAAAAGACAGAGAGAGACAGGTCGAGAGAGGGAGAAAGAGAGATGAAGCAAATTCAGAGTGTATGATGATATACAGGAGCTGGCTAAAATGATTTAAACCCTGAACAATAGGTGCCCTCGGTGGCTCAGCTCGACCTCTGGCACATGTAGGAGTGGTTATCTCAGGGCAATGGTTCACAGGACGCTTTCGTTTTGGAGTTTGGAATCTCAGACAGCACTTCTGGTCAGACTGCAAATCACACATCCGCAACCTTAACCATCTCTATCCAGAGGATGCACCACTCCATCCATTTAGTTTGTAGGACTGTAGTCAAAATCAATGCAGCAGAGGTTCAGATATTCCCACTAAAAGCCAAGCTCTGAAAAGCCTGGATTCATTCATTCATCGCTCCTGGAGTTCTTTCAAACTCCACACCCCAGTTTATGAGGAAAATATTCTGTTAACAAGATAAGGAGTCCACATCCATGCTAGTGGCTCTGCGAGCTTTGAGCAGCATGCTAACATGCTCACAGTGTCAGTGCTAACATGTTGATGTTTAGCAGCTAAAATTTTCCATGTTCATCATTTTAATTGAACTTATTAGCATGCTTGCATTTATGGATTAGCACAGCTGGGGCTGATGGGAATGTCGCTAGTTTTGCAGGTATGTGGTCATACACCAAACAACTGGACGATTTCATGACAAACCACCTGATAGTTTACAAGACATTATACTCTGAAACTCCAACTTCATGATGGCACTAATGGAAAAGGCATAGGCTCACCACAGGCATTAGGACAGATTGTTTGGGAGCCATGTCTACCAATCCATCCAGTGACCGACATGGCAAACATTTACAAAAGTTATTTTCTAAGTCTTGCCAAAGCTCCCCCAGAGCAACAGAAGACATTATAGGAGTGCTTTCACAGACTGAGTCACATTCCTCATAGTGAATTTACTTGGCATATAAAATTGGAGTACCTCTAAAAGTAGAGCTCCAATACAAAGCCTGCAAGTAAGTACTGCCTCAAAGGGTCAATTTATGGAAGTCCCTTAATCAGCAGCGACAGCTGAGAATAAAGAGGTACGAGTTTGCTGCCTTGACACAATTAAACTGGTGTTTTGTTTTTTAGAATTGATTATTCCATCACTTACTAATTCTGGTTTGTTTATGATTATATAGTGCCAGCTGAGGCTGCTTTATTAAGCTTCACTAAGCCTAATATTTGTGATTCTAGGAATTCCAGAACACTGCACCTGTTCACATGAATGAGTCTGCAACAATCACATGCACCATCTACAGAGCAGCATATTGTTTAATAAATGAGTAGAGCCTCATAGGAAATCAGATTTTGCTAAAAAAAAAAATATTTTGAGTAGAGTACAAGATCTGGAATACAAACACATTCAATCAGGCCTTTAGGTGAAGTCTGCGATTCAGGAAACAAATGGATAATTAGCAGCTCAGCGCGTATGTCTCATAAAGAAACATACGGATCATAGAAGTGAGCTGTGCAGAACATTCCCACCGTTAACAGTAATGGTGTTTCTGCAGATTGCTGAATTAATTATCAATTATTAATTATTTTGGGCATTTTTTTCTTTACTTGTTTTTACTGCCCATAGCAAAAGGGCAAGTTTGCATTGCTTTTATTTGTTGTATACAATCGTCATCCCACTAAGTATATTTTCTATTTATAAATTGGCCTCATGTTGTGCAGTGATGCAATATAGTGAAAGCAACGGACCTAATGAAACAGTAATGTTTATTAATAATATATTGTATAAGGCTACAGCCTCAGCAGCATGTTTACTTCATCCAGCTTCCAGCTTCTAATGGATGGATGGGTCACATTTTAGATTTGAGATAGGAGCTCGAAACAGGATTAGAACACTTTTAGATGACTCAGTTTTTCGTCGGTTGCACTGACCTCCATCCACATTACAGTGATGTTTGTCAGCGCTCTGCCTTCATATGTTGCCTGATTTTAATGATTTACTTTAGGCAGTTTTCTCCTGCACAACAGCTGTGGATAAATATTCCTTTTTTTGGCAATGTACCACATGTTGTTCAAATCTCACATGGATGCTGTTACAGCGGTGATTGACATTTGTTCTTTAAAAAAATAATACATGGAGCTGATTGCAATTAACATAATGGGACTCACTTGCTGCCCTTTGTAATTATGATTGAGTTATTTCAATGATGAATCTTTATTCATGTGTTTGTGTGCCAGCACTTGTGTGCTCGTGCTGACTGATCTGACAACTTGTCATACAGGAATGTTTTCCAAACTTGGCTGCTTAGTGTTTTTCATGTTTTGACTTTAGATAAGATGAGAAAATGATCCTATAGTTGACCTTATGAAACACTATTGATTAAATGCTTTTCATAACTGACAACTTGACATGTGGTCTCCCCACGTTTAGCTACCAAATACATAAACCAGAATGAAAAAATATGTTAAATTTAAGTATGAAAACAGAGAATAAACAGACAGGGAGCAACAGAAACAGAGACATCGATTAATGCCATGGCTGGTCCGTTGCAGAGCACCTTTGGAGTGAATATGACTGCAGGGCTTTAAGTGATTTATGTAGTAGTGGAACACCAAATTACATCCCATTACTTCTCATTGTGGCAATAAGCTGTTCTGTCATTCTTCTGTATTTGTTAGTGCAGCACATAAATATTACAGATGAGACACTAGGTAGCCATTTGGGATAGAGCTAATGACTTTTCATCTGCTCATGTGTGAGTAAACAGCAAACAGAGAGGGGAGGAAGGAGACCGAAGGTGGACATGGAAGAGATTCATGGGTTCTGAAATTAAATATTCTTACTTATATTAAAAGTCTTCAAATGAAAAATCAAGATAATGAGACAGTGGGATGTGACAAGCTGTGTGATTCCAGAGTGGAGGCTGCTGAGCCTCTTCCAAACTAATCTGGTTTCAAAAGGCCTTATTTATACGGCATTGACACTAATGAAGGACGTTTTGACAGCATTACAGCTCATTCATGTGCACTCAAACTGAGGGTTTATCCTATATGAGACAGCTTTACTGTAAATACGTCATGAACATGGGACAGAGCACTCTGAGAACTTCACTCATGCTTAAACATACTGTATATCCAGACACTTATTTAACAAGCACCCCCCTTTTATGTGCAAACATGTTAATGTGCTCAAAGCTGTTTGATTACACACATAATACTGCACTCATCTAAAAGGAAATTTTACTATCCAACAATCAAAATTAGACTACAGATTAGAAGTGAAACTGAGCCAAATTTGCAAAAGCACAAACATTTTTCTTTTTTTTTTACTTTTCAATTTATTTCAGTCATTCCACATTCTTGCACTGCACTTCCATTAATTTGGGAGATTCACAGGAGACAAATTAAAAACAAAAGAATGAATGGTCCAAATGAAAGCAGCAGAGGCCGAGGTATCAAGGCTTTTACTCTCTAGTAGGGGTCAATCTCCAGCACAGTAGAAAACACTGATCCATATTCAAGTAATTGGCTTATTTCAGTCACCACAGGCTACTGTCACTGTCATTTGGGCAAATTACTGGAAGACATTAAAATCAATGAGAATGTTTTTCTAGCTTCCTGCTGTCACAAGGTCTTGCTATATGACCCTGTCAGTGTCCTGCACAGGTCCTCGGCACGCTGTTTAAAAATGATGCAATGTCATGGACAGCAGGAGGGGCGATGAGACCTTCTCTACCCCCCAAAGAAAGACTACGTAGAACCCTTCAAGAACGTGTTAACTGGACACTCCAGCAAAGAAAGCGTGCATTCACATCTCATTAGGTCTTTTGTATTTCTATAACCACCCCACTGCTCCTACCACAACACTCCCTGTCTCATTACCAAGCCAAGGTGACACCTTGGCTTCTGTGTTGAGCGTCCAACATACACACCATCTGGCCCAGCATCACCTTGTCCGTTTACTGTTTGCATGCGCGCAAATACACACTACAGTGTGAATGTGCACAGGAACAACAGAGAAGGAAAGAAAGAAAAGCTGACACCTCTACATATGTATGAAGACACACACACACACACACACACACACACACACACACACACACACATCTGTCAGTCCAGTAGCTGTCTGTGTCTAAATAGAATGAGTTAGCACTGGACAAACAGGGATGTGGTGAAGACAGAAATATACAGACACTGCTATGGATGGATATTTGCTGGCTAGTTTTGCAACATTTCTTCTTTTTTTTTGCATTTTGCATTTTGTATTTTGCTGTCACCACACAGCAAAGCACTGAGTTCAGATGGCTTCACTGTGCCAACAGGCCCTGTAAAGAACTGGGTAGCAGTGGTAGTCTGTATGTATCTATGGGTACATTGGACCTGGGCATGAGGCCAGCTTTACGGCGTGCAGCCTGCTCTATTCCTCCATACCCAATTTAACATCACAGCATAATTAAAGGAACTTGGCAGCCCCCAATGGCAGATTTCATAGTCCCCTGCACTAGACTAGAGCTTGTTGGAGGGGGCTGCAGGATCCCATGTAGCACGGAATATCCCACCAACATGGTGGGAGCATGGAGGCTAAACAAATGAACAAAATAATAATAATAGGAGAAAGTCGGCATCTTGACCAGGCTTCTCCAGATGTCAGTATGAGTTTACCTGCTATTCTACTGCAATCACCACAGTCATGTGTCCTGAGCAAAAACAGACCAAACACGTACAGAAGAGAATCCAGCGTGAAGCATAACCAGTGGATTTCTTCCAGTGGGCTGCACCACTGCACATCCGGGTCCATGTTTACTGCAGCGTGCTCAAGCCTTTAAGACTTTCTCGGAGTTAATCTTGAGGAACAAAGCAGACTCTCTGACCAACCAGCTCTTTGGTCTAGTTTCCACGTCGTGGTGAGAACATCGGTCACTGTCTCAGCTGCGCGCATTCAGTATCAAGTGCTCTTCAGCGCCTCTGAGATGATGCAAATTTACTAATATATGAACTCAACAAAGCCAGATGCTAAATCATTAGCATGCACAGTAGCCAGCTAAATAATTAACAGCTACAGAGGAGGATGTTCAGCAAAACGTTCTCTTGCCTCCCAAAATAGCGCGATCAAAAGAGTGAATCCGTTTAAGTGTGAAACTCATAATTCTGCCTTTGTGTGGCTTTACTGTCACTTGAGAGGGACTCCTTTATTATTTATTTTGTTGAGTTACTTGGTGCTAAGTTGTCACTGCTGTTAAATAACATCTTTCCAGTAGTGTGGCTTTTCTCACTGAGTTTCTGTTGTTTCAGAATCTCTTAGTGCTGCTTTATATTTCCTTTTTTTTTTCTTTGACTCATTCTTCTGTGTGGTGGTCATGGGGAACGGAAACAACACCTATTCTCATGTAGTTGATTTATCCCTTATCAATACTTTAAGGAATTCTTCAGAAACATCATCACATTATTAATATTGATTATTGATTGATATTGTTATAGTAATAAAAACAGTATCAAGAGAGATTTAGTTTTGTTTATTATGTGTTTATCCCTCTTTCTTATATTTAGATAACTGTTTGTGTGTCCAGAATATTTAGTGGCTTTTAAAGACTTAGGGGAAACGTCAGGGGGACGTGATCGGCGACAACACCTCCTGACAGCTGACTCAGGAAATAAAAGTGCCATTGACAAAAAATGTCAACGTGATAAGAAACTAAAACAGGACATTTTCTAATTCAAATTCCTACAATAATATAATATTATATATCCTATAATATAATATGTCCTATAATAATAAAACTATGTTACTATGGAAATGAGAATGATGAAATAACATTTAAATAATGACCGTAAGGATATGTTATTAACCTTTTGATGTATTTTTTAGGTTTCATGTCTTATGAACTTTTCATGATGAAATAACATTCTCTTACAAATTAAATGTTGAATTTATAAGCAATAAAATGTGTAGTTCTTAAATACACAGGACTTCTGTTGCTACAGCCTCACTCACTCACTAAAAAGCTTATGGCCATGCCACAGTATTTCACGAGCTATGAAACAGGCTAGTGTTAGCTAATTTTAGCCATAAATCCATGGTCAAAAGAATCATGGATGTGATTTAACATATCACACTCGAACATTAACCCATCTCCAAGGCAAACACTCCTCACGCTGAGGCTGGTCTCCCTGCTTGTGGTCCCATTCCCCTCACTGTCAGTCAGCTCATCTTTTGCTGATGTTTTTAAACGACTGACTCAAGGGAATCTTGGAAATGGAAGGAAGATGAAACGGGCCAATAACATGTAATAGCCACTCTTGTTTTGGAGATCCACAGGTAAAAAAGTGTTGGATTAATAGCCTACATCTGGGTGGTGTGGTTCGAGCAGCAAAATGAACGTTTATTCCTGCCATATTCATCTGTATGCATTAGCAACAGTTTATTCACTCATCTCTTATTTACCCCTTTGTCTTCCATCTTTATCTCTTGTTTAATTCAAGGGGCACCGTTTTACCATTACAATGCACTGCTGACTCAGACTGCACCAAACAGATACCATTCACCATATGATTAAAATGATCAAGACAAGAATGTGGTACTGGAGAAACAATGTTATAATTCAGTTGATAACTCCCATTCCCTCTGTCCTGCTGTTTGTGTGCAGAGGCTTACATTATTGCCTGTAGTTAGTTTACAGCTGCCTCTCCATCATCATTGAAGCAAATAGCTTCATGCATTGCATAGCTGTACGGACATTTTGAAAAGGGTCCCCATAAATAATGACTAGAGGTGAAATGGAAACTATGGGAAAAGCTGTTACTTTCCACCACGCCGTGTCTATCTGCGTTGTTCACAATGTGTTGCATCTGAAATATGCATGAGGCAAAATGTGTCCCCGCCACGGCTGCAGCGACGGAGCGCTAAAGAAAAAAGGGAGCGGGGAATAAAAGATTGTTTTTTTGTGTGTGGGATGAATCTTAGAAATGGGGCAACGTTATGACATTTGTATCCCTGCCTCTTTGTGCAGTGGCTGTTGCTGTAATTTGTGGAACTACAATGGCTGGTGTTGGCGGTGTGCCGAAGGTTCAAATGTCCTTCATTTAATATTCAGGAAAGAGAAAAATAAGCTGCTTATTTATTTATTGTAATGCAAGTGTCATGAATATGTATGAGCAGCTATCAATGCTGTCACCTTGAGCAGAGTTGCACACATGTATGTGTGTGTGTGTGTGTGTGTGTGTGTGTGTGTGTGCAGGTTTGAGTTTAGGATGCTGACGTGTGTAACTATTTGGAAAAAACAAAAGATTGGAAAACAGTTTATAGAAGCAGCCAAGGTCATACTCTCCTCTAGTTGTGACATTTCCCTTACCAAGCAACAAACAGGCGATTCAAAAACCCCCGGACCCATTCAACACTTAATGAATGTTTTTGACCAGAGTGACTTGTTCAGTTCAAACTACACTCCTCGACTCGTGGTCGATGTGTGTCATTTCCGGCTGGGAGCTTTTGACTTTGTGTACAAAACTGAACAAAAAGGTGATGGCCCATTTCACTCATCTGTAGCGTTTCACTTTAGACTTTTTGACACAGACCCTGGATTATCTTAAATGATGGCATTTTTTGCATCCAATGTCAACATTTTGTGAAATTCTCAGTTTCTACAGTGTCTAAGCATGGCAGCTACATTATAGGTAAGCTTGGGGGAAGGTTGAAGTTATGACAGGTATGATTTGGTTAAGGTATGGGTTGAACATGGAACACATTTAATTGAGGTTATGGCATAGTTAGGGTCAATGGTTGTATCCTGTTTGGTGTCCTGGAGACTCTGTGTCCTCTTAAACAGCTCAAATCAAACAACAGCCTGGTTGTCAGTTGTGTGTCAGTGAAGGACTTTTTGCCCCAGTATTATTGTGCACAGCACATATTAAAGCAGGAAGCAGGACACATTTCCTTATTTCGTATAAACACAATGCTTTATGAGCTTTAGACTTTTTAGTGATCTGTAAATGGACTTAATAAAATGCTAACTGCAGGTCTGTGACTTGGGTCTTGTGCATGAAAGTCTGACTCACTCCACACCCTCACTTTCTGCCTAGCTAGAACAAGGGCACTCTACTTCAAGAGTCCAACTTAATGTTGTAATTGGATGTAAACCTGGAGGTGTGGAATCATCCAATATGGGTGGAATTTCTTTTCTAATTTCTGGACCATAATTCTCTCTCAGACAGACACTCTGACAGCCTGGTGAAAAGATACGTACATATTTCAAATTTGCACTTAAATAGGTATTCTGGATATTGCTATTACTGTAAATAACACTACAATATTGGCCGTACTGGGGTGCTGCCTAAAAGCAAATTTAGTGATGATTACAAATGCTACCATAAAATCAAGCAAGTCTTTTTTTTTTTTTTTTTTATAACACTTGATCAAAACTGAATCATCCCCATGGCAACTGAGAAAAATCTGCATCCTGAGTAAGGTGCAGCTTCGTGGGAAAAAAAAAAAAAAAACTAGTAAGAACACCTTGAGTTCAACTACTATTCCCCAGACTCAAGAATCAACTTTCAGGCTAAACTCTGGTTTCTCCCCCCTCACAAAGTAGAAAGGTTTTAGGGTGATTTAAAGTGATTTTCACCAAAAATATACATCCTTAAACGTTCACGTCGTCCTGTTCCTTTTAAGGGAACACTGTCCAACGAAGTTTGCAGTCAGCAGAGCAGCTCAGAGTACGCTTCCACTACCAGACAGTCAAGAACAAAATGAATAAAACCCAAAGTTGGTTCAAATAAGCAACACCGAAGCTCCAGTATGTGACATCAAATATTCACCCGGAATCACTTTATCAGATTGTTGGATATAATCAGGATTTTCATCATAGTTCATAAATTAGCTGTATGATCTCCCTGTCCCTCTCATTCATCATTCAATATGTTCATCTCTTTGTTCATCTCATCTCAGTGTTATCTGGATTTGTCACAGTATAGGACAGATTCACCGTTATCACCTCTCTGAGGGCAAAAACTGCAGACTACAAGTTAAATCCAATGTGAGGATTTGGCCCGCGTTAGATGTATTCTCTAAGTTTGGTTCAGACTCAACACCAGGTCCGATGGGGTTGGGCTGAAAATGACAAGCCCACCACCTGCCCAGCAGCAGGCACAGACAGTCAGCCAGGCTCTGACACGAAGCCCTGTCAGACAGGACAGAACTTAAAATTCTCCTGACGCATACACAAACCCATGGATCCATCTAGACACACACACACACACACACCAACATAAGACAAAACACCAGCGTGGAGAACTTGTGAGTGGAGGTGACAGAGCCCCCCAGGGGAGACCCAAACACAAGAAGGGCCATGCCTATTCCTGCTTTCTATTTCCTCCACTCTGTTTGTGAGTCTTTGTGTGTATGCATGTGCATCACCTCCCACAGGATCCTCCTTCAACGACTACAAAACTGGGACAAGGCCCGAGGAATAAGAGAGAAAAAGACAAGAAAAAAGGACAGAGGCAAAGTGAGATGTGGGAGGGTGAATAGGTCAGGACGGATAGAGACGCAGAGACAGACGCGAGGGAAAAGGCCAACCTGTGCAGAGGGACATCAAGACGGACAGAGAGAAAGAGACAAAGGGAGAAGAAAGGCATGAGGGAGAGGGGGAGCCGTGACAGAAAACAGTGAAAAAGTCGCTGCCTGTGAAGCTGCCTGCATCTTCACGACATTCACATCTACAATGGAGCTTCTATTCCAAACCCCTCTGGAGTGGAGACAGCGCAGAGAAATTTCAGAATAATGCAACATGTTGAAATATATCCGGAACTATTTGAGATATTAAACAGCTTGTACACGCGCTGGGAAATGGCCTAGTTTGCAGTTAAATGTCCTAGTTTGGGTTTTAAAAGCCAGATCCTTAATTCAACATAAAGTAAACATAAAGGGACTTCCAACCCACCACAGAGACACCATAAAGAGAGGTTTCTTTCCTTTTTTTTTCACCAGGTCTGACAGCGTTGAAGGGTGAGCAGTGGATTCAGGAAGCACGCAAGCAGTTTGCTGAAAGAGGCAGCAGCTAGCATAGGCAATGCAGGCAAATATTGCACAGGAAAAAGGCAGGGTGTCATTACTCTAGATTCAGAGTCCAGGATGCTCTGTCGAACTGGATCAGATTTGGTTTTACTGCCGCAGATCTTGGGGCTGTGTGTCTGATACAAGTGTCAGAATAGATCCACGTGTATTCTGTATCAGCTCAGCACATGATACATCATAATCAAAGCAAATGATTTTTCTAAATATTATTCTGAAGTTGATGCCAGCAACACATATCGAATAAGTGCACAAACAGAAAAATTTCCAAATGTCTCATTCATGTTCTGGTAGCCTGTAGAGTTGATAGTGGCTTAGATGAATTAAAAACTGTTCAGAGTGTGTAAACTTCCTGATTTTCAACCCACATCACAGATACCTACATTAGCAACATTCTAATGATGTTAGCCTGCCGAAGTGTCTGGAGTGAAACTGATCACTTCACTCGAAGAAAACCTCCACTTTTTGAGACCTTGCTTGGGTCAGATCCAGTGTTGCTAGTCCTAATGGACATAACATGTTCATCGACCCATGTGACTGAAGGCTGGTTTTCAGAGGAGCAGTCCGTTTTTAGCGGGACTGATTTTTTTTTTAACCAGCTGCTAAAATGCCAAGTATTGTAAGGTGCATTCAAGACTCTGAAGCAACAACAAGATAAAACCAGCCTAAGCAAAGAACAGCCTCACGACAAGCTGCTTAACTAAGTGGAAACCAATGAACTGTTCAAGAAAAAACAACATGCTTGCTCCTGATATTGCCAGTTTGTGATGCTTAATATATTTGCTGGTATTATTCGACAGTGTCACGATTTAAATGAACTTTCCTTCACCCTCTCGCATGTACTTCTGCATCAGCTTGCGTTTCTCTGTTACTTATAATGCCTTTTGACAACCTGCAGAGTTGAGGCATGAACATGCCTGCAGTCAGCTGTGGGTTTACGTGGAGACAGCAACAGCAAAAGCCCAGAATGAGCAAGGCAGAGAGAAAAATGGTCCAATAATGCAAAAAGCACCACAGAAAGGCTGCTTAGAATTGTGACCAGGTATTTTACACGACTGTCTCTAAAGCATGCCATTTGAAGAGTGCTAGTTTCTTTTCTCAATTACGTGTTGAGGGAAATGTAATTGCTTGTGTTGTCACTCTGCTAGATGGACAGCAACAACAATTTTCCAAAAAGTTTACAGTGCATGTTTGATCACAATCTAAGGGTGAAACTAACTACTTATTGATTAATCTGCAGATCACTTTGGTATTTTGATATCTGATCAAGTGTTTGGTCTACAAAATGTCAGAAAATAGTGAAAAATGCCCATCAGCTTTTCCCAGAGTCCTCGCTGACGTCATCAAATATCTTTTCTTCATTTTCAGGATGTTCAATTTGCAGTGATAAACAGACAACCAGCAAATCCTCACAACCAAACAAGTTTTAGCATTTGTGCCTAAAAAATGGCACAAAAGATTTATCGAGCGTCAGAATAGTTGCAGATTAGTGTTATATCAAATGATTAATCAACTAATCACTGCAGCTCTATTGTTAGCATACAGCTAAGGCTGGGCATGGTTTGAAAAATCCAGTACCAGTGCCAATATGATACCTGGGTTCAGGTGCCAGTGTAACCTGTTCAATGTTGTCTTAGAACAAGAACTGTCTCATTGACATTTCAGTGATCACAAAATCACAAATCATGTGCTTATTTAACTGTGTCACATTGTTTAAGGCGGTCTAACAAATAAAGTCATCTTCCTATATCATCATCTTTATCAATGCTAGGCTTGAAAAGCTACAGTTAATAATTAGGCCATGGGCCTCTGAAACTGATACAGCTATTCAAATCTCATTCAAAGTTAATATGACATTCAACGAGCTGAAGCTTTTTTTTCTGTACACAACTACAAATTACAGCATTTTGTAGTTCCAGTATCGTCCTTCCATAAAATATGGAGATCCACCAGAGCCATGACAGATTTGCAGCAGATTTGATTTTCACAAATATGCTTGTCTGTATGATCTTAGAACATCAATGGCTCTTTTCTCTTTTCAAGCATGTTTCTGTGTCACTCAGACTTTGTTATGTTTGACTTTTTTTGTTCACTTAGCTGTCATCGGTGAGAAGTGAGCCTCGGCTGCGCTTACTTCAATTTTAAAAATGAATTGGGAATGCATGCTGCAGGGAGAGAAGACCAACCGCAGCGCTGCCACCTCTGATCTCATTACAGAGACCGCTATCCCAGCATGTGATAACTTAATGACTGTACTCCATCCCAGACACATCAAAAACACTACTTTTAACCACAGAAGACTTCTCTGAACCAGCGTGGCACAGGACGGTGCAATAGTCCTTACGAGGACAAAGAGATGAGTCCCACAGCAATTAGACTCTGCCTCACTCACTTTCACGGCTGCTCTATTGTTTGGTCTCACTTCGTCTTTGTCCTTCTTACTCTAATATTACTCCATGTGAGCCTTTTCTCACTGCTCTTCATCACTGCCCACATCTGGATCTCTTCCTGTTGCCTCCTCCATCCTTCTTTTTCTTCAATTTGTGAACTCGACCATGGTTAGTGTGCACAGGGACACAAACAAAAGTTCTCCAGAAACTTATGTTGGTATAATTGGTATTTGTTAGTATGAACATTGATCAAATTCCCAATACATTAAGACAAAAAAATAGTATGTACCATAATGCAAGTGGTCCGCCACCAGCTCTCTGTGGCTCTGTCTAAATAATTGCTCAACCTTTTCAGTAATTGATCAATGGATCTTGAAATCTTAGGGAGCAATGTTAGCACAACTTCAGAATTTCTGCCGTTCCACAAGTTCACTCATGATGATTCTGCATCTTAACTGTTCTCTTCATCGCAAAAGAGCTGTATTGTTGTGTGCCACTTTTAAAAAGATAGAACACAGTTGATTTGACCGATCATGACTGATTTGAGTCTCCACAAGGGCTGATTATCTATTTATCCAACGCTGCTACCGAATGTGTCAGAGTGAATGTGCACATTGAGCCTTGAAGTGACCCGGTCGCTCACCATGATCTGTCCACTCACCGTGCACCACTGACTACACTGTGCTACAGCGATAATGACCGAACTGCTGTGAGCAGCAACAGAAATGGGCTCTGCATCTGTAAGGGAAACCTCCAGAATGATGTATGCTGTTACTGCTGTAGTGTGCACCCGCTGAACATTACACCAACCAATACACACACGCTGTCTACCTCAATAGAGGCACTTACGGACCGCTTTCGTCTCCAAAAGAGTCCTTGTGCAGTGATTCAATTACGCCATATTGTTTCTGTACATCTTCACCGGCAATGTTCACATATATCTTGATGAAACCGCCGTGCCACGGTATATTGCATGAAAAAAACTCTAGCTTTAATGTGATGTTTGTGGCAAGTATAAGTTGCACTTCACACCCTGCACACACACCTCATGCCTCAGAAGAACGTCAGTATCAGATGACTCGGCTGATTTTCAAGTTTAAGGCCAACATTTTTAAAATCCCTGTTACCGACAATATTTGTGCATACCAACTCCACTGTGGGAAGATGGTAAATATGACAAACCATAGTTAAGATGGAGTTCAGCAAGACATGTTTTGTTAAATAAAAAACTTAGTTATGGTTACTTGGCTATGGTTAGGGAGTGATCCTTGCCACAGTCAAAAAAAGGCAAATGTAATTGCAGGTCTGTAAGAGGACACAAACTCTTGTCTCCTGGATGAAAGCCTGTCATCTGAGACACACGTCCACTACCCCAACCTCTTGATTTCTGCCTTGCTATATTTAAGGTACAGTACTTCCTGTATTAGCACTGCAAGTTGGCAGTGGAACTAAATAGTGAGATGTGAAATCCAATATGGGTGTAATTATTGGGTATAATGGGCTGGCACAGATTACACCTAGATCACTGTGTCAAAGTCCAAAAATTACTTCATTTAAATATATGTATGTGTGTGTATGTGTGTGTGTGTGCGTATTGCACTGCTATCACATTTTTACAAAGATGCCAGGAGATGTGGAAGGACTCATCTGGCCAGCTCCTTATAAACACCTTACCTCGTCCTTATAGATGAGGTAAGGTGTTTATAATGTTTATAATGACCTCAGCTGCATCATACAGGCATTCAAAACATCTGTCAAGAGATGTGTGATCACTTCTGTCTCTGCACTGCAGCCATCTGAGACCCTGACAAGATTCAGTTAAACAGCCTGAGAGACCTGCCAGGGTCAGGAATTATAAGGCCAGAAGAATAGCACTTATTTTTAGTCTGCGAATAAAAGTAAACGTCAAGTAAAAGTTTTTTTTCTTTTTTTACATTCATTTTTCACTCAGGTCCAAAATTCGATTTGATTAATGTGAACCCCTGTGACTGTGAAGGTCATAACCTTCATCATATTATATAAATTTCATACTCCAAACCACTCAGTGTCCTCCAAGCATTTGCACTTAATGTGCTTCTCTTACTCCGGTCCTTTAATTTGTAATCTGTCTGTGAGACCTCCAACAGAGGTAAAAGAACAATTTCCAGTAAACTTCCGACGCTAAATCCCATCATTTAAATGACTAGTACATTTCACACTTAAATTTCAGGAACATACAGAAATTATTGTTCACTTTACATAGCATACAAACACATTCAAAGTGCCTGTCATGCACTAATCCTGAATTGATTTATGTACACTTGAATCACATATGGACTGCTGTAGAAGAGCAGACCAACCAAGTAGAGCTTTGCCAAATGAAGTGCACCCCATGAGAGTGCTGTATATAAAGTTAAGTGGTTCCCTGACATTTCACGAAAGAAAGTCATTTTTGCTCCATGCACAGCCAGCAGCTTGTAAACCCAAGCCAAAGAAACAAACCCAGGCAAGGCAGCAAGGCCACAGATCCACACTCTTTTCTTTCTGTCCCCTTAACTTGTGCAGGATACATTGTTTCTAAGCCTAATCTCTCTATTCCATAGCATGGAAAAAAAAAAATCAAAAACTGAAGGTCCTCCACGTTGTGTGACTAATGCTTTTTAAGTGCATTTTCCCTCTATGTGTGTGCAACACGTGTGAGGAGAGGAGAAAAGAAAGAAGAAGAGGAGCAGCGAGGTGACTCTTTACATGTTTCTGTGTAGTACAAAGAGAACGAAGGCACTCTAAGTGATAACGCAGGCTGCTGCCACAACAGTGACATTAGCACCCAGAGCTTATCAAGGACACTGTCAGCATCAGTCTCTCTCTCTCTCTTTCACACTTACACACACACCCTTGCACACAGACAGCGAATATATACACACAAGAACGTGCACACGTCCAGGGAGGGATTGGCTGAGAGACAGGGAGAGAAAGACAGAGAGGAGGAGGAGGAGGGCATTATCTTGATGAAACAGTGCTTGATACAGTAGCCTGAGCCAACCTGAACACAGCTCTGCTTTCTTTTAATGGAGATTACACAGTCAAGGTCCAGCCTGAGCTCATCTTGTTTAACACTGCATACAACTGCATCGCCGTGGGTGCGTGTGTATGTGTGTTCGCCACTGTGCGCCTGATCTAATATGCTGCTATCTCCGCACACATCGACCATGATTGCTACACACCTTTTGAACCCTGATCTGGCAGCCAATCAAATCTCCCAACCTCGCTCACCAATGAGAGCGCACATCAATGAACCAGTGTGTGTGGTGCAACACGACCTCACCATTATCCCGCTGTCACAAGGTCTACAAATTACGTGGCTAATTCAGGGTTTTAGTTGCAAATATGTGATTGCTGCTATCTGCAGGATAGGACAGGACAGGAAGTGGTCCTTACCAAGTGTGACAAATCTGAAAAGGTCTTTCCTGCTCTGTTCACTTTAACTTTCTCAATTGCATTAGCTATGTTCAGCCAGAGGAAGACCAGTTCTGACAGCTTGGTTTTTTCCTACTTTGGTTTTTAAAATTGGCCTTAAATTCACTTGTAGGTAGTGTTTAAAAAGGTCCCGTCTCTTAAATTTAGCATTCTAAAAACCTGCAGATTCCCTGAGTCGAGACCTGAATAATTTGTAGACCTTGATCCCACAATAGCTCTCTGCTTTACCACACAGTTCTTCTGTTTTTCTTCGTATTTTCAGGGTGTTTCTTCTTTCTGTGGCATTGTATAGGTTGCGTTCAGATCATACATACCTCCTTGTCTACATATTTTCTTGCCCGGTTTCCTGGCACATTCCTTGGATATTCTTTTGACTGTAAAATGAATAAAAGACTAAAGAATAACATGGAGCCCCTGGACGCGCAACGCACACAGGAGCTGGCATGCACACACTCCCACACACACGCGCACACACACAAAGCTGATTGACTGAAAAAGAGGGAAGAGGAGGGAAAGGAAGACAGAAAGACGGAGGGAAAGAATGAATCACACCAGCTCAATCAGCGCAGCATTCAGTCTACCAGTCGGCCAGCCAGTCGTTCAGCCAGTCTGCCAAATCAATCGGTGATGATCTTGACGACTGTCTTGTTTAATGAACTGTAGCCATTGTAGCGGAGCACAATAAGCTATGATGAGCTGTAGACATGAAGGAGAGGATGGAGTCTTCTGAGGGGGAGAAGTAAGGTACGAAGGAGAAAAAGGAGCAGGGGATAGGAGGAGAGGAGTTAGAGGGTTAACATGGAGGAGGAGGAGGAGGAGGAAAGGTTAAAGAAGGAGATTGAGGCAGCAATGGAGTGGATGAAAAGAGGTTCAATTGGCCTCAATGGATGCCCCACACACACTGGCACACACATGCTTATTGTTCTCTCTTTCACGAAACCACTCTCACACACTCATGTACGATAAGCAGTGTCATGCACATTAAACATGCACAAGGTCATGCTTTCCCGCTACTGACAGACTGACAGGGACGGAGACAGAAATTCACTCTCACATAGATAACACACACCCCGACAACACACTCCTTTCTCTACCAGAAGGTTGTGGGTTCAGTACCCGCCCCGCCCCCCCGCTGTCCCCACAGTCATCCTGCCCTGAGCCCGCAGGCCAACTCACCATCCTCAGTGGGGACGTAGATGTTGAGATAGAGGCAGTCCTCGCTCTGGTCCTGGACGTATGAGGACACCACATCAATGCTGTTGGTGAACCACACTGGCAGCATCACATCTGGCAGGCGACCCTCCACGATGCTCTGAGGGCAAACCGGGGCAAAGTGCGTGGCGTTGCGGATCTCCGGCCATGATGCTGGTGGCTCAGGTGGCTGAAAGCGGCGCTCGCCAGTGGGTGGAGCAGCATACGGGACGCCCAGAAACTGCACGACAGGACCCAGGATCTCATTGTTGAGCTCCTTCTTAACGCCTCGCAGCTTGCCATTAGTGGTGGTGACCACCGGGTCATTCTCATCGAGTTTCTGAGCCGACACGGCAGCCAGAGACGCCTGCAGCAGCAGCAGCCCCAGCAATATTAGAGAGGACACCCACCAGCCGGCGCTTAAGGAACCTTCAAGCCCTACGCTTCCCATTATCCCGCTCCTGCTCTTGGCAGTCTGAAGTAGCCGACACCCAGTCCTCGAATGGGGCCTCCACTGGGACATGGCTGCTACTCCTTGTTTTCAACTTCTTTCTGTCTTCTCTTGTCCTTTCAAAGTAAGAAAATCCTTATTTTCTATCTCTCACTTACGCCATGCAGATGCAAACCCAACCACACAATCACACTAAAATCACATTCACTCACAGGCATAAGCAAGTGGTTAACTCCGCAGCAGGTGAGGGTTGTGGTTGCTAATCCGGCGGAAATGTAGCAGCCATCAATTTCCTCCAGCTTGGTGATGCAAAATCTGAGAAATATTCCTCACAATATGGAAAATATTCCTTAAAAAGGTCCTCTTAACAACCACTGCAGTGAAGAAGAAAACAGTAAAGATACCATATTCAAGCTTCACAAAAGGCCGACATGGCAGTCAGTGATGAGGGTTTCCATCGTTTTGAGGTGAGCAGACTGCCATGTGCAGCAGTGCGAGCCGAAGTAGCAGTACAGTGGTTGTAGGGGTTATACCTGGGAGTAGTTTGGTCCAGTCCAAAGTCTGTGTCCTGCAACACAGAAACAAAGCAACAATAAGCATTCACATTATGGCAAAACATCCTCAATTCAGTATCCCTTGTTTTCACTTCGTTTCTTGGCTCCTGCAGAACATGAAAAGATGAAGGGAAGCAGAAGGGCCGTTTCATTTGTGTTATACCCATATGCACAGGCATCAATCAGTTAAAGAGGAACATAACATCTATTTATGGCGCATGAGAGTAGGTACTATTACTCAACAGCTAACAAGCAAACTGTCCATCAGGATGCATACTGACAGATGTTTTGTGGTTATGGAGGAGTGTGACAGGTTTGTCCTACAGTTTAATTTTATGCCCGGCTCTAAATGCGGAGTGCCCTCCACAGCCACTCCGTGCTACTGAGCTGGGATCGTTCTGGGACAGAGTCGTAGACTTGGATGCGTACCGTCAGCAGCAATAAGACTTACAGTAGAAGGGCCAGGTGTTCAGAATAAAAGTGGATATTGTGGCAGGTTTTCAAACGACAACGCTCAGCGCTGCTGTAGGAAGCAGAGAGCTCTTTATGTAGCAAAGCAGAAGGTCAAGGTGTGGAGGTAAAGGTGGTGGAGGGATGTGTCAGATCTGCAAATAATGTTCCCCAGTCACCAGACCCTTACCATCCACAGGTGTCATGGAAATATTGTAGAAAGGAATATGTTTGAAAAGAGGGATAAAGATCATTGACATAATCTATGGGACCACAGTCGTCCAGTCTCAGGGTTCATGTCTGGCAGTGGGATTCCAGTATTTAGGAATATCGTGACTGCCTGGATTTTTTTCCCTTCTGCTACGACTATGTTTTGAATGATATTGTAAGGGTAAAGTAGCAGTAATGATGAGTAGTTTGGTACATACTCTGTGCAGTTTTTGTGCCTTAGTTAAGTTTTCTGGTTAGTTGCTTGTCAGAAAAATGTTTACGCTCCTGAAAGTGTTCGAGACAACACACATCTGTGGATTATCCTGCATGTCAGATCTCCCACACGTTACTTTCAATGCAGGTCCACACACTGGCTGCATCTGAACACACACATCAAAGTGTCAAGATACGCCACTGTCGTATTTCCCAGTGTTGACGTGCATCATCTCTCCAAAAAAAAAGGGAGCTTTTTATCACAATCATTCATTCGAGCCACTGTATCTTGAGTACTACGTGTCAGGTGAGATTTAAGGTATCAAATGATGCAACATGACGCAGCACGTGTTACACTTCTCCATTCAGGACTCCATACTAAGGAAAACTATTAATCTTGTTTAATAAGTAACCATTTGTGCAAGGCAGCCAGCTGCCATGCCATCAAAAAGTTAAAAATATCAATTAAGGGAAGAAAGCATGACATTGGTTTGATAAAAAAAAAAGAAGTATGCACAGAGAACAAAATGCACACCAGTTCTCTTAAAAAAAAACCTAAAGAAAAAATACAGCTAAGCAAAAGCACTGAGGTAAATCCACATTTATTTAAAGAACCAGACAGGAGATATTTTCAGTTGAAAATGTGTGTGTGTGTGTGTGTGTTGTTGTTGCTTATGAAAGTGTGTGTACATCGGTGTGTGTGCATGTGTGATGTAGAACATGAAGGCTTGTCATCCCCAGTGTGTGTTTTTGTATTTTTTTTCACACTGCTTAGGAGTCAATGTTCCACCTGGATGAGCTCACCTTCAGATTTCATACACTGAGGAAATCCTATTTAGCTGCGCGCACACACACACACACACACCTCAACGAGCTGAGACACCTTAAGGGAAATATTACGTGATTACACACATGTACACGGAGATACACTGGGGCTAGACATAGCTCACTTTTAAAAGTGAAGCACACCCCCTGTTCTCCTCACAGCAGCACACACACACACACACACACACACACACACACACACACACACACACACTTCCCAGCCAGACAGAAAGGTGGGAAATGAGTGGCAGGCAGCTCTTAAACAACAAGACATACGGACATTTACAACATCAGTACCAGGAGAAACATAATGGGAAGGAAAGGAGAACAAAGACAGCAGGAGATATGGATCAAACTGGAGTGTGTGATATACAGACAAGAAGCTTACGCTCCTACTTTCTATGTGTGTGTGAGAGAGGGATCATGGGTAATTTAGCATGCTCCACAAGCAAACTGGAGGTAATTAGAGAAACATAATAAGAACAGGGGAGAGTTAGAGCCTGAAACTAGGATATGAGTTCATGTTTCAGTCAAAACACACACGCACACGCACAAACACACACACACACACACACACACACACACACACACACACACACACACACAGTTGTGTTTCTCGTCACTTCAGAAGACATTACATTGACTTGCATTCATTTTCTGGTTAATTGACCCTAACGCTGAACACTACTTACCTAAAACCTAAACTTAAACCAAGTCTTCATCCTAAAATGTAGTGATTTATGTTAGGGGGGGGGCAAGTACACACAATGTGTTTGTGTGTTTGTGTCAGCTCTTAGTATTGTTGGAGCTTTTCAAAGTGCTTTACAGTTTGATTCAGTTACTCCCCTTTACAAGCACCTAAAAAACCACTTACTTTACTAGGTAATGACCTGGTCTCCAAGAAATCCTGTTTATGCATACAGTACATAATCATAACTCTGTGGTGACAAAGATCATTTTTTGCCTGGATTTTGTCCAGCAGCAACGTTTTTATGAGTGAATAAACTGTTAAATTTTGTACTGTATTGTCGTGACATGGAGGTGGTCAGGGTGGCCGGACCCTTCAGACTATGACTGAGGATGCAAACCTGAAGGGGATCTTTGGCGGAGAGTTGAACTGAACAACTCCGCAGGTTTCAGTTTATGGCAGATCTGCTTTAATACTGTGACCTGTAAATGAGGTAAAGGTCCTGTCAGCCCTATCAAACAGCAAAACAAAGGACAGAATGCTCTCGATACTGCATTTCTAAAAACAAATAAAATATAACCTCACTTAAAACTGAAATAATAAACAATTGTATTAATGAGGGCACTTTTTCCAGTTCCTTGAAAGCAGCTATAGCAATCCCTGTACATGTATCTGCAGACAAACAGGAGACAAACAGTTATAGACACATCAGCTCACTCCCCGCCATCTCAAAGCAGCATGATGCAGCATGGTGCTATTTCCTTGACTTTATTAAAACAAGTCTGGGTTACAGAGGAGTGGTTGGGGCTGGGCTTTTGACGCAGTAAGCCATCAAATACTACTTCACAAATTGTCAATCTATTACCTTTCGATAACAACCCACAGGGCTTGACTTTAGAACCACAGCTTTTAAGTATATGCGTCGATGATGTCCCACCCATGGGAAAAACACAATCGAAGTTGCCATGAAACCAATACAGTAAACTGAAAATGTTGTCGAATGGCTAATTTGCCGTATTCTAAATGCAAGACCTCCCTCAGCAAATCACCTTTTACCTCCATGGCCATGAAACAACGGAACAAGCTCCCAGCGGAAATGGAACATCTACAGATTTCCAGGCTCTCTCCCATCTCCCATCTGAATTTGTGACTGTAGATTCTGATTTAGATTGTGGGATTTGGAGATGATCATGCTTGAATACTTTTACTGACTATCTGACTATTTCATGCTCTCTCAATGTCCAATTCTCATACAGACATATTATTCTAACCGGCTGTGTGGGGAATGTGGGTGGAAAATGGCTATTTGCTAAAACCTGGTCGATTACACCCCTCCTCGTTTTGCTTCAGGTTAATGTTTTTCTGTGCATTGTCCCTGCTCAAATACAGATACATGAAACATAACACATATAACTGCGATCTGCGGCTCACTGGCCATCATGCTCCCAATGAGAGAATGGCCATATTCACACCTGCTCCCTTCACTTATCATCATGTGCTCATAGTAATGTGCTCTTTGAGCCGTTTGGGCTTGGCGCTTCTCTTCAGAATACACAAAGGTTGAGGTAACGAACTGATTGATAGAGAAAGGTGGAGCCTTATTTGGCATCAGGCACTGTAGCAAAGAACAGTGCCCTTTATAGTGAAGCTGGAAATCAGGACATGGTACGACGTGATCCAGGCTGTTTTGCAGTTACACCGCATCTTCTGCAGCATCTTTATTGTCTGAGTTGGATTACCATTATTGTGGAAAGCAAGATAAGCAGTTTCACAATAGAGTGTTCTGTGCTAAATTGAACTTTCGTTTGTTCCTTTTTTAATGAAGAGAGAACATCATTCTGACATCATTTTGCCCCCCGGCCTCTCACTCCCGAAGCTAACCCTACATGCTCGTCATCCACTCTGTGTGTGTTTGTGCGTTCTCATTACAAAAACTCTTACTCTTGTCAGCCAACTTCACTAGAATGCTTCTTCCTCTTTCTTGCCATGTTTAGCTGGTCTATTTGTGCGCCCAAATCTGCCTGCTATATTTGTGAGTGAAGACCTGAATTCACCAGCGGTGATCATGTGTTCTATTTCTGTTTGAAGTCAGGGGAGTGGTAGTTTTAATGAGGAACATGGCTGCACCACCAGACTGCACAGTAAAATAGAAGATTTTACAGCCTTCGCAGCAGCTAGGAATATAGATAACCATTCATTTTGCTTGACAGGCACTTCAGAGGCAGTACAAATTATTCCCTGCTTTTCACCTTTTTTTTTTTTTTTTTTTTTTTTGATGCTTCAATACCTAACATATCAACTGCACCCAGCAGGAACACACATCCACATGGAGACTTGTTTGAGCCAACTGAAATTTAGTTGTCCTTTAATTGCCATTTTGAAGCACTATAAGACATATGCAGGGAGACTGGAGAACAACTTGTGTCTGAATGGAGCCAAGTAAGCGTGACTGAGGGGAGCACATCAACCTGCAAAGCAACAGGCCTCACACGTTCATCAGCCTCCTTAGGAAAAAAAAACAAAACACATGTAACAATGCTACCATGATATGTGCACATGACTTTTCTTGCAATAGGAGTACAGGTCTCTGACTGATCTCAGATCTTAATTCAGGTGCACCCTGGTCCAGCCTTCGAAAAACAATCCATATTGCCAAATGTATAGAACATATCAGTAGCAGGTAGATACTGCATGTATGCTTCCTATTATGTTTCTTGTTCTCACTGGCTTGTTTCTGTTAATCATAATATTAAGCCATGAAATTTAAATTGCTAATAACATCAACTGATCAACTGAGGTGAAACTGGGTACATCAAGCCCAATGAACTCAGTGAACCCTACTGAGTTCCTGTCACCTCTTCCACATCTTTGCTTTCACTCATTTGGTTAATAAATCACAAAGCTGCAGTGTCTGTGTTTGGTGTAGTAGGCACAGCGTTACCCTTAACTTTAAAGACAAATTCCCCAAACAATCAAGATACTTTTTTAAACCACCAGCTGTACAGGGCTTCATACCTGCCGTCATGACCACACACACACACACAGAATAACACAAACACAACTTCTCAAGGATGCTTGGTGTACATTTTGACACAAAGATGGTGTAATATATATATATATATATATACATAACTAAGAGGTTGAAACAACTTAATCATTCTTTTATTGTGTATATGAGAGCCTTATAAAATCCATATTCCTTGTGCAAAATCATGTTCGCTGCCATGTTGATGCCAGAGGACAAACTGCTTCGTCGGCCGCCTTTAAAAGTCAGCAGTTTTTGTTATTTGTTCAGGGACACAGAAGAATTGCCTACTAAACCTCTTTTACTTTTAGCAAACTGAGGCATGCTAAATGGTCCCTTTGGATCATGTCAAATGAGGAAACCAGAGGAATATACCCACAGTTTCTGCATATTGATGCAAAATATGCAACAATCTCAAACATAGCAGGCTGTTGGAACTTGGAAATTATTAAGATAGAAGAAATATAAAATAGCTAGTTTCTCAACCAGATTCTTATTATGAACAACACAAAAATGCATAAACACAATTTTAGTTCTAGTTGTTTTAGAGATTTATTTCTTTGTGTGTTTGTCCTTGCTGCTCTCTGGTTTGAAGTGGAGAAGGTTCACTATGTCACATACTTCTGAGTACAAATCATGTTTGGCAATATCTAAATCAGCATGTGCTGGCAGTTGTTTGCTTTTGTTGTCTGATTGAGCCACATTCCCACAGTCCTGCTGAGGCAGATTACAGACTACAGTTCTGAGTGTTGAATCTTTAAAAAATAAATAATAATAAGGGAATATATACATTTTTTTTCTTACAGTTCTTGTGATTGTTGTCATATTGTAATAGAAAAATACTCAAGATTTGAAACCAGGGTTTCAGCGGCTTTAAGTCGCGGAAATTTAAGTTCTTAATTTGTTCCCTCTCATGGGTGATTTTTTTTGGTCACATCTCTACAATCTCTACATCTTTTGACAACAAGTCATAAACAGGTTGTAATTTGCTGCCTTGAGACACTAAAAGCGTTCACTTGTCCAGTTATAACACAGAGAAGCGACCGGTTTTTCCATAATTTTAATGTGGGAGGATCAGCAGCATCTTTTTCTCTGCTGTCAGCAGTTCATATCCTCACAGCACTGTTTTAGCCATTCACCAATCAATATTATTATTTTTATTACAGATGCAGTGGGAGATTAAAATATTAACCATAGAGTGTTAAAGGACATGTAAGTCATGACAGAAAGGAAAAACAGATTATATGAAGTTATTTGATAGCAGATCCATAAATTCTATTTCTAGTATAATTTCATAGTAAACTAAAATATAGCTGAATTCTGTCATCTGCTTATGTCTGTGAGAGTCAGCTGCCTAAACCTTACAGCAGCTCAGACTTTATGTGGCTTCAAACATGCCAACTGCACACGTGTGGACATCCGGACGCAGACACCCAGTACACCAGGTACAGATCCACACGCTCAGGACTCCAAAGACCTCAGTGGGGGCTATGAGCGGAGGTGGGCTCGGTGTGTCAGCAAACGGCATGGATATGGACCCATCAGTCAGCACCGGCATGACAACAGCAAGCCAAAGTCAACTCAGCTATGAACTCCTTGATCATTGTCAGACTCAGAATAGACAAAAAAAAAAAAAAAAAGGAATCAGTGATAAGGTTTTCTTCATGCTCTTCCTCCTTATCAAAACCCGGCGACAGCATTACCCACAATGCAACCCGACTGTCGACAACAGAGATCGGGGTGTGTTATGCCAGTAACAGGTAATGCAGGCTGGAGCCTCTCGCCTGCGGCTCAGATGAAGAGGAGGCTACAGAGGTCTGGTAAGTTCGCTTCTCCCTCCACACCAACAGACTTTTTTTCTTGAACTTGACACTACTTGGAGACATTTATCAGACTTAACGCAGCTCCCTCTGGAGACACAGACGGCTTTATCCATTGTTTCACATATGCACTAGTACTCTCCAACCCTTGGAAACAGACTTCGATGTGTAAAATCAGCAGTGTTTTCCTCAAAGGTTTAAGACCCACAGCCTGGTTAGACATAACAAATAAGTCGTGAAGATCTTCCCTGATAACATCTACAAGAAACTTTTGCTTGCTTGCCTGTAGAAAAAAACATAATATAATATGGTAATATATTTTTCGTCTCATGTTGCTGTATATCTAATAACAGACTGAATATGACACTGGATAAGGGAGTTCATGTCTTTCTAAGGTGGAAACCCAGGGAAGTCAGTTTGCATCTGCTGATGTTATTTCTTGGAGGCCTCGTGGGATGCAGGCGGCAGCCGGTCGAGTGGCAACAGTGTGGGAGTGAAGGTGAAGCATTAAGTGAGCAAACAATTTCAGTTTCCCATCTGCCAGCTCAGAAACAGGAGAAGAAATCCCCATTTTTCCCTGTGAAACATCTGTTGAGTCAGACTAAGTAATCCCAGATGCAGTGCCTCACTCCAGTCAAACCACACGTGGTGATGAGGCTGACAGTCATCTCCTCCATCCTCCCAGCCCCCGAACAGCCATACCGGCAGACAGAAGCCCTCCTTCCCCTCCTCCCAGCGACCATATTTCTGAACAAATGACCACTTATCGACAGCACCGCACAAAAAATGATGTCCACAAACAAATGCAAAACGGAGGCAGCGCTCGCAGAATAATAGCGGACAGACAACAAGCGCGGGAGGCGGCGAGGGCCCTGAAGAGGAAGCTGTTTTCATTGATTGTTCCGCGGTTTTGTTAATGAGTCCATAAAAGTGGCTGCAAGTGTTTTTACAGCGAGGCTGGAGGGAAAGCAATGGCATGCTGCTCTTTGTCATCACAGATACATGAACTGCTGAGAGGGACATAAACCAGTCAGCGAGTCAAACACAGGAAAACACCCGAAACTTCTTCACAGTTTCCTCCTGTGGTATCACCACCATTCATCTCACCTCCCATATTCTGATGAACCCATGTATGAGTGTGTAGCTCATACATGGGTTGGGTCAATGGCCCCATGGTGGCACTGCATTGATGGGCAGTTGACAAACTTTGCCCCCACCAGGAAACAGGATCTGTATTCCCTGTTGTTTGGCCCATTTTGCTGTCTTTGTTTTACATGCAGCACTTCAGTCCCCACACATATAAAACATGCAGGAACGTTCACGTCTTCACATTCAATTCAACGGAGGCCTGTATGATAAAGTCCAAGGTTGCATGTCCTGTTAGGATGCCGGGGCAGACTTGAAGGTCGTGGCTCAGCGTTGCTCAAGGTACAAAGGTACAAAGTCAGAGACGTGCTCGCGAATGGAGACATCATTAATCTCACACTGTGCCGTCTCATCTTTCAGTACAATATAAACCCAGACTACGAACTGAAGCATCCCTCTAACAGACAACAGAGCAGTTTTACTGGACAGGAGGCTAAGGTTGGTCAAAGGGAAAGGTTAAAGCTGACTTGGTTGCAGCAGAGTGTGACTTCCCCGCTGGAGGACCTTACAACAAAGCTTTGCTCATGAACATGTGTTCTGGCTTTATTATTTTAAGAAGATGTGTTTGTTTCTCAAATGGTTGTGCATTTGGCTTTTTATCTGTAGTTGACTTTTTTGTCCCCATGTTTCTCCCTGAGCCAGTTGTTTCATGTCTACTTTGAGTTTGTAGAACTCTGGCACATTGGTAACTTACCCAGTATTTATTGCCAGTGTTTAATTTTTCAATTTGTCATCTATCCCTCTGTCTGTCTGTCTGTCTACTCATTAGTGATGCACGTACCCTGTCCCTAGAGGGACATGTGGTTTCTAGGTGGTGTGTTGCATTAATGTATAAGTGTTTTCTTTAATAATTTGCTTTAATCATTAGAGAAACTGCTTTCAGTCATTTGAAACATTTCCATACACACATTAATGTCACAGCAGCAAATAGGTGGGACATCTAATCTGCAAAATACAAAACTGCAGTTATAAACCTGAGCGGACAGAGGAAGCTCTCTAGAGGAGAATTAAACTTTCTGAAATAAACTTTCCTTAGACAGCTCTGATGGAGCTCAGGATTTATCCTGAGGATGGTTGCTTTACTCCAAACAATTTCACCGTGTGAGGCTGGACTGTGTGTGTGACCTTTTGGATAGCAGAAGAACACAGGACACTGATTAACATTAGATCCTGAAGGATCCGGTTACCGTGTCGGGAGATTTAAATAATCAGTGAAGTTACGCTGCTGTGCCTCGTGCATAAATGTGCACAGTGTCTCCTTGTCTCTGCTGCGGGTAGATCACTGCAAGTATTTCATGAACTCAGAAAAGATTATTTTCCTCTTTCATGACCCACAACCCTCTCTCTTTGTCTCTCGCTCTGTCTGTGTAGAAATGTTCATGTTTTACACGTTTTGTATTCTCCTTTATGTTCTCTCTGATCAGCAGTCATGCTATAACCACACGTATGTTTAACTGTTTCTATCTCCCTCTGAATCTCTTTCTGGTTCAGCTGCCTGACAAACCAGACAAAAAAATAATTCTGGCTACTTGACGGCATTTGATCTCCACTCCCCTATTTGCTTTGTCTTCGTCATTTCTCTTTGTGCCACTCTTTACTCTCTGGTCTCGTCTCACTGGCCTCTTCTGTCTCTCACATTGTGAAGCATCAAACGAGCGGCCTGCCTTTCCGAGTCAAGACACAGAGAAGAGAGAGATTTGTCATTTCAAAAGTTATTAGGAGCCACAGTTTGCCAGTTTATTGCTCAATTAAGTAGCACTCAAAACAACAAACAGTAGTGGTTCCCTGGAGCAGAAAACATTGTGGCACATTTAGGAAAAACTCATTCATTAATTCGAAGAACTGTAATGTGATGGTGAGTCTTCTAACTCATGGATCCATCCTCAAACCGCTTTCAGTGTGAACACACTCAAAGTCACTGGCCACATGGTGCTGCCAGCTGTTTCCCCTGGCTGGAGAAACACTGGACCAGTCAGAGCTTTGCAGGGGGGTTAAAGAACGGGGACGCCATCTTCAAGCACCAGAGCCACAAAAATGACCAGAAAAATGGTCCACCAAACAGTTCATATTTTACAATGGCAAAATATTTCACGCCAGGCTGTGGTGACACAGGAAATACTTGTGAGAAGGATGCGTCATTGCTGGTTTGAGTGTTAGTCTGTTGATTCTATAAAAAATAAGAATGCTACCAGCAGCATTGCCCTTTAATGATGTTTGAGCAGGCCACATGGTGCGACGTGGCTTTCCACCCCCCACAGTGATTCAAATTAAATTATAGGTTTGGGTTATTAAAACGCACTACCAGCCACCACTTACCAAATGCACCAAAACACATTATCCTGGGGATTATTCCTTGAAGACATACTGAGTCTTAAGAACACAAAATGGTGAATTGTTTCCACAGCGGTTTGCCTTGTTTTAATAATTAACAGAAACAAGCATGAATCCTTGGAAACAAGGCAGAAAAATCCAAATGACTGCACTGGAATCAGATCTAAGACGCATGATCCAAAGACTGAAATGAAGTACGTTTGTTTGAATATATTTTAAAAAAAAAGACGTCATTGGCTGATTATTTCATTTGTGTTAATAAAAAGTACAAATTTCAGATTCGGTAGCTGTCTTAATGGCCTGTTACAGAAGCCATTTTTGCTGCACTCTGTTTTCAATCCGAAGCTTTAGACACAGAATATGAAGAAGACTGCTGTGAAATGTCACAAATGTATGCATCTGTTTTCTCTGTCTGCCTCTCCCTAATTCTCTCTTTCATTCCCTCCATTCCTCCCTCTCTACTTTGGTGTTAATTTCGTTGTTGCTTCACTTGACTGGTGATTGAACGCCACCGGGTGTTCAGAGCAAATTTCACACGTGGTCGGGACTGGGTAACCAACTGGAAAATCCCTCTTCAATCTTCACCTCGCGTCTTCATTCCATTTTCTTCCTCGTCCTCTTATTCCTGTCCTCCGCTCGCTGGCAACGCTTGATTTCTGCTCTGTTTTCTTTTTTTTTTTTCCCCTCCTCTGCATCATTTTGTGCTCTCCTTCATTCCTTTCTGTACATGACTGTGTGTGAAGGCTCGACCCCCTCACTAGACCTGTTAACATTTTTCTCTGCCTGTGTTACATTTACGTTCCACCTTCCGTCTATTGCCAGTTATCACACTCTCATATTTCTCTCTGCCATAAAGTGCACACACAAACTGAAATTAATTCTAATAATTTGGGCCTTTTCATCATTTTCTGCTGCTGCTATCTCAAACCCTTTTGCATATTTTCATTCATTAGCTTCTGCGGTTTTGAAGCTGTGAGTTGTACATGTTTATAAACCCCATATTTCCTCTCTTATCTATATTCTGCCTGTTTTTTACTCATTTCTGGTGCTGCTTTGCCCTGCAGGGATCAATAAAGTTTTCATCTTATCTCTTTGCACCCTCTCGGCTCCAGCTCTCTACTCCACTCCTACTTCGCCACTTCTCCTCGCTCTCTTTTAACACCTTTAATCAGATCATCCAGCCTCCATCTTTTTCCACTTATTTACAGTTCTCCTCCTCCATGTGCCTCTTCATGACTTCCTTTTCTGTCTCCATTTCTATTTTTATATTTCATCAAGTTCCTTGCTTAACGCCTTTGTCTTTCATTTGCACTCTGACTTTCTTCCATCCTTGGGCTCTCTCCATTTCTCCTCTCCTCTTCTTCACATTCCCTTCTTCATCCTCCTCCCCTGCCTCTCATAACTTCTTCCTTTCTCATCTTCTCACACCTCCCTTCATCCCCTCTTCGTTTTCCTCAGTTCCTTCACTCTGCTCCCAATTTCGTCCCGCTCTCCTCCCCTGACCCCATCTCTTTACCTTCTCCCTCACCCTTCACTTCATCTCTCCTAATTTCACCTCCTGGCCGGGGCAGGAGTGCTGTAACGGCGTAACAAATCCCCGCTGAATCCCCTCAGTCTGAGTCGCCGGTCTAATGAGCTCAGATCAGCCACGGCAGCCTGCAGCCACTCTGCTGCCATTTCACTGACGCTCAATGACAGCTATTAAAGTGACGTGTGCGTGGGTGTGAGTGTGTATGTGTGTGTGTGTGTGTGTGGGTAGTGGGGGGTTGCACATGTACGTGTGTATGTATACCAAATGTGACACAGATCTGCACGTGTGTAGACTGTTTGTACAAAAAAAAGATGCTTAAATCAAATTAAAAAAGAACAAACAACACACACATGAAAGATGTGATGGTAGCACAGAGAGTGTTGAAGACAAATATTTTCTGACCTAAAGCGACTGTGTACAAGGGGCCATTCAGAGCGAGGCTTCAATAGATTTGGTTTTCAGAGTGATTTGCAGAACACTGCATGGAGACAAAAGCAGAGACTTCCAACATCTTCCAAAAGGTTTCTAATTAAGTCTTGTTGCGTAAGTCTAAAAAGTCACACCAGTAGCCTTTAGCAGGGTTTGAACTTCTGATATATGAAAGTTAAAAATGCAGCATCCACTTGCATTTCAACTCTGAGCTGACTCAAAGTTCAGTAACAAGCAGCATGATGATGCATGTGGGATCAGTGACAGCAGCCCTCGTTATATATTCAGAAATATGTTTAACACACAACACAAATGTAGCCTGTTGTATCTGTCACCTAAACCCACGGGGAGATGCATGGAAGATCTGCAACCACTGTTCTACCACATCCAAACCTCCAGCTTTGTGACAGTCCTGTGCTATAATTGGTGTTTCTCTCTGAGTGTGGGATAGTGGGAGTATAGTTTGAAAATGTACAAAAACACGTGATATGTTGTCCACATCTAATAGGAGGAAGCATTCATTCTGGTATATTTTTAATTGCTTTTACGAATATTTTTATTGCATGTTGGTTTATTTTATTGTAGCTATCTTAATTTTATTCTTTCTAATCTTTCTTATCTTTCTTACTATCTGTTCCTAACATGGGGGTTGCAATGAAAATTTCATTGACATGCTCAATGACAATAAAGACTCTTGAATCTTGAATGAAAAGGCGTGTGAGGTTTTTGATGATGTTCAAACTGGAGTTAAAAGCCATCAGTAGGTTAGAGCTGCACTGATACATATTCTTATAAAGCAATGGCTTTCACCTGCATTTCATAATCTTTGCCACAGTTGGAAACACTGATTAAGACTGAGAAGCAATTAGGAGACCTTGACTGAATTTTTTTTGGTAAAAACTATGATTCCCAAGGTCAAGACTGAGCTTTCATGCTTAAAGCCGTTGCAATTTTCAAACCCAGCCCCGTCAGAGCAGTGACACCTGACCACAGTATCATAATGTATTGAAAGATTGGCTTTAATAAAGTGGAGTCAGCATGTGGAGGCGGCCAGTAGGTGTAGTGATTATCTGAGAGGGCAGTCGGGGGAAAACTAAGGGCCAATCATTTCATCCTGGCTTGTCACCACACAGAACGTAGTGTTATTTTAAAGAGAGGCTGAGAGAGGGATAGAACAGATAAAGAGAGAGAGAGAGAGCATAAGGGCTCACAGGAGACTTATGGCTTAGTCAGTCACCCAGCTAAACACTCCATCAGCCTGCGCTTTAGTCAGTCTCATCCATATCCTCCTTCTATTTCCCATCATCCATCCATCCATCTCACCACTCGCCGCCGTCGTGTGATAAATCCTCACAACATCACAGCATTTTAGCCATCCCTCCATCCCTTTGTCTGTCCTATTTTAAGCATCTCATCTCACCTCTGTCTGTGACACACACACACACACACACACATCAGGGCTTGTGGAAGGGATTTACTGAAGAGGTGCTTATGACTATTTGAGGGATGTGCTTAGCTTGCAGGTCCGTCCAGCTTCAACCTCTCGCTGGTCTGTGAGAACCAGTCAGCCTGAATGTGATGTGTGTGTGTGTGTGTGTGTGTGAGGGCAAAAAAGAGAGTGAGGGAGGAAGACAGCAAGATGAGCCAGGGCAAGGGGAGAGGAGGATGAAAGTCCAAAGTCCTCTATAAATAGTTTCAGTTTACAGTTGTACCTCTGTGTCCATAAAGGAGAGTTTAGCAGGCCCCTTTCATACAGATTTGAAACACATGACGTCCAACTGAACCCCACTGCCAGACAAGAACACCAATACTAGACAATTCTACAAAACCTTCAAATGTGCAGTGTTGAAGCTTTTTTACATCCACCTCCACTCCAAAGTTTTCCAAATTTACACTTTCTACAAAATAGGCATGTGGTGACTCCAGCGTTGGTCAGATTATAGGGATAGGTCATGGTTGCAGCATGGTGTCACACACCCATCCACTCTCTTACGCTCTACCTGATGACATGAAGGCCAAAATAGTTTCTAGTTGCCACTGAATGGATATCAGGAGATAAAGAATCTTCCAATATGAACATGACTTCTCTGGGAATTGTGCTGGTTTCAACAGGTAAGGTTACCCACTATTTCTGATTATCAACTCCAAATTTATTTGATATGAAAAGGTAAATATCCTGTTTAAATAAGTCCTGGAGTAAAGTGTATCTCCAGAAAACATGGTCAGAATTGGGATCTGATCAGCATGATGTACATGCAGAGCCATGGTAACTGTGCCTCTAATAAAAGGCAAAAATGCTTTGATCAATGGCAGGGAGCCCACTCAAAGGCAGTACATTTCTGAATATCCACAGAAAAGAACAACAATCGATATGTAAAGGAGGGTCAAACAAGTAGGCTGAAGTGGTGACAATGGGCATAACCAGACAACCGCACAATGTGAATCATCTCAGCTTGGATAAATGGAACTTAGCAGCTCCAGCTCAAAGCTGTCGGAGCAACATAAAGAAGAAGGTATGGAGCTACTGCAGCTTCAGGTAACACATTTATGTGAAGTATCTGTTTATCCATTTCTCTCAAAGACACACAAACATACCGCGTGGCACGGCGGCCGTCCACCTTCCACAACTACTTCACCTATCAGGACTAGAGTATTCAGTGCAGGCAGCAGCAGCAGCCCTGAAACTAGCAACACAGCACACAACCATTCCACATATCTCACACATGTTTTATCTGAGATCGGCCATTGTGTCTTAAGACTGACATTCCTGAATGTGTTTCTCTGGGTCATTTTTGATGACACACATTCTTCTGCTTTCTGGTCTAAGGACAAACAAACAAATCCTTGGTCACCCCACGGTCAGCACATTTGAAATGTAATGTGTAAGTCAAGTTTGTGGATACTGATAACTGTAGGACTGAGAACACCATTATCAGTCCTGCTACGTGCTTTCTCTAAGTTTGGGTACGGCTCCGATGAAATCAGAACAACTACTCAATGCAGACAGTGGAGGAATAGACCCAAAAGCCCTCTGATGGCAGCTCTATGCCACAAGGTTTACACTGACCCGACCAGGACCCCGTTTTTCTTCTAACTGCCATCATGATTATATCCTAACATCGACAGTCAGCCTGAACGTAACCATTCATAGCTTTTCTGTGAGTTCGTCTCTACCGTCAACTATAGAAAAAAAAAAAGGCAACGTGCCAAATCCATTTTTTTCTTATGCAAGTAGAGTGAGTGCAATGCTAAACCAGAGTCAAATTCCTTGTATGTGCACACAAACTAGGCCAATAAAGCCAATTCTGATTCTGACTCTCATGACAAGCAAACGGAAACAGTGCAAAGAGCATTATGCCCTTGGTGGAGGTAATGAATATGAACTTCCTAGCAACTATAAAGAATGCAATGAGATGAGAGGACCACCTTTTTTTCCATTTTCTATTTCCCATTTTTCCATTTCCCAATAAGTGCCTCTGCTCACATTGTTTCCAGCTCTTTTAATAAGGTACACTGTCTGTCTGTTTGCCAGGCTGTTTGCTGACTGCTGGCTGTCGCTCTCGAGGCCGCCTGCTCGTGAAGGGAGCTGGCTGACTGTTGTTCGGGCTGTTGGCCGGGGAATGTAGCCCGTGTTCTGGCCTGTCAGTCCGGATCAGTGTGCCCTCCGCTCCCACGAACAGAGTTTAACTCCAGCGCAGAGCCTCCAGCGCCTCACACACACGGCCCACGCGAGCGCACACACCGACACACACATGCCAGCCTGGGGAGCGGTAAGGTATACGAGTACTGAGAGGATGTGTCAGCTCACTTTGTCTCCCGTTCTGCTCCTCATCCTCTCCTCACCTTCCTCCGCCTCTTTCCTTTCCTGTCCTCGCGCTGCAGGAGAAACGTTTGCACATGCCCAGCGCGCTCTGGTAAAATCAAAGGTTAGCAACAAAAACAAGACACCAAAATCAACCATACAACCTTTATAACTGGCTGTGACTGAGGCACACACACACACACACACACACACGCACACTTTAAAATGCGGTAGCTACATCAACAGGACTAATAACCTCACACGAAGGACGAGTGCATTAAGCACCAATCTGCCTGCACTATATTCAATTCCATCATCTCGGCTGAGCAGAATCGATACGTGAATATTTTCTCTCAGTCACAGTCGGTCAGTGGGCGTCCATACTAAGCAGGCTGGTGCCGAGAGTACCGTAGATTGGATAAAGTGGAAGGCGACCGGTGTTATCCGTGTGGGTGGCGGAAGAGCCGAGCTTTCCCGTCTCTGTTTGGCTCACCTGGCAGACATTTTGTGCCTGGTTGCCAGGAGGGTCAATAGGGAAGTGGTGGGTTGGCGTGAAAGCGGCTTTCCTCGCCACCACACTCAGCGCGAGATGGATCCCTTCGGGGCGCGGGCACAGTGTGCTGAGCTGCCTCCAGAAAGCACGCACACACATTCAAGTGTCAACACAATTGCACTAAAAATACACTCGTTTATATACGCAAATCTCAGGGAGCCTGGGCAGGTCAGATCATTATATCTCTTCCCGGTCTTTTACGTTCGCACTCCCCTGCATCCAGTTCATTTTCATCTCGAAATCGCTCGACTCATCTTCCCCACCTGCGTGACACCCTGTGAGAGTTCCAGTCTGCGTCAAAGACATAATTAGCCAGTTAGTTTGAGGTACATATCTGAAAAGCTGCCTCCCTGGGGTGCCACAGGGAGTCTAAAGAGGCTAGAAGCTATAGTGGGAATGTGACGGCCGCTGCTGGGGCCTGTGGTCTGGATTTTGTTTTCATGACTTTTTCATGCCGTTTTATATAACATTTGGCTTTAAGGAGTGAAGTCTAAATTGCCTCTCTGAGGACTTAAGGTTTTTTTTTCCCCTCATGAAGAGGCTAGGTTGTCCCTTTTGAAAACTTTCGAGTTAGCGAGCTTTGTATGCTCAGGCAATATGGCCGACAGACACTGCTGCCCCTCAAGCAGCCTGCTGTTTGCATTTCGACAAAAATAAACAATGAATTTGGACCCTTAAAAATGGCAAAATATTGGTTTTGGTCTGTGGTGATCCCACAGTTTTTAACCTGGGTGTGGTTTACTTTTAAATCAAAGATCCCATCAAATTTGATGTCATTTCACCAAAGACAGAGCTTCAGGGGCCCAATAAATGTAGATGACTTTACATGGTGGCTTACTAAAACTTACTCAGTCCATTCCTATACAAGTCATTGTGCAGATTCAGGTCTGGATTCAGAATAGACTGAATTATAAATCAGTTTCAGTTATTTAAATAACACAATAGTAGCATCAAATCAAATTTTCATGCCATATGAGCAAAAAGTATAAAAACTTGATTAAATCTTAAAGACAATGAAATTGCAAAAGCAATAAGGCAATTTGGGAAGATCAGCATTTCCTGTGCATGCAAGGTCTTAAAAAGGACCCTATGAGCATTAAATATAGATACTGACTACACAGAGAGAAGTGAAAACAGCCTTGGCAACCTCGTCTCATAGAAGATGAGCAGTCTATTAATGCTGCTCCACTTGTACTTGTGTTTTTTCCAGGAATCCCTCGTCCCAGTCAGCCTGCACATACACACATACACAGTCACACTCCTTGGCCATATAAACACACACACACTCCAGCCATGTAACCTTAACAGCCCTATCAGCCTGCAAGCACAGTCTGTTCTTTTCAGCCCCATCCTCAGGTGAGCTTTCAGCTGACACAAACGTGTGAAAGGATTTGAAGCCTTCCAAAGCGACACCCTCGGGGACAGACACAGGACGGAAGAGGGGGACGAAGCCATAATCTCCTTGTGTATTAGCCAAACTGGCTCCCCATCAACACTATGCGAGTATATTCTTTACTCAGTGAAATGAACATCCATCAGGTGACCTCCTACATAAGAGTCTGGTTTTTCCATTTCCCATTTCCAGTAGCCTTTGCTCCTCAAGCTTCCTGTGGAGAGTCATCCTCTCCATACAGAGCATGTAAACTGGGCAAAGCATTTGATTATGTTATTTAGCACTCATGTAAATACTACCTGGGAATTGTTGATCACAGTAATTACATTTGGTTGGAAACAAAAAACAAAAAAAGGCTCATGTGACCATAGCCTGTGATTCCTGGCTTTCACCACGACACCGTATTCTGTCACTTCAGCTCGACAGCCAAAAACTCTCGTAGCACAATAACAGGAGCCGGGCGGATGAATGTGGTGACAATAAGATAATCATAAGCGCATCTAAATTATAGTTACTAGGTGACTCAGCGTAACACCGTGTTCCCCTGCACCACTGGCTGCTTTTGTTGTGTAAATGCTAAATGACACCTTGACATGCTTTTGGATCGTCATGACCGAACTCCTCCAGGCCAGTGCTGAACATCCCCGTTCACGTGGAGTCATCTGATCATCTCCGGCCAGACAAGTTGGAAATGGAGAAAAATCACACACACATTTGGTGACTTTCTCAGTCATGTACGGACTTTGCTGAGTCATCCCTACTGAATACAGGCATTATTGTGCCATTGATGTATAGCATATATGCTTTCAGTAGGCGACACTTCGAACATGAGCTACACAACTTAATCCCAGTTGGACAATGATTTTCTTTATTATATAATATTTGCAACTGGCAACTGCAGTACAGTTAAGGTATAGTTAGGGTTAGGCAACTGGAGCTACTTGATTAAAGTTAAGGGAAAGATTGTGGTCGTGGCTAAAGAAACCAATGCTGACTGTTATGCATGAGACTGGATGCAAACCACAGTATCAGAAAAGTAATCTGTTACTATTTAGATGGTTCATTAATCATCTAGGTCATTTTTTAAAACAAAATGCCAAATAGTCCCTGATTTCAGATCTGCTTTTCTGTCTGGTATGTGGTCATAAACAGGTACTGGACTCTTACTCTGACAAAATGAGAAATTTGGAGACGTCACCTTGGATTTTACTATTTTCTTTCAATGACGAAACAATTATTTTTTAATAAAGATCAAAGGAAGAGTAAAGCCACTGTAAGTTCCATCTTTTCAGCTGTTTAAGTGAACAAATGACACAGCTGCGGCAGTGACTGAACGTGAAGGTCTATTATATTCACAAATATAAATGTCGACCCATTGACACACTTACTGCACTGACACTTAATTTCGGCAGTTCACGTATTGAAGAACCATCTAATATGAATGTAATTCCTGGAGAGACCGGGTTAAGCTACACTGGAATAAAATTACCTCATTCACAGAAAACTCAACTCTGTCAACAAAAGCAAGTGGTTCAGCACAGCGAGCGGAAGACGGCTGAAGCAGAAGGCTGCTCTATTCACACGCCGTCGCTCGGCTGAGCACCACTAACCTGGTGAGTAAACACAACCAGTAATGTCTGTTTACTTGTGTCACAGTTTCTAACCCTTTTAACAAATGCTGTTGTAGCCTACAGTTATGACCAGACTCTAACCTTCGAACATTTTAAAACACAAACAGTTTGTAAAGACAACAGTGTGGATGTGTTTGTGATACTGTCTGTGGAGTTAATGTGGCACATCTTGTTTGAAGATCTTCAGCATCTGTATGTGGCCCAATATTTCAGTGTTTGCCTTTGCCGTTTTAGTTGGATTCCCACAGTTAATTTCACTGTTTGGCTTTCAACATTGTGCTATTTCCTTTGTAGGCCTATTTTCTGGTTTTCTGACTACTCCACCTAATGTGTTTTCCGCCTAATGTTAAGTGTGGGCTGATGGTTTTGTTTGAAAAGCGCATGGATCATGTAATGCAATCCATGCAAAATACAAACGGCTAGCCCCGCTCAGCTCATTCAGCTGTATTCACTCAGCAAACTAAGCAAGAAAGAGAGATTCCCATTCCTCTGTATAGACCTTTCTGTCAGGAGCCATTAGCAAGGCAGACACTGTGGTGAGTGGTTTGAAGAGCAGTCAAATGAATAGCGTGCTGCTACCCACTATTTCGCTAATGTCCTCAGCACTACAAGACCAACAGTGAAAAGTACAGTGTGGCAGGGTATTTAAATTTAATGCTATGTAACATGAAACATTTTCATGATCCATTTCATGTTAATGGGTTAAATTCTTCGGATACATAAACGCTAAGCACGGTTTCAGTGCAGGGATTTTAAATGAGAAAACCAGCCAGCCACTCATGTGCTTGGTTAAGCAACAGTGTGTTGATCGAAGACTGAAGATCAAGGCAAGAGGCTAGTTGGATTTCCACATTATACACGCAATAAAACTCTCCACTGAAACCAGCACTGATAAGATTCACAGAAACAGCGCAGAGATGATGAATCACTCCAATTCTCCATGAACTCAATACTGATTTGATTCTTAGAAAGAGCATTTATGCGTTGTGACATTAAACCTCTGCACGGAGCCTTCTGCTGATAAAATAATCAGCTGCTACCAGCCATGTCTCTGATGTTCTCGCTGCTAAGGGATGTACAAAATTACAGCATGGCCGTGTAAGAGGAAGAAATGGCCCAAGCCAAGGTAAAATGCTCTCGGGACATTCTGTTCAGTACTTTCCCCACCTCCTCCTCCTCGTTTCTCCTTCCCCGTCCTTATGGATTACAGCACGCAGATAAGACTAACCAATGGTTACACATCCGTCAGTGCGCACACAAGTGGCTATACACAGAGCAGATGACACGTCTGCAGTTGCCAGGAGCTTCAACAAGTGTGTGTCCACACAGACACTGTGTTATTCTGCGCAACAGACAAAGCCCACCCACCATTAAAAGTACCCCAGCCTGGACTCTCTGAGATGCTGCACGGCCAAATTGGATTCTGAATGCACGGACCTGTTTTTCGGCAGCCACCCGCCATAAACAAGGTTCTGAAATAGTATTCTCTCTCTTCTGTTGCTTGCTGAGTTTCTTATCGCCTCTGCCTGTCATCACTGATAACATGCAGGTATCAGTGCACCCTGTGGTCTACTTTATTTGAGCAGGAACAGCTTCCTCCCTGTCTTCCATCTCTGAACTCTTTATTTGGATGTGGCTGCCGGTGGAATCGTGACTCCCCCGTTATGCGTTGTCCTGATGTTTGTGTACATGATCACCACCTAAGGACTTGCATTTTTGCGTCCATTTTGACACAGCCTGTGTTCCTTCCAACCCCCCCCCCCCCCCATTTGCATTTCTAATTACAAGCATGCAATGTTTGTTTTAGTTCCATTCTATGCAATTAAAACATTCTGATAATTAAAAGAAACAGCATGAGCAGAGCAGTAATGTTCACCTACAACAGCCCAGGTGCTGCCAAAAATGTTGACGAGCAATATTAGCAAGACCATCAAAGCGTGACAATAGCTGTGTTTGTTTCTTAAGGGATTGTTTCTGCTTTTGTTAGTATTATTCATTCTCATGCATCCCACAGTGCAAAGCATTCAAATGCAAATAGAAGCTTTTTTCAGCTGCGACATCCCCAGGATGACGTTATGATTTGTGTGGATGGTTGTAGCTGATGGTCTCTGACAGCACAAACCACTTGTTTTCTTTAAAGGGTCAGTTCGTTTGGTAGTTGCTGTTTTTATGATTTTTCAATCTTGTGCAAAAAAATTGCAAAAAAACTATTAAACTAAAAAAGAAATTCTCAAAAAAGTTTTGACACTTGCTAAGATGGAAAAAGTTGGAGTATCGATAAGTGCAACGGAAAAAGATTTTAAGCTAGAAGTCATCATGTACATAAAGCATGTGACTTCAACGTCCACTGAAGAGATGCAGCAGAGTGAAACACCAGATCTGTGTGGAGCGGTGAGAAGACTGTCACGTTCATCACGTTCATACCGGAAACAGAGAGAAATCCACATGTCCATCATGTTTTCATCATTGTTTTCCACTGTTTCAGGTTTGACTGAAGCTCATTAATTAAGATAAGATAAGAAAAGATAAAACCAAACCATTTCCAAGCTAGGGAAATTAAGTTGTTACAGACAGCAAAGAATAAAAGAGAGACACAAAGAGATCAAAAAGATAATAAAAAAAAGGATATAGAATAAAAAATAAAAATGCATTATGTCATCTTGTTGACATCGTCGTGTCATGGTATAATGGTTTTCAAATTAACAGTCAGAACAAGCTTATCTCAACGAAACAACTCCAAACAAAAGCATAACGGTCGTGGACGGAAACAAGCATTCATTCACATTTTGTTTCCATTCGGTTAAGACGTGCAATATATTTGGATGGACACCGAGACAGTATCAAGAACTAAGACCACCACAAGGCAAACCATAATTTCACAGATTCACAACAAGAAACAAGAAAAAGAAAAGAAAAGAAATATTCAAAAGATTTAATTTACATAACAGAAGTGTGCCACCATCAAGGACACAGTGTGCTCTCTCTTAGGTGTCACACATTTTTAGTAAATCTTGCAAAAATGAAAATATCGTGAAAAGCAAAGAAATTGCCTTACGAGAACCAAAACAAAGCAGGAGCCAGGAGTCCTCAGTGTGCTGAACATTGGACAATGCAATGCAAAATGAATGTCACTACACCAAGGAAACAAAGAGCCATGTGAACACTGCTCCTCAGGTCTGCCTTTATATCTGCCCACCTCATGAATAAAGATGCCGAATGTACAAAGACACATGGACATGAACATCGACTATATATATATATATAAAATAATATTTTACAGGCTTTTGAATTGCATTTCCACCAAATTTCCTCCACATGGATGTTAAGCAGATATCTATGTTTTCGCTTTTCATTTTTTACCCTCGCTGTGACAGAACAGCACCAGGCCTCACACCGACAGCATGGTTTAAATACGACCATCTAGCATTCTAACACAGCAATCTTTTTTCAATTCTGAGAAAATATTCTATTTGTCTCTCTTTTCTTTCCAATTCAGAACTGGAGCGGGTTTTTGATTCTCAACCCTGACAAATTCAGCAGTCTACAGTCCATCCAGCGAATACCATCCTGCTACTAGACAGGAAGCAAGCAGTGAAAACACATTTTCATCAACACGTGAGAGGAAACGGGGCAGAAAACTGAACCCCTTCTCAAATAAAGTATAGATTAGCTCTGTGAAACCACTTGTGTCCTCTCTGTATCCCTGTCAATACCTAATTTATTTTCTGCTGTCTCAGTACAGAAAGATGCATATTCAAAATATCCTAATTGTTTCCTCATTGCCTTGATTCCAGTGGAATTAGAGTTTAACAAAATATGGTATATTCAGCAGTGCTGCTGAACTATTGATCACCCCACAATCTCCACTTTACCCTGAACACTGGGACGGATCAAACCTAGACTGAGCTGCTAGTCTCTGTTCCTCAGTAAAGCTGGAGGAGTAGCTGTACATTTATGTGTAAACACATAAAAACTCCTGGTAGCAAGGTTAGCACCAGCACACACTCTTTTTCCCTGTACACAACACTGCCAAAAGAGTATCTGGATATCTTCACTCAGGAAGGAGATTCCTAAAAGCTCAGTTTTAAGCGACCTGAAATGGGACAAAAAGTCGAAACACATCGAAAAAAAAACTCAATTTTGACAAATACCCGAGCTGATGTGTCCCCCGAATCCATCAACCAAACACCCGAGCTGATGCGTCTCCTGAACAACAGGACCACAGCAGGAGTCAGCAAGGAGTCTATCATTTACGAACTGGCTCCCTCCTATGTACAGACACGGTAGATGAGGCGAGAGGAGAGGGAAGAAGAGGAGGACGTGGCTCGACCAGGAGAGCAGTATGTAGTGAGAGAAACGATGGAGACAGCAGTGAGTGGTGAGTAGATGTTTTCCTTGAGGGCTGAGTATGTAGATCAGAGCCCCTGGGATTGAGTGGTGTGAACTGCCCCCCACCACCACCACAACCCCCACCCCCACCCCCAGCGGAAACATCATGGAGGCAGCCTCGTTCCACCTAATTTATTCATCTAATAAAGAAGATACTGATAAACATCTTCCCAAAAAAAAAAATCTTTATTTGCCTTTCGGCTGTTGGTATGAGACATTGCTCATAACTGTACTTCACATCCACACGTGACAGTCATCAAATACAATCTGAACCGCCTTCCAGTCGAGTGTTTGACTGCTGTTTTTATTCCTTTTGATTCACGAAATATTGAAGCCCGTGCATGTGTTTGGCTGAAAGTGTCATTTTGTCTGAGGTCTGCTCTGAGACGGTCGGTCTCTCTTTCAAATCGTGGAGAACAAGTTGCGGGACATTCAAGGGGGCCTTCAGGTGCCGCGGTTACACACAGAGATGGTTTGTCACATGTAGTCCAGGACACTCAGAGTCCCTCACATCACCCCTGACTATATTCTGATGAATCTGAACACATGAGATCACATTAACATTTTGAGCTGCTGCTGCCTGACAGTAGCCTCCACCAACCAAAAATATGCACGATCACTCAGGCTTGATTAGGATCATCTGCAAGGCAATTTCTTTTTAAATGCCCACATAGCTCAGGCCATGACTAACATCTCCTCACCCTATCAAAGCCTGGCCCGGGCTGGAGTACCTACGGGTGTCAGAACAGACTATCTGCGAGGGCCACATCGCAGAATCCAAGCAGTCCTTCTACTTCATTTTTGGTGTAACAAGTCCTTGGAGAGCGCGCACACACACACACACACACACACACACACACACACACACACACACACACACACACACACACACACACACACACAAATACCGCATTCATCCAGCTCTATATGGTGATGGTGCCCCCGCAGCGGCCGACGGGCGCAACTTTCCTCCTCCTCCTGGATCGGACGGAGGATAGAGAGACTCCATTCACAATGCGCGAGCGCGGGCGCGCGCGCACACACACACACACACTTCTTCTCAATCCCCCTTCATCCTGACCCCTAGCAATCATTATTAATCATCAATTATTGGGGTGTATTTGAATAAATCTCATCTGAGCATCAATATCCAAAATTTACGAATCCAGACGGTTCGTTTGGAGTAAAAATGAATTAAATGAATTTGTTTTCATGAACAGAAGCTCGTGCAGAGCAGTGACAGTTCAACATAGAAGATGTAGACGCGCGGTCACAGGCTGCAGGTGGCAACCGACGGGCGGACGGACCGATGCTGAATTTGTTGATATTTCACACATTTCTGCAGCACGGTAACATTTCTGGAACCAGATTCACTCCTCAGCCGTGTCAGCCGAAGCGCTATTTTAAAACCCGGCTGTTTTGCGCAGCTTGCTCGGCCAGAGTGCGCAGCTCTGTGCGTTCATGCGCCTGGAACAGAGTGAGAGAGCCCAAAGTGGCAGACAGAGGCAGAGGAGATGCAGCTTTCTGCCGTGCGCGGGGACGCTTGCACCGTGCCTCTCCAGTGCACAGCTCATCACTTACCCTTCCACCGAGCAGAAATAACGTCGTGTTGAGAAAAAGGCATTCATTAGCTCAACATCCACTTGAACTTGTCCTCCATCATCACCACATAATTCCGCCTAGTAAATCATGAACTAAGACCGTCAGCCCGCTGCATCGCAGTTGCTTGATCTCAACCGTAAAGTGTCAAAGCGCTCAACAGAATTTCTAAACGTCTGACGGAACGTGCAGAATTAAAGTCTGGATGTATTTACCGTAAAGGAAGGATCCCATCCTCCTCAGACAATATTCCAATGTGCGTTATGTCCCGCTAGGATAAGGTGCATTCCTTTCAAAAGCCACATAGCCCCCCCAAAAATCCCTGCGCTCAAGCGCTGGAAATAAGCCTGGGAAATAACGCTGGCACACTTTTCACTCCAGAGGGCAGAAACTCAGGTTTGACGCGGTCCAACATTTACACGCGCGGAAACAATTTAAGGAAAGCCGTTTAGTCCAAAAACAAGTCCGCTGTTAATCCAAAATGTGTTTTTATTCACAACAATAATTAGATTTCTGTTCTCCTGCACCATGACGCTCCGGGTCTTTTGACGCGCGCCGGTCTACATGTTAATGACGCTGATGTTGGAGAAAAAGAAAGAAGAGTGGGATTTTTTTCCCCCCCATCGTCCGCTCCTCACGATTCAGGCTGCACTTGGCTGATAAAACACCGTCCTCTCTCTCTGCTCTCTCCTCCTCTCCTCCCCCTCCTCCTCCTCCCCCTCTCCTCCAGCCCTCAGTCTCTCTCGGCAGCTTTCATGGAGCAGAGACGCGCCTAGCGGCCTTGGAGGGAACTCCACAGCCACGAGTTCACCCCCACCCAACCCCCACCTCGGCCTGCTCTTAAAGATACATGGGAATGTGGGTCTTTTTAAATCCATGCGTGCCTTTCAGGAAAGACATTTTGGACCATGCGTGATAAATTATATGGTGGTGTTAAAAAATAATATAGGAGAAAAGATGCCGGTATGGTGGAGTGAATGGTGCAATAAAAACAGCTGCAAAAAATGTACAATCTGACAACCTGCCAAAATGAATTATAAAGAGTTTGAAATAAATAATTTCTTAAAATCTATGGACGATGATGCTTGCTTGGGGAATGTTTGATATTTGCCTCAAAGGGCTTTACAATCAGTACAGAACATGGCAGCCTCTGTGCTTAGACCCCCGGAAAGGATAAAAAAAACTTCCCAAAACACTTTAAGGGGGAAAAGGGAAAGCAACAAGAGGAGTAATCTCTCTTCTGGGGCAGACAAGCATAGCGAGAGGCGTTGTATAGTCAAAATACAATGACATAAATCGCAGATTTACAATATGGACAAACGGGATAATGATACTTCTAAATAAACTGCAAACTAACATATATATTATATAAAGGTTATTTTTCTTATCGCTCAAACTTTTTTTGTCACCTCCACCAAAGAGGTCGTGTTTTCAGTCTGTTTGTTGGCCTGTTTGTCTGTCGCAGGATTAAGGAACAACTACTGGCCTGATTTTCATGACGCTTGGTTGCATGGTGTCGCATGGGCCGTAGGACACTTGGCCATGACGGATTAAATGCCATACAGAAGTCACCAGTAGATGGCGGTGAAGTTCAATAGTGACAAAATATAGCCACTTGTAGAAATATGATGACAGTCCACATTCACGGGTGGCAGTAATCCTCTGGGGTAGCCGACACATCATGTAGGAACCGTTCTCATTCCCAAAGCATCAAACACAGACGCGTTGTCTTCCTGCCAGGAAGCCTTTCCAACAAGTGGTTGATGTTGTGAAACGGTCGCAGTTTGGTTTGGTAGGCACCAAAACTAACTACTTTAGGATAAGACGGTTCACTGCTGGTTTGTCATGGAACATGAACACCGGGTGTTCAAACTCCCCGATGGAAGTCTTGTGTTTGCTTGACCCCCCCCCCCTCACCTCACCTTACTCCAATATCTAATATAGATGTGGATGGGTTTACATTTCAGTTAATTGATATATATATACATCCATACATACAGTCTAAAGTTTAAGTGGACATCATTATATTTCATTATGTTAACTAGAAATTATAACAAGGTGATTGCCATTTTTACTTGAGAAACGGAAAAACAGATCAATTATCAAAATAGTTACCTATCAATCAACTAATCAAATGATCGTCCGTTTTAACTAGAAATGAATGTTTGCTCCAGAAAGGTATAGTTGTATCCAATTTCCTCATCACAGGATGTCTTTGAGGTGTGAAAAATGTAATCAAACAGTGATTTTGAAGACTTTTTTTGATGGCTGAAGACTAAAGAGTATGTGACAAGAAAAGGTGAAACTGTTTAAATCTGAACAGTAGAAAATTCAAAATTCTTCTGCATAAAATGAGGTGTTGATTTCCTACCCCAGTAACCATCTCTGAACCCATTCAGTTGCTCCAGACCCCTCTGGTTGGGAGCCAACTCTTTTTAAAGGACAGCTGCTAATACAGACATTTTTCAAAGCTGGATTTTATAATGTGCCGAACTTCACTGCCCCAAACCTCTCTCCCAGTTCAGACCGGGTCAGTCAAAACAGGAAATCCCTCTCAAAATCTCACCTTTGTGTGCCTGGTTTATACTTTGACTCATACTCTTTTCACTGTATGTGCTGTACCTTAACTTGACTCTATGAAATAAAAAAATAAAGAATCTGTATCCTTTCATTGACATGCAGGCCATACACAGCTGCAGCGACTGGTCAAGTGGAACGACCCCGGTGGCCTGGCATCCCTCAGCCCCTGTCTCACTGATAAGAAGTTCTGGATGTCACAAAACTTTCTACAACTAAATGAAGCTAAATGTGAGGATGTTCGGCCCACCACATGCTGCTGTTAATTTTTTTGGAAAACCTTGCATTTTTAATGGTCAACACACTAAATTCTTGACTCTGAATGACTTTGTCTTATTCAGCTTTGTAATACAATATACTGTCATTGTGCTTTTTTTTGCATGATACATATTAATATGTCTCTGTTAGTCATAATGTAGCAGCCAGGCCTCTGACAGTAACAGGCACCTGATATTTATTTGTTTCAATCAGGCGTTTAACTGGGCCACTGCACAACACTCCATGTATCAGAGCAGACACATGCTGAATCTATCTATCTATACCCCCACCTGACCACCAGTGGAGTTAGCACATACTTCCAGTAGGCCATACGTGTGTTAGAAATTACTGTGATATTTTACTTCTCTTCCATCAGATGATATACAGGATTTCAACTCACAGCCTCTCCATTGTGACCTGTTGACCAATCAGGGCTTTACAAATACATTCAGAGCACGTTCTGGTCCTGTTAACCAGCTTATGACTTGTTCGCTCATGTCCACTCGAGAATTAAATGGTCATCTAATTCAGAATGTTTATTTCTGATGATTTGAGCCAGCCTCTCATCAGGGCAGTGGCACATCAGGGTGGGCGATATGGCCACATTTTTGAGTCACTGGCAGTTACCCCTCCAACTGGTGACTGACATAATTATCATTATGCTACTCTACTGATCATTATTGTGGCACAACTGCCACAGAGCCACAGACACTCAGATCATGTGTCATGCTGGCGTGACTAACATTTTGTTTCTGTGAGTGCACTGCTGGAGAGTTACAACATCAGATAATCACCACAGAGTTCAGAGATTCACTGCTACTGCATATTCAGACAAGTCACATCTGGGTTGGACCAAACTCAGAAAAGTACATATCAAATTTCTCTTACATAAAGAAAATATATATATTTGCTCTGTGATCAGGCCTGTTCAGCTGCTCAGATCCAGTCTTCAAATATTAGTTGACCAGCTTTTCTTGTGTGACTGACAAGTACTGTTTAAATGTGTTTTTTTTTCTTCACAACTTGTATGTATTTGCATAGTAAAACAGTAACCATCAATGCTTAAAACTATCTCCTGTTCAGAAGTTGACAGTTCAGTCATGGTTCTATCAGCAGTGTTATCTAATGTAACTGGTTCTTGAAAGGATCAAAGTAACAGATTTTTTAATTAACTATGAAAACATGCAGCCAGCACATCAACAAGCTAATGCAACATTATTAAGGGCTGTGGATGCTGATGTGAGGTTATTGTTAGGTTCAGTTAGTCATCTTTCCTGTTGGTGTTGGAGGGAGTGAGTACAGGACTAATGCTGACAGTCAACCATCTAAAACATCCTCTACATGTTCATTACAAAGATGGAAGAATATTTCCTTTCTTGACATTTTTAAGAGTTTTTAACTGTGCGAATACATCAGCAAAAAACGGTTGGAAAATGTTAACATATTGCCTAACTTTAGTCTGGTGTACAAAACCCTGATGTTTTATTGACCCTCCATCCACCCCAACCACAGGTGGACTTCGTCGCTCTGCAATAATGGCATCAAAGGATGTTTTTTGGGGCACTTGCTGAAAGGACTGATGCGAGGAAAGTCCACCTTTTGTCTTCTGAAAACAACACCTCCAACCCCTCGTCTTCTGCACATTCCCCATTAAAAATATTCAAACTTGTACTCACAACAGCAATGAAAAAGTGACTAATGCCAATGGGACGGTATCTCAAGAGTCCTCATTCAGAGTGTGCCAGCTATTGAATCTGTACAGTCAGCAGAGATAACACTGATGGTGTTTCCTGTCCCATTTACCCTCACTCAAACCTGCCCACAGTGGCGTTCAGACCAGCGCTCACAATGTCTTCTTCTGGGGGAATATAATTAGATTCAATAATTAGATTTGTGAATTGCCCTGTGGATTAACCCGCTGTCTGTCTGGTGGCAAAATCCCAGATCTGCTTGAGCTCATCCCTGCTCTCACTGCCCTCCGCCCAAGTGCTCACACCATTATTGTTAAACCGTACCCGCGTTAATAACATTAATGCAAGGTCCTGGTCTCGGCCGTCTTCAACTTTTAACAGTAATACATGTTCTCGACTTCAGGCCTACAAGATGTGCTGTGTCATCAAATTTATTATGCATCCATGTGCAACCTCCAGTTTCTTTTCTGCCCCCATCTACCTCAGCTGAGCTCTGTCTTTTTAATGCTAGACTTCTCTCTGGCCAGACCTTTGTCTTAAAAGATTTTATCACTTCTGATTTGAACAGAAACCTGGGGATGACAGTCAGGTTTCTGAACTAAATGAATCACATTTTCTGATTATTTTTGTCAGCCTAGAATAAATGGGCATGACGGACGTTTAGTGCTCCACAGACAGTTCAAACGCTGCCCCATTAAAGTGACTGATGTCTGTAGCTTTGAAGTATTTGTTTTTAATATTAAGTGTGCATCCTCCACCCTATCTTCCTTGTAGATTTACCGGAATTTTCAGGTTTTTTAAATCATCCATTCTTCTTTCGTGTTCTTGGGCGTACACATAACCATGGACATACTGTGTATCTGGTGCTTCCATATGGTATGAGTAATGGCCCCACATTAACTTTCACTGAACTGCACATCTGTGGTCACCGACATATTTTATGTGACTCAAGGATCTTGCACTTTTAATTTGGAAACTGTATCAAAAAATTTCAGCCATTTTTCCAGCCACCAATAAAGACAACACAGACAAGCTGATGAACCTCCTTTGTACATCCACTTTACATTCTGTTGCACCTTTTAAACAACCATTTAACCAAGCATAGGATCGGCACCCTGGATGAATGAATAATGACACTGGCACTCATAAAAGAGACCGTAGAGCAGAGAAGCTGAGGCTTTGGTTACATTAGCAACACATGAAAGAGTTAATGATTTCTTTGAATGAACAGGTTACGAATGCAGGTTTTCATTCATACTAATGAGCACAGCCACAGGAGTCTTTAACATCAGACCATCCCTTTAATCCTGGATGTTTTTATCAGTCTAAAGACATCTAGCAAGGAATGTTTTCAATTTTTAAGCTTTTTAAATAATAAAATCAGCTAGTTACAATCGGAAAATGCTGCTGCTGATTCTTTGGTTGATTCCCCCTGCCCAAACTGTGCTATAATATCAAGTTTTATACCAGTCTCTTTACATGAATTTTTGACAGTTATGACACACCTCAAACACAACTCAAGCTCTGTGTGTGTGATGCCTCCTAAATTTCTCTGTGGTATAAAAGACGTGACTGCTCATTGGTTGCTCTCAATAATTAACTGTTCTTTATCCTTGGGCTGTGTCCTGGAATATTTGAAGACTGCCTGTGTGCAACCGCTCATTAAACTGCAGCCTTGATCCATCAGAATGCAGCAATTACAGACCAATTTCAAATTTACCCCTTATTGCAAAACTCCTTGAGAAGACTGTCTCCATACATCCCCTTAAAGCGTTGAGACAAAACAACTTTCTGTCAGATTTAAGACAGCGTCACAGAACTGAGACTGTGCTTATTAGATTAACAAATATTATTTTAAGAACAGCTGATATTTTTGTAGCCTACTAATCGGTTTAAGTGGCAGCTTTTGATGCAACGGACCTCAAAAGGCTGTGGCACTGGGTTGGTATATCTGGGATGCTTCTGAAGTGCCTCTGTTCTTACTTGACAAATCCAAATGTTTCTGTTTCTATTGCTATTCCTTAGTAACTTGTGGAGTCCTCCAGTGTTTGATACTGGGACCATCTTTGTTATGGTATTTTACTTATTTCAATACAGCTAATTAAATGTTGCATAAAGCTGTAATCTTAGCTTTCTATCAGATGCAGTGCAGACACAAGAGCTAAACATTCTGAACAGCAACCACATTTAAAATCTCCCTCTTATGCAACTTCCAAACTCGAGCACACGTCTCATCCTGTACCTTAGCTGGTTGAACAAGCCACCAAACAAACACTGATGGGGAAAGTGCGCTGCTGAAGTCAGTTAGTAAGCGACATAGGTAATTAGCTGCTCAGCTGCAGTACATTAAACAGCATGTCAGTGCATCTGCAAATGTCACACAGGTCCTGTTAGATGCTGGTGCATCCAAGGAGGTCAGGGCTTAGCATAGTGTCAACTGCAGTGAGTCATGCATGTACTCCTGTTGTTCAGCACTGTAAACAGGAGATGTACTGCCCTAACCATCTACTTTGGAGATCTTCCAGCAGTTCCATCGCAGCAGATGAGTTTATCATCTTTCTCCTATTCTCTCATCTGCATCCCTCTTTCTTGCACATTTCATAAACCTTTGTGTTTATGTTTTGCCATTCAAATCTTGATTACTACGTCAGCATTTTGAGGAGACCCTACAGCACTATGTACAGGGGAAGAAAAAAATAAAATAAAACAGGCTTTACAGCTGCATAGTGAAGCTGAGGTGAAATGTTGCAAAAGTAAAAATTGTTTGATCTAAAAAGTTTCATGTTGGTAATTTAACATCATTATTCCATTAAGAATATACTGAGGCTTGATTGAGAAAAAGTGTGTATTGGCAGTAGGAGATTTGAAGTGGGACCTGGTTGGACGACATCCACTTGTTAACCTGCCATCTCTCCTAAACGGTCACTAATACACAGACTGTAGTTTGGGTCTGGACCCACTTGTTGCCCTATAGCCCGATACACAGACCTAAAGTCAATTGTTGAGCATTATTACATTTTCATAAAGCATTTCTATCGTAGCAACTCAGGAAACTAACAGACCAATTGCATACATTCTAAGTCCTCTCATGCGTTGCTACTCAGCCAATAAACTCTGTGCATTCTGATGAAATCTGCATCCTCTGTTAAAAATGAACAAGTCATCATATGTGTGAGGGTGCATGTTTGCTTGATTGACAGGTGCCTCAGCCAGTCTCGACAGTGATGACTGCCACTTTCTCATCCCACTTCAGTGTACAGATCCAATTTGACAGATTTAGGTTCAGTGGCCTCAAGATGTGAAAAGCGCTAAGCTTATAATTGTATTACAAACCTGATACAAGACGCTGCCTATAGATTCCAATTAAAGTTTCTCACCCAATCCAAATGTTGAGCATGATACTGTCTCTTCTTGGTCCCCCCCCCCCCCCCCCCCCCCCCAGATATTGCATCTCTGGGTCTGCTGTTTAATCCAGTCAGTGTCTTTACAATAGACGGAGCATGCCTGCTTAATTCCAGTGAAAGTAGGGATTCATATGCTGAAACATTTTTCAAGATTTCTGAGACGTCATCTGTTCGGTCCCATTCAGCATGTGCATTAGAGTCTTTTGGTCAAGCGGGGGGGGCTTCATTTTGGCCCCCTGCACAAACACAAGTTCAAGCCCCCATTGTATGATTGCGACAATGCCCGCCTTCAACACTACCTGTCTGCACCCAGTTATCATCTTTGAAGTTCTTAAAATATTTAACACTGACACAGTTAAACCCTTATGCAACAAACACTGCAGCACTTAATTACACTAAATTGAGGACATAAAAAAAATGTTTAGGTTAGAGTAATCGATGTCTAAAACAATTTGTTAAATGTCAACTCTGATTTGATTTCTACTGCTTACTGGCCCCCTTGAATAGAGCCCTTGATCCCCTCAAGACAATCCTGACACTGCAAACAGAAGATAACTGTCGGGTAGTGGGGACTCAGGAGAACTAAGGGTCAAACCCAAATGTAGACACAAGGGGGTGCTGGTTCAATTGAACACATTTATTGAACTAAAGGAAACCAAAAACCAAAACTCAGGGAACTATGAAAAAACGCTCACTAGGGTAAATGGACAAACACATGGAACATGGCATGACTTATGGATAAAGACAACGCTAGAAAAACACTAAGAAGAAACAGGGCTTACAATGACAACTCTAGAATAACACTTACATGGGCTGTGGCATGGCTAGAGAACATGGACAATACTAAAGGCGCTGGACAAACATTTACAAGAACACGGCAAAGACAACACCAAGGAAAAACACTCACATGAGGCATGGACATGAACAAAGATAACACAAGGAACACACTTACATAAGACGTGGCATCGGGCAATGGCAAGGTTTCAAAGACAAGGGTTCTCAGACAATGGAGGGTAACGCAGACAACGACCTGACAAAGACTGGGGGGGGAAGACACAGACTTAAATACACGGCAGGAACACTAATGACACACAGGTGAAACACATCAGACAATCACAAGGGCGGGACAACACAGGAAGTAAAGCACACAAAGAAACATAACATGAACCTTCAAAATAAAACAGGATGTGAGAAAAACAGACTATGATAACACAAAAGGAGAATCTTCAACATCAAACAGGCGTGACAAACACGAATCGTGACAGAACAAAAAGAAAACCTTCAACATAAATCGGACGTGGCAAGCATGACAATAACAAACTAAAACAACTCTCCAAGAGTCTGTGTTTTAGCTCATCTAATGGCTCAGATAATACAAAGGTAGTTCAGAAGGTTTGTGAGAAACAAGTTTATTTTTTCCAGATTTGGCAGCACTGCACACTCTTTTACTGGACAAACACATTGTGGATTTAACTCTACCAGCAACGTGCTCTCTGCCCGGCTTTTTGACATGAGTTTCCTGTCTGTACTGCTTAGTTGCCTGATTCCTAAGGCCTTTGGGTCGTATTGATCGTATCTCTGCCTCAACAGATGAATCAAACTGTGTGCCCCCAACACACACACCACTGATGCAACCCACACTTCAAGCACCGACATAGCTGCAATGCCACATGCACACGTTCACACGCAAAAGCATACATATGAGTCACACCTCCCATTCCTAAAAGACCATACGCATATGCATATATGATAGCACACTTATGAAACAACTCAAAGTGAACTTACACAAATACAGACCTACTTCATACAGCTGCGATGTGAGACTCAAAACTGGTACAGTGTCACATACGCACACACCATCTGGTTGCTGCACACATTTCCAACCTACACAAAACCCCTGCGACGACAGACACACCTCCCCGCGCCTGTGATGTCACACACTGTGCACTGTCAATGACACATATCTACAGTAAATCTGCTCTGGTAGACACATACCATATCTTTGAGAACCTGCATCTTTTATTAAAAATATCCTGTAAGGCTTGCTGAGGCAGTATCACCTGTAACTCTGGCTTTTGCTGAAAAGATGACGATAAGATGTCCCTGAGGTTTCCTCACCACATTCTTAGGTAAGTAGGCTATGAGTAATGTCCTGGGTGGTAAATTTTAACCTTGTTTTCAGTAAAACAAAGATGAGACAATAATCATTTCATTTAGCGGTTGGAACAGAAGTTCCACAACACCAAATGCATGCCAAGATTGCTTTCTTAACTGCTGCGTCTATGGCACGTATGTGAAACTGATTCCATAAAGGGTCGTGTGGCTGCAGGTTTTCATTCCAACCAACGAGGAGCACAGCAGGCCAACCAATCAACATCAAGGGATCGCTTAGTTATCAGCTGAAGACTGAGATCAGCTGATTAATTGATTCCAGCCTGGTGTTCTCCTCCTTGGTTGGAAAGAAAACCTGCAGCCACACGGCCCTTTCTGGAACCAGTTTGACATGCCTGGTCTAGGGTAAAATAGCTTTTAATTCAAAATGGATAAGAAGTCCTTATAGTTTTTGGAAAAAAATAAAACTGTAAACATAGAATTCCATAAAAACTCTGCAAACTTTTCTGCTGAAAATCATGCAATTGATCAAAAGCTCCAGAACTCCAGTTTTGTTATCATCTAACAACAGTATCCCATCAGTGTCGATTAATGATGTGTTACATTCAAAGCTTCATTAGAAGCTCAGGACGCTGATTGCTTAAAAAAATCTACAGTGGCCCTGAGGGTCAAAATATAACAACATCTCAGAAAACACAGCATCTCAGAAAATGCAACAAAATTTCAAAAAACAACATTTGACAAGACACAATGACATTTCAGAAAAAGTAGGACAATACTTCCTGTTTGTGATTGGACAGAACCCACATTCCAGGTGACAGTTCAATGCCATTTCCTGATTCTGATGCGTACTGAGCTTGAAAGGATCGAAGAGGAGATTGAAATCAAAAGGAAATATTTTAACCATTCAGACGATAATAACGGAGCTGGTTAAGATGACATGCTAACACATGCTGAGAGCACCATCAGTTGCCTGACAGCGAAACAACCAATCACAGCAGTGTAGGGTTTAGAGAGTCCCAATGACTGATCCATCCATATCCCCTGAATAGACTTGCATTCTGTCCAATCACAAACAAGAAGTGTCGTCCTACCATTTCTCTAATCTGAGATGCTGTTCTTTGTCACTCAACAACTGATATAGTTCAACCATTATTGGCTGGGTTGCCATGAAATTGTATGCAGAGGGGAGTTTGCCCTCCCTATAGCCATGCCTCTAACATTTTCAAAGTTTTATTTCACAGTTTTACACTTTCAGGGACTCTGGGTGATCATCACAATCAGCAGCTGATTTAAATGTCTTCTCCCACTCCTCTCTAGCTTTATTAGTAAAAGCACCCAGTGAGCCGTTCTTGTCATAATGTTTCCTGTCAGCTGCAGTCACTGTATTCCTGCAGTATCAGAAAACACAACATTTTGACACATGGCAGCATCATATCGCTTAAAATAGAGCAAACAGATTTATTCCGGTACGTAATACCTTAATGTCTGTTTCTGTTTCAGTGTGTTGGGACACTTCATTACCTCATCTCCCTTCTGGCGAAGGTGATTTGCTTTGCTACGTGTTTTTGTGTCTCTGTGTTAAATAACACATTAAACATTGCTTTTTAATTAACAGGCAGCATATTACACCTCATGCATCTGTAGGGAGAGCATTATGAAAAGTACTTTTATGTGCTTTTATTTTTCAGTGTCTAAAAGTCCTTCTGTGACCTTCAACATGCAGAAATGACACGTCTTCCAGCGATAATGGCATGGCTTCCCATTCTTCCACCTCTTTCATCATCTCATTGTATCTTTTTTCCTTCTACCCTTTGCTGTTGCTGTGATTGTTATTCCAGCAGTGAGGACTGAGGGTGGCCTTGCTGCTATTTCATCATCTATGGACACAGATTGTCCTGTAGCGTTCACAGTCGGTATTTTTGTAACCCGCTCATCTTTTGGCTTACCTTGACTGGGAGGACAGATTGTCATTATTTGGGAATAGGATCGCACGAGGATGCACACACAAACAAATCAGAAGTGACAAAAGGTTTTTGTTTGTATTTGTTAAGTCAATTCAAGGTTTTATTAGTTTAAATTTCTTACTGCACATGCATGCACTAGACATTTAGACATCTAAGATTACAATCCATTTTGTTACTGACTAATATCAGAGACAGAGAGTAACTGAGTAAAGTACACTTATACTGCATTTAACCCTCGTATTGTCTTCCCATCTACTATGCACGTTTTGTCTTCCTGGGTCAAATTGACCCGGTCTGGTTTGACTGCTTGTAAAGCATGAAGTATAAAATAATCATCAAATTCTGTGTTGAACCTTTGTAGTCAACTTCTTTCCAACACATCAACATATATTTTACACTTATTTTTATAATGTATGATATAATAGATGTAATTTATAAAAATTTAAACTTCATTTTTGATTAAAAAAAAAAACAGAAATTCTGATTATTTCGACTATGGTTATGATCTGAGGCACATGAAGTGATGTATTATCACAGACTGGCATATGTCAAAGTTAAGTCAGGACACTGTTTTGAAATAATGTAAAATTTTTAATGGCAGCAAATAGTCACACCTGTTGTCCTCCCAGGTCAAAATTGACCCGGTGTGGTTTGACTGTTTATAAAGCATGAAGTATAAATGTGTGTGTGTGCGTGCGTGCGTGTGTGTGTGTATGTGTGTGTGTGTGTTTATTGTACTGGAAAGCACAATAGTATGATCCATTATACCACTTATTGTGGTTGGGTCGAATTTGACCGGGAAGACCACAGATGCTATAAATTTTAATAAAACACACATAATTCAAAGAATATAGTCATAATTAATTCTACTTGCAAAGAGCATAGTATGGAACCATCCATGTCATTTCAAGCAATTATATGAGAGAAAACCCTAGTTATGATACGCAAACACTTGAAAACAGGTCAAAATTGACCCGAAGACAACAGGAGGGTTAAGTATTGTTACTTTTACTTCATACTGCATCTGGCTGCTTGTCAAAAAGGTAATGGCATTACCATTCAAACACATAAACGTAATGAAATGTGATGTAACAAACTGTGATGATGCACTAACAGCACAACATGAATACAACATCAAATAGAGATTACTACCTCAGAAGAAGTGCAATGTTACATTATAACATTGGCCTAATTCGAAAGGATAATAATAATAAAAATTAAAAATAAGTTTTACACACCCTTTATGATGTGAGATAATTTAATAATACATTTTCTGAGGGTTTTCAAATTCTTACATTATCAGCAACTTCATCTCTCTCACTTATTTAGGGATTCCTTTCCCTCACCTCCTCTCTCAGCCTTATCTGACCTCTGTCGGGCTCTTATATCATCACGCTGTGCAACTGCTTCCATATGCCTCTCCGAGATGATAGCCACTAGGCAAATCTCTGGCTCTCCCATTGGCATGAAATGAAAAAGACTGTTGGAAAAAGGAGTCTATCCAGAAATCTTTCCCAGAGTAATTTGCTGTCTCTCTGCAGCCCTCACGGCCTAGTGAAAAAAAAACATTGAAAAAAATGTATTGCAAAACTTAGTCTAATGCTGAAATACTGCCAAAGCCAAGACTTTAATACATGGTTTATTGAAAAAAATAGGAAAATAGGTCAGTGGGGATTTTCTTGTCAACAAAAGTTCAGGTGTTTTATTATTACAGAGCAATTTTGCCTTTTTGTGCAGAGCCAGTGTAATTAGCCCTAAACTAAATAAAGCCCTGTTACATGTTACCAGATCAGTTTTGGTTGGTCAGTCAAACTCAATGGTCACACTTTGTGACATGACAACCAATGAAGTTAAAACCAAGCACCATTTTTTATTTTATTTTTTTTTTTATTCTTTTTGCTAGGTTCAGTGCAAATTAAATGAGCTAGATTTTGATTTTACATACATTGACCCCCACAACACATTAGATTCGTTCACTGTTGGCACACAAATCTTATGACAGCGGTAATTTTACTCTTTTATCGGAAAATCTGGAGCACGACAGGAAAACTAAATCAGAGAGAAGGAGGATACCAGTCTAAAAAAAACAGCATTGTCATTACTCACATTCAGCTGTAGGCCATAGCATCCTAGTTAGCCGCTGTGAAGCATTATGCACTGCTCTTTATCTCAGCTTTGACTGCATCTCGCTCTTCCATCTTGCGCTCGACTTGGTCCAGCCCCTTATCGCTCTTGACTGAATTTAGTTGTCAAGAGTATGAGCCAACCTCAGCCACTGTTAACACATCCATTCACAGCACAGCACCAAAAATAGGTCACAAGATTAAACAGTTTGAGAAGATGCTCCATCGCTGTCACTACCGTTGCTGAGGCAGCTCGAGCGGCAGGTTTTCGAGCTGAAGTCAATGATGTTGAATGGAAACGTTTATACTCGCGTTCGGGGAATCTGACACCTGCAGCCTTCTGTATGATGTTTACCACTCTTAGTGGAAGCAGGATGTGTAATTGATATGTCTGCCTCATTCGAACAAATCAGCTGTGGGCCAGGACCGATATTTTACCAATGTGATAATAGCAGTTCTTTGTCAGTCCCAGTAGGACCAAACGATTCCTCACTACAATTGATCAATCAATCACTTGAGGATCTAGGAACACCGACTGGAGAAATTTATCGGCCTGCAGCAACAAAGCCAGAGTGTGTGTGTGTGTGTGTGTGTGTGTGTGTGTCTGTGAGAGACTAAATGACTGACACAGTGTGTGTGTGTAAGTGAGTGGGCATTTGTAAGAAAGCATGGGTGAGTCAGTCTGAGCTTGCATGTTGATGTGTGTGTGTGTGTGTGTGTGTGTGTGTGTGTGTGCATGTGCCTACAGGCTAAGTCTGTGAGAGGCCAGATGTTAGTGGAGACAGAGAGAGTCTGGGGACCAGCCACCATCGCCAAGTGAAAAGCACACACACCCACACACACACACCCACACACACACACACACACACACACACACACACACCTATTCATGGAGACACACATAGAAGTGTGTGCATACAACCACTGAGTCTAGCATACAGCCACTCTTCTCATACAAGCACATACACTGTCTACATTCACTTGCTTGGGTTATAATTGCCACATGTGAAACCACCCAAGATACAGGACTGGGAATTTGCAATTAAATTAAACATTTAATTTAATGAAATTAAAACTGTTGGGGAGCAGTGAGTCAGGGCCATGCATTTTGAGGAGGAAGAAGAGGAAGACGGTCAATACGCAGAACAGCTGGACCCAAGTTGTCATGAAACCTTGAAGTCAGGTGTCTCTAATATCACATTTCTATTCTGCAACACATATGTCTTGAACTCACAGCCTTTCCCATCACATGTAGAGAAATAGACTTGCTCAACCATTCATGTAAAGGCAGACAAATCCAGCTACGTTACGTTATATGTTAAAAATACTGCACTCTTATGTCCTGTACAGTTAGTATAGTGATGTTCATACTTTATGTGTGGAGAATAAACCAAAGTCTCTGCTCATTTTGCCTAAAGCATTTTGGAAACTAATCAAATGAGGGCTTCTTTTTCTTCCTCGTCTTGTTCCAAAAATCTAACAGAAATTTAAAAGCATAAAGAAATGACCTGAAGCAAAACAAACAAACTTGACCAAACCAGGACTCATGCATATGGAGCAAAGCCCACGAAAAACATTTCTGTCTGAGTGATCAGAGATATGACGCGTGAATCGAAGTCAACGTGGATGATTCATCACTGAAATGAATACAAATTTGAGTGGAAGGATAATGACATGGAGCTCTGTGGTCCAAAGTCAGCAGCTGACCTGATGGTTGACAGGTGGTTATCTGCAAATCAAGCACGAAACATGGCGTATTGTAAGACAGTGAGTCAGTGAGGAAGCATCTGTGGATCAGAAGGAAAAGTGAGCAGTTTGGGTCAAGTTCTTCAGCTTCTTTGAACTCATAGATCAGAGTTCACTTATAACTGCATCATGAAACAGCATGGAGACACTTTGCTTTGTCCGTCCACTGATGGAGATTTTGACTCGTATGCAGCTGTTGGCAGAGGTTTTGAATCCACATTAAAGAATGACTGAAAGAAGAAGTGCATTACCCTAATGAATATTTTTAATGCTCATTGTTCTTCATCTAGAAAACAACTCTATTATTGCAGAAGATGCTGGTGAAACAGTAAGACTGGACTCATTTATTTCAGACGGAGATGAATCCTTTAAAAGCAGTGAGCTGGTTTGGAAATGCTTACAACAAAGAGAGGAAAGTGAAATGTGGTCAGACAGAGATACAACAACACTACTCGCCTATTGTTGACCAAAGTCCTGGCAGAAGCAAAAACTTCTCAGACTTCAAAACCACTAAATATACGTCCACTCAAATTGTCCATTTTGCTTTAGGCAAAGAGAATCTTCCAAATGACAACTTTACTCATATTTCTATTTCAACTTTCAACATTTTAGTCTTGTTTCTCTATCAGCTGAAAAGCATCTGAAAAACTAAATAAGAGGTTCGATAGAAATTGAATTAAACTCAAGCTCCATTTGTCAAAGTTTCTTCCTGGAGCTTGAACATTTTGGCAGGGAACAAACTGGGCTTGTATCGTCTCCATCTGAACATTTCTGAACATTTTTCCTGTGTAGTTTCCATCTTTCTCATTTGTTTTGCATCGTGTTTTCAGTTGAATTAGTTGAAGAAGGGCCGTGAAACAAATCATTTCAGTAGTTATACAGAGCTTTAAGTAATATGGAACTATGAACTGTTTCTGTTGAGTTGTTTCTGAATGATTTGGGATCTTCAGGTTGGACTTAAATTTCAGGTTGATTAGAGCAAATAAAAACCAGAGCCAGAACCATTTGGTTTTTTAACTACTAGAGGGCAAAACTGGAACACATTTGTAGATTAAAAATATCTGAAATGTGTCTCCTATTCACACAGCACAGTGGTCAGTTATTTTAAAATTGACTACAGGCATTTAAAAGCACCAAATACAACAGCGAAATATAAACTTCAGATACAGATCAGAAGCCAAAACAATATACAGCCAAGCTTGAAGGCAGACTGAAAAGTCTGCCATTATGTCGAGGGGCAAGTAAAGATAACTGTTGAACTTGGGGTAAAGGCACACACGTTTGGTCATTCTATCTATAATAGCAGGCATTGTCCTCAGGTTTAGTTGGGAGAGTAGTTGTGTTCAGAAAGAAATAAGAGAGCTTGAGAGACATGTTCAAACCCAGCCCAGTCTCTCACTGGAAAGTCACGGTGGGAGGTGGATGTGATTGTTGGATTGTCTGTTCAGAAGCTGCAGAAAATGTTGGACACCGTGCCCTCAATTCCAAAACAGGAGCAGTGTGGTGGGAAGTGGTTTCAGCTGCTGTCCAACAAGGTGACAGTCCGGATCAGAGCCTCTGATGTGGCATTTGATCACAGAGAAGCATTGCAAGCAGTAGAGCCACTGCTTGTGATTAGTCATATGCATTTACGCTGAATCAGTTGAAACAGCATGTTTACCAGTTACCAACAGCAAACACGCAAACAGCAAGGAAGAGGTTTTTACCTATTAAATTACATGAGATACATGCTTAGGCCTGCAGCTTGTTTCTCATAGCATCCTGCATTCACTCCTCTAATGCATGCTCACTCATAATTCCCTTGCTGTCGTTGTCTGGGGCTGTCATTGTGATATCAGCTGTTCTTCATCCTCATCAGCCTCCACCACCATCACCACCACCAGTGTCTGGACTCCATGGGGGGGATTTATCTTGCTGCTGTTCAGGGCGATGCCCCTCGATTACAAAAATACCCCTGCAGAGTCTTATCAGAAAGTTCCAAAGACTTTCTGATAAGACTAAATTGTCACATATCATCTGTCATAAGAAACAATTATATTTATTTCATTCACTTTCCTCCTGATTGAAGTGATAATTATGAGAGAATATTGACGATTGTTTTTCCTTTGGTGAATCAAATGTGTTTCCATAGTTTATGATTGTAAAGTTTTGTCACCCCAGTCTTCATTTTTAGGACTGGCTGGTGTTTGGGTTTTCTTAAAACAACCAAAACCCAAGAGGTAAAGCATTTTATGGACACCAAATGACTGAAGCCCAAAGAAAAACCAGTTTGGTCTCACTGGCTGAACCAAGAGCCAGATGAATGAGAGTTGTCCTCCCCCTCCTGCCCGTCAGCCTATGGTTGTGTTATTTAGGTCAGCACCTTGCAAGCAGTGGGTCAAAATATGAAGGGTGTTATGTATTGTGGACTAGATTAGTTTCTGAAGCTACTGAAACTGACATATTTATAAAGACTCCCGATATCCTTGCAATGTAGGGTGAATGTAATATTGTTGCATTATACTTTCAAATGTACAAAACACCAGGAGCACCTTTCTAATGCTAAATTGTACGTCCGTGTCTCAGCTATCTTAAGATTTTAAATTTCTCCTTTACAATGCATGCCTTCACTTTATTTGCATATGACAAGGAGTGAGGCCTCCGATGGGATTCACCAGTTTATTTTGTAGGAAGGACAGGCAACAGCATAGACAATAGCTGGAGCATACATTTGGTTATTTTAGTCGGATGTAAATTCTCTAAGTTTCTTTGAAAAAGTGGGTCTACAAGACAGCTTGAAAACTTCCTGTGTGGGTGCATGTTAACATTCTGTACAAAGGCCTTCCCAGCCTTGAAGTCAGAAAACCAAGGCAGCTTTTAAATTCCTCTGAAGTTATGATGAAATCCATACAGAACACACATTTCAGTATCCGATTATTCCATCTAATATTCAGGCATGAAAAAATAAATCACACATTTCCTTGAAATAAACAAAGTGAAATGTTTTGGTGTGATAATTACCCTCGCCTCTGAAGTGATTTCACACAGAAATGATCTAGTGATGTCAGCAGTTCTCAACAAGTAAATATATCAGAAAGAAGCAGGTTGGTATCACACCAATATTCTCCAACAAATCGTCTGCCTTGATAAAAGGGTCAGTTTTTCCAGACTATTGTTCAGCATTTTAACCGATTCAAATAGCTGCAAAATCAGCAAGACTTTAATTTCAGTGAAGTGGAGGACATCACCACTGTAGTGTGAAAGCCAATCAGAGTCAGCTCACAGCTCAGGGTGTGATGTGGACATTTGAAGCCTGCATGCACATGCGCTGACAATGGAGTTTTCAGTGAAAAGGGGAAAATCTTGTATCTAGCACTTGAACTTGTGAAATGAAAAATATTTGCAAAATGATAGATCTGGGTTTTTCTTTGAGGGAAAACAAGTAGATGTAACTGGGTAAATGGACTTTCTTTTGTTTAAAATCCATATCAGACCTAAATGATCATGTCAAGAGTATTTTTTATGTCTTAAAACATGTCTGGAGGGGATCTTTAATATGTTATGCAGCTGTGCTACATTATGGCATTTCATGCTGCTTCCCAACTGCATTGGCCACTGCGTTTTTCTCTCATTTTTTCTTTGAATGAATGTGTTCCTTAATCTACCTGCACGCAAGGCTGGGAACAACTAGCTGTAGTGTAAATATGCCAGGTTTTGGTTTTGCAGCTGATGATGAACAGGACTGTTGGTCACTTGCTGTCACTGTAAGGTTGCAACCAGCAGAGACTCCGAGCACACCCCACTCATCCAACCAATAAATGTCAAACTACTTCTGGCTTTTCCACTCAGGCTGATATGAACCGAAAAACAACAGTTATGTTTCTCTAGATTTCTCGAGAGAAGTCAAACTGAAATATGCATATCTGATTTACATAAGACCATGTTAGTAGTAGATGAAAAGCTAAACAGAAATTGAAAGCTGGTTCCACCAGTTAACCCCAAATACCAGCAAAGGGAGGTCAACACGTCATATATCATGACCAGCAAATACAATCTTAGACTTTGGAAAATGCTATTAAGATGTGCGCATCTCTCCACAAGCTGCTTTAATAATTTAAGACTATGAAGCAGTCTAGAACTATGCAACAATACATCATTCTGTGGCATGTCAGAAGTCATTACATCTCTCATGTAAATCACCAATTTAGAGAAAAAAATCCTTGAGACTATATATATATATATATATATATATATATATATATATATATATATATATATATATATATATATATATATATATCAATAGCCTGGTTGTGTAGCCTTCTGCATTTTCACCTTTCAAATGGTCCCAGAAACACATATTAATAACCAAATAACCTCTCGCAGTCAGTTAACTCTCCCAGAAGGGAATGCTATTGAGAAATGCAGCCCTTGTGGAGCAGGCGGAGAAATGATGAATCCCTGTAATCCTTGACACCAAAGCATTGCACTGTGCTACTTGATCCTCGCTCTAAATACTGCATTTCTTTCACCAAAATCCAAACTGAAAGAGACCGTGGTAAGAATCTGATTTCTCCAGAGAATATTGAAAAACAGAAAATCATAGCTCTAGTGATTAGAACAGAAAATGTTTTAACTCATGTCGGTAATTTGCTTTGGGCTGTATTGTTTCATATTTATCAGAGACAGAGAATAATATAATAATAATATTTATGTAAATATTGCTCTGATTATTTCTTTAGGCTACATCCCCCCAACGTGCGTGATTTTGGACTAAAAATCTAAAATGAGTGAACCTGCTGTTGGAGAGGCCCTGCAGGTACACCAGTCCTTTCATGTGGGTGTATGATAACCATTAGTCTGGTTTGTCCTCATTCCCCCATCTCTGCTGTCCAAAGCAGGCTCCATTAGCAAAAATGGGTCAGCTTTAATCCAGAGCCAAATTAATGGAAATGAAAACGCTTCCATTTGTGATTGATGCTGCTGTGCATGTAAGTGTTTCTTTGAGAGAGAAAGTGAGTGAGCTGTCAGCACTAATTAGTTATGCAGGTGCCCTGTAATGAGTGTATAAGACTATGTGTGTGTGTGTGTGTGTGTGTGTGTATTTGCCCACACTCCCAACTTTGGAATTCATCAACAAGGAGACACATTTCATTCTGCCAATAGAACTACAAAGTAAAACGTTTTACATTAGTGTTTGCAAAATTAAAAAAAATCACTTCAAAGAGCAGTCCTAAAGCAGTACGCAGAAACTCTCTTAGTCTGTTTGTGAACGGCGAGGGCTGCGGCACTCTCCCTCAAGGCAGCAAGCGTGCTGAATAGAATAAGCACAGAGCAGCTGTCTATCTGAGAGAAAACACACAGCTTCAACCTGTCAGCAGCGTCAGCTTTCTAATGACAGAAAGAGAGGGAGAGGTTAGAAGAGGGGATGAGGTGACAGCATCACGGCTAGCAAAAAACAAACTCAGCCAAGGACACCAGAAACAGTGCAGGAAACATTGCATGCTGGGAGAAATCTTCCATTCAAAACAGACAGTATGGGTTTCTAGGTTGCAGGATGAAGTTACTTTACAGGCTGGATCAAAAGTTTCAGGTCAGTTCCACAAGTTTGGAGCTGGATCGTGTTTGGACCCAATGTGAAACAGAGCTGTGGAAAACCAACCCGAACTGGATTTGCATGGATACATTTTTAAAAAGAAAGTGGAAGAGTCATATTTCCTATACTCATCACTCCTCATGATGTACGACATGATCAGAGCTGACAGGGAATTAGACATTAACACACTGACCTGAGAACCATGGCAATGGAACAGGAGCTGTGCCATGGGAGCAGACCACCTGGTCCCAGTTACACTTGTCAGGTCAAGCAGCTTATATTCACCTAAAATCTGGATGTGATTTGGTGGAGTGAGCCACATACTGTATATGCACTTGGTTTTCCAAGGAATGCAAACATATGCATACATGCAAATAAAAGTCAGCACCTCTCCAGGTCGCAGGTGGAAGTAACGTTCCTGAAGCAGTCTCATAACTTTAATGACCAGCGAACCAGCTGACACAGGACTCAAAGGCACAATACACAAACATAACATTCAGGTAAACAATAGCAGCGCACACAAATAAAATTCAAATGACACAAATACATACAATAAGACAATTACATAAAAACAGGAGTACACAGGCGTACAGAAAAATAAACATATTCAGCAGAAGCCTCAGGAGGAAAAAAGCCCTTTGACTGACTCAACGACTGGATGCATCGCCATTGCTAAGAAATTCATGGTACCCTGATGATGAATCCTAATGGTTACGGTAAAGCCCTGACATCTACTTTAGTCCAGTCGGGGGTGAATGGACTACCTAGTCTGCCTGCTTTATGGAGCTACATGTTCTCACAGATGTTTCATAAGCTTTCTCACTAAGTCATTTTAATGGTAACTTTGTTTGAAGAGCTAATCATGAATGTCAGAAATGAACTGCAGCACGTATCCATAATGCACTAAATGCTTTTAGTGAAGTATTGACATTGCTGAATGACTTGATGTAATTTATCAGCATAATGACTATGCTCTGCAAATAGAGATGTGCAGCTGGTCAGTAACTGCACATGGGAGGGATCGTTGTGCACCACCTAACCGGGCTGTTACACAGTAGCAATTAATAACAATTAGTGATTCCATGGCTCCAAACCATTTTTTTTAATTCATCCAAGTTCAAGAATCAAAATCATAGTAAACATGTAGTTTATATGAAACTAATCTTCACATTTTGCCAATCTGATGACTCTTAAGGATGAATCCCTATTCAGCTTGATCCAGCATAACCTTTAATTCGGTGCTGAATAGTGATGCTGTTTGTAGCCCCAAACCCTCCCATGGCTGGCTTATTCACCAGCTCTAAATCCCCCTAAAGCACTGCTTACGTCTCCCTGTCTCGCAACAGCCTCATCATCTGATAAGCACGCGTGCTCTCACTACTTCTGCTCTTTTGTCCTATGTGGTGAATGGGACGCTCAGTGATGAATGGAGGAAAGGTCCATTTGATTTATTACTGCATTAAATAAAATGTGCATCCACGTGCCATGACCTGTGCCGTGGATTCAGGTGAAATGCAATAAAACACGATCAAACACACAATACAAATAAAGGGAAGAGAAAGTGAAAAACAGAGGTGAGAATAGTCAGCAGGAGAGAAGAAAAACGAAAAACAAGGTGTGAAGAAAAGATGAAGAGAAAACAGCCTACTGATGGCTAGATGAAAAGTAATTTTAATTAGGTCCATTAGTCATTAGGAAACATTGTCTGGGGACCATAAATGTCTGTGCAAAATTTTATAGCAATCCATTCAATAGCTGTTCATTAAGTCTGGACCAAAATTGTGAGCGAGCCGAACAGAAAGAGAGTTCCAATCAAGAATAAATTTCCCCTTTGTGCGGCTGGTCGAAGCTTGTATGACATCTGATTTGCTTCTCTCTGGTGCACCAGATAGTAGTCGATCGGGGGAAACACACACTCCAACTATGACAACAACACACAGTTTCACTGGGTGTCTTTTTTTTTTTTTTATGGTAAAAGTCAGATTTATGCTTCACCTGATTTTACAAGAGAAAAAGAAGTGGTTGGTTTGGCAAACGCACAGAACCCCCCCAGCTGCAGTAAAGAGCAGCACACAGCCACTTCCCTGAGCTCCTCTGTGGGAAACATGGGAATTGAAAGGCAGATAGAAACAGTACATAAATATTTCATTGGCTGCATTTATGTCATCTCTTACAATAAAGTTCATTACTGAACTTTTTATGTAAATAAATAAAAAATAAATAAATAGCAACACATTTATCTCTGTCACAACTCTTGCAGGATCATTTTGAGCTCCCTATCAAAACAAATATCATATAAAACAGGAATACTGGTAGATCTCCCATTATTGGATTTGTTTGGTATTTGTTTGGACTTCAGGTGCTGCTGCTTTCATAAATCCCTTATTGACGGAGCTCTAGAAAACAAGAAAGCAAAGGAGAAAGGAGAGGAGGAAAGGAGTCTGAGATGACCCATCTGTCATCTCAGACTCAGACAGGTAAAGAAGAGGAAGTGGGGATGGGGGAAGCTGCAGTCACAGGGGAATTGGAAGGGGGGGGGGGGGGGGGGGGGTACAAACCTATTGTTCCAGCTGGGAGAGAGCAATCATCTGATATCATCAAACTGTAATGAATCTATATCGTCAGGAGAGGAGAGTTGAGGGACAAGGGTGTGGGAGTGAAGGGAAAAGGAGGTGAGTGGAGGTGAAAAACGGGAAGACACAAAGATGATGAAGAAGAATTTTAAGGTGGGAAGGGAAGGCAGAAAGGGATAAATGAAAAAGGCTTTTATTAAATTATGGGAAAGGGGAGCAAAGGGTAAAATATACCATCTCTCAGGGGGTGGCATCACCTTCTTCACAACTTAAAAAAAAAAAAAAAAATTCAACATTCTTCCTTGTCTACACTTGCCTGCATTATCCACAGCGCTACTAGACGCAGACATCTTCCAGTTGAAGGTTCAGGTTCTGCTAGTAACAGCCGATGTAGCCTCAAACAGAGTCATAACTCCACACCCGCAATTTATTTGTACAGATTTTTTTATTTTCAGTCTTGTAGTCCTCAGTCCCAGCCAAGGTTGCCTCAAGTGACGCCGCTTGGACTTCCCCTTTAATGGGGATTTCAGAAGCTGCAGCCCCTTCATTCAACATATACTTTGACAAAATGCAGTGTATTACCTCCTGTGTCCAAGAGAACTGGTTGTGTTTCTGTTTTTCTTGGAATAAGAAGGCAGTAATAAGTCAATAACAAATAAAAGCAGGTTGGTTCCAGAATGACCCCTATTGGCAGGATGACATCATTTGTCAGGCTTTCCAAAGTGCATATGACTTTAACCTCTCATCAGCTGAGCAGGAAGCCGGTGGAGGAGCAATGTCAGCACTTTGGAGATATTTCAGGATAAGCGATGACAAAGCAGTGGCAAAAGTAGAGCAGACTGAAAACTATGCTCTGCTAAATTGTGAAGAGGAGGGATGAAAAGTGATTCCTTCAACAAACAATTTGATAAAACATCTAAAGTAAATGTACGGACCTCAGTTGGCATGCGGAACGGCACATCAATCTGGACTCAGCCCACAATTCAGTGATTGTTAACTGAGGACCTGTGGGCCACATCCGTGGTGCATATATGAATAAATCCAGAAAATGCACACATCAAACATAATCCACCAGTGGAGTCTGGACCTACCATCAAACCACTCAGCTCCCAGGCTGACCACTGCCTGGACACAGCAGCACAATGTAACTCCAGAGTGGTCGAGAATCACAAAGCTTGTCTATCAGGACTCATTCATTGATAGTTGAACTGTGGGTTTTGTACTGAGCACTGGCAGCCTCCTTGGTGGAGCTCTGAGAGCATCTAGTTCAGTATCTAGTTATCAGAATGGATTTTCCATGTTTTTAGGAGTCTGTTCACACTGATAAAGCCTCATAGAAAATAACATTAATTTTGTACAAAAACAAAATTATTATTATAACATATTATAAACAAAATAAAATTATATTGATCAACAATTTGTTAGTGACGTTGAATATTCAGTGCTGCTGGGGATCCTTCACAGCGATTCTGTCCACACATGAATGTGGTTTTAATGTGGCTGATTTCCATATCATTGCCATTGTTGTCATCTTGTTGTTGCTATTCACACATTACACACCAAATGATTTGTTATCAGCTCCTAAATCGCAGAAACATAATGTGTCTTGTTTTCTCTAGTACACAATTTCAACTCTACCAGTGTGAATGTAGTTGTAAGAATTTTTCTGAGTCAGAAATAAGCATGGACTAACTGCCTGAGCCTCGTCTGCGTCGCTTTCATGCTGGCCCAATCACAAGATGTGACATTAATTATTCTAATATAATTTTTTTCTCTTGCCAATCGTTCTGAGTCTCTGACCGTGAATAAAAATCAGATGCAGTCCTTTGAGTAATAAGTTTGCGAACCCCTGATCTAAAGAGGTCAAGATGTTTGCTAATGCTACCAGCAGGAAACAGCAACAACCAACTTTGCAGCAAATGCTGGAGAAGCGAGAGAAAATGTCCAGAGACAACCGACGAGCAGTAAAAATAACAGAAGCTCTTGCACAGTACGCTGCTGTAGATGACCAGCTGTAGTCAGTTGTTGATAATACAGGATTTCATCGTGTTCAGTGGAGCTGAGTTATGAAGCCTGGGACACACTTGTTGTGTGACCAACATAAGTGCGTCCTCTCCAGCCTGAACCTCAGTGTAGGCAGGTAGGCAGCGTGTCCATCCGTCAGCACATCACAAAAAAAACGCATTATAACATGCATACTGTGACAGGTTTGGGGTCAGCCACTCGTAATGATTTTTGAATTAAGGGAATCACAGGAAAGTATTTCAGTAGTGCATCTGGCAAACTCTCTTTGTCTCCTCTCCCTGATCTTTTTCTCTGGTTGTCACCATCTGATTTATCCTGATTAGGTAAGTTGAGATCGGATAATAGCAAATTTGTTGGTTCAAAACAGAAATTATCTACAGTTTTATTGTCATCTGTAGTGATTTGCTGACATGCTGTAAATGAAAATCATCGCATTATCCAGCTGCTCTGAAACGGAGTCAAATTACAATTCAATTACCTATCAGCCATCAAAGTGCTGAAAGAGACTGATGAAATCATTATCTCTCACGGCCCAAGTTTGTCTGCCTCAATTAACCATGCCATTATTCCTGCCCTAGAATGCCCAGATATTCAAAGAATGGAAGTACAGATACCAACTCGGTACGTTAGGTAGCCCTCTAAATTACAGCTCCCTCATTTCCATAATTATGCTCTAATTAGGGTCTAAAGAAATAGAGACTGGGCGCTGTTCTTTCTTGCTCTTTCAAGTGGTAATGGATTATTTATCTCCTGGTCTGGCCAAATCCAGCAATCCTTGCCCAGGGGGAAGAAACCACTCAGGACCTGGGAATCCATGCTGTTTCTGATTCAAAGGGCCTCAATTTTATTATATGACTCACTTAAAAAAAAAAAAAAAAAAAAAAAAAAAAACATCATTTTTTTCTCTATAACTGTCACCATTGACAATTACAAATGAGCCAGGTGATTTTATTTCAGATCAAAACTGGCTTTTTCACTGAGTGGTTGAAACTGACACTAGAGAGCACAGTCTGCTGAGATTGTGTGAAATAATGACGATGAGCCAACAATGGCTGAGCCTCCTCACCACCTCCTCCCAAAGAAACACTCGCGCTGCATTCAGACTCAACCAGTGTGTTTTAAAGGTCCAGTCTGCTGGATTTAGTGGCATCTAGTGACGAGTTTACCGATTTTCAAACATTTTAAGACAATATGAAAACCAAATAATAGAGACTAACCTGAGATACATAACAACAACAATCTGTCAAATCTGGCTTGTTGTCAAGTTACTTTGCCTCTGAGTTGTAATGTAAATATAGTGCATACTCATTTGAAAAGTCACAAAAATTATGTTCACTACAATGGATTGCCAAGTTTCTCAAGTAAGTTTCAATTCTCAAGACAATGAAGTTTACATTAGTGTGCTGTAATACATAGAAACTGGAGGCTGTTTCAGGCTTTTCCTAATGTCTTAATCATGTTTTAGGAGTGTCCTATAAATAAGTATTTGGTACTAATTACTGGTATGGAAAGTCCAGAAATTCAGTTATTTTAGTTTTGCTGTATTTATGGATTATCAGAAGAAATTCTTTGAAAGAGTAGCTCAATCTTAATCCAAATACTGTACTTATTCATCATTCATTCATTGTGGGAACTTTATTTTTCCATATATGCTGAGCTGTATGCTTGCTGTTGCTAATCCAGACAACATCATCAGTGTTATTCAGTCAGACTAAAAAGCTCCTGTAGGTACAGTATGTAGTTACAGTTGTAGCAGTCACCAGTTACTGCCTGAGGGCACCAATCAGTGAATTGTCTGGTGCAGCTTTACATTGTGATCAGGTATGCACAGGACCTGTTGTTCGAAAAGCAAATGAGGGGATAAATACACAAACTGTGCATGCTGGCAAATTGTTGCCAAGTTATTGTCATGGCAACTCTGTCCTCAAGTGATCAGCTACATTTCAGTGGCACAGTGGGATCAGACCTGTTTGGGCTTTGCCTGTAATGTGGTGGGTGGGAGGGAGGGCAGCCTGGCACAAACTGACCCACCACTAAATCAACTCTAAATCCAGATCATGAGGTCAACGAGTGGAAGTGCCCCAGGGTCCAAACAGTCCAGGGTTATTACCACATGAGAGAGGAGGAGGAGGGGAGGAGGAGGAGAGGGTGGGTGGACAGTAAGGACAAGGGGAGGCAAAATGACAGAGACACAGACTTAGTGAAAGAGGTAAACAGATGCAGATAAAGTAAAAGAACCAGGAAAAAGTGAAAGGAGAAATGGAGGATCCTGCTTCCATTCAAATGACCCTGCCAATTAGGTGCTGTCCGATAAGTGATGCAGAAAAAAGGAGAGAAAAGCAGGAGGATGGAGGGAATCTGGTGGGAGGAGGAAGAATGGTGAGCAGAGCAGAGGGGAGGAGAGGCGAGAATCGGAAACAATTTGTTTCTGTCATTTTCTAGCAAGGTCAATCAGATAGGGCGAGCGCTATATGAATTCCACGCACCTTCTCCTCTTCCTTTTCCTCGACTCTTTCAGCTCCCCCATTCCCCCCTCCTCAACCTCCATCTCCAAACAAAATTGACTCTGACATTGAGATCACATTTGTTGTCCTTGGAAGGCCAGGGCTAAACTGTCATTGCTGCGCAAGCTGTATCTGGAGGGCTAATTTAAATTCCTTCGTCTACGGCTCACCATCTCTCAACATTGTTTTCCTTTCATATAACACAATCTCTTTCTTAGCTCCTGCCAGCGGATGCAGAAAGTGCTTGGCGGAGCACCTCAGTCTCCCTAACCTTGGGTTAGACCAGTATATTGTGTTTACTTAGTGTGATGCAGGTAGTTGACTGGACACACCGTTTTTGTAAAAGCTGCAATCCAATTGGTCACAACCTGCCTTGAAGCTAGAATATAAAACACATCTTTATTATTATCACCACGCTCCTCGGTTAGTCAAGCTCTTTCTGCCTTGACTCTTGTGGCTCATCTTGATGAGCTGTCATTGGTCCTGAGGCTGGTCGTAACCAGCGTCTTTAAAGTCTCTACAGGTGCTCCAGAGTTACAGAAAGAAAAAGTGTTACTGTTCAATTTCATGTGGCTCAACAGTACTGAGGTCATGACCAGCCACTTGTAAATCATGGTCACCTTAGCACCACTTATGAAACTTTACAGCTATTCAGTAGTGGTAAATTGTGACTAATTGTGATTAAGGTCCATTATGGTGGCGTTCTCGCCGTGTGGGCTGGGAAATAAGAATGATGCTGACCTTGAGAAAGACCAACTGCAGTTGAAATGCTCATTATACAATAAAATCTTGGAGCTCAGTGCAGAGGTCACCTCTTCAACATTCTGCATGTCGTTGACAAGACCAGCACCTCGTCTTTGGTGTGCATTCACCAGACGACTCTTGCTGAAATGATGCGTCACAAGTAGATGTGTTAATGATGGTGGAAGTGAAAAGAATGGGTGTTCCTCTGTCCTCCGTTCTTTATCTCTCTGTTTCCTCTCTCTCCTACGCACTCCTCCACACTGCTCTCCTCTGATGTAATTGTGTCTGACATGCAGGAATACAGACTTTTTCTGGGGAGAGCAGAGCACTTGTATCATTTACCGGTTGTTTCTCCACACATAATGGAGTTTGATGTGCTTAGGCCTGAGCTTAATGGAGGAGGGTTGAGCCATTATACACAGCACACTATGGATATGCTCAAAAAACACTTGAGAAGCACTTGAAAACACCTTAATGTGAAAGCATGTCAGAGCGAGTCTGAGTGTGTGTCACAGAGAGAGGGAGGGTTCGATCATGGAAGGAGGTTCTTCATAATTCACAATGTGTCCAGACCAGGTTGTATGGTTGGCGCAGCATCACAGGCAAAAACAGAGGTTTAAGTTTGATTATTTCACAAACTCGTAACAAAGAGCTCACCTGAGTTTGCATCCCAAACATGAGATCAGGCAGGATCTTCCAAGTGACTCATCTGTCCCATCAACACTGCAGTAGCAGTCGTTAGAAGCAGTTTAATTAACCTTTTCCTTTCCATCAGAAATATCTGTACAGCAGTTGTTTGGCTCTGGCACATGAGGACAGGGTCTCTATTCATAAACCTGCCGCCACAACAATTTCTTTTTGTCACTAGTCTTTTTTTCATTGATCTGGTCCGACTTACTATTACTATTGTGCTTTCACAAAGACTTCACAAACTGATTGATTTATATACAAAGGACATATAAAATAACGGGACAACATTCAAGATAATGCAGCACAATAGCCCCGCCAGAAATCCTTGCTTTGTGGAGCCTGTAATTAATGTTCCTTGGTTGTTCAGTTTGTCACAAAGGAGTTGATTGAACTGATTTGAGGGAAGAAAAAACAAGCCAGTCCACTTTTTTTTTTAGTAAAGTTTGGGTAGTTAATTCATGTAAAACCACCACAATGCAGCCTGCATGTTTAGATGATGCTTTTCACTGTATTTGAAATGAAGATTAAATTCATCAACACCACTCAGTGTTAATGAACAAGTGCATTTCCAACGTCACAAGTGTTTAAGTGTTGTGATCATTCTGAATTTGATGCCTGCAACAGGTTTCAAGAAAGAGACAGGGGCAACAACAGACTGGGAAAACCCCCTGTTGGATCATTCCACAGGTAAACAGGTTGATTGGTAACAGGTGATCATGACTGGGACATCCTTGAAGGCTCAGTTATTCACAAGCAAGGCTGGCGCGCTTTTCACCTTATTGTGAATTCACAACACACAGTTGCAAGGAATTTCAATCCCTACAATCCAAAGTCTCATCAAAAGGTTTAGAGAAATCTCAGCACATTAGCATCAAGGCTGATACTGAAAGCCTGTGACCTTCGATCCTTCAGGCAGCAGCGCCTGAAAAGCCAACATGATTGAATAAAGGGTATTACTACATGGGCTTGGGAGCGCTTTGGAAAGCCGTCGTCAGTAAACACATTTCGTCGCTGCATCTATAAGTGCAAGTAAAGACTCTACTATGCAAAGCAAAAGCCATATATCGACGACATCTGTAAACTCTGCCGACTCCCCGAGCTCACACTTTAGAGAGAAATGTACAAGTGGCTGGATAACAAACAAATTCTATACTGTATACGTCAGCTGACATGAAAAGTAGTTTGTTTTACACAAGGGTAAGAACAAGGAAGGCAAGGATCATGTGCTTTAATTTTACTTACTTTAATTTAATGTAATGAAGTTAACAAAGTGAATAATTATCAGAAAACTGGCTTATTAGTTTCATGTTTATGTCCCTGTATTTATGCAAAGACCAAAACACACACCAACTAATGTCCATGTGACAATAACATTTTGGATGCTCCAAACACAACTAGCCATCATACCTAATGACAACACGACATCACACCTAAAGACAGAACAGGTGGATGGCCAATGAATCCCAGAATATATGACTGCCTCAGCAACAGGCACATGGACTCACATCCAGTTATTAGTGCTTAACGTTGTGAAATGGTCGCAGTTTTGTTTCAAATATTTTTATTGTGAAGAGTGGCATCATGGTACATGGCAGCCAGAAAAACATTTTCTCTGCAGTGAGGAGGGCTATTCATCATTTTTGTTTTTTTGTTTTTTTTAAAGGAAATGGTCCTCACATTATAATATGAACATAGAACATAAACAGGAAGAAGTTGAAGAGAAGAAAAGAGAGGAAAACAAAACAACAACAAAAACCCCACCCATCCTCCCACTCAGACCCTCAGCCCCTCCCGGGAGTGTTACCTAATGTTACGCATAATTTAGTTAATATACAGGATTTGAATTAGTTTAGCTTTTCAAATAGGAGATTAAGGGGTGACAAATCTTATCAAATTCTCTGAGTTTGTCTCTCAGAAAGAACCTAATTCTTTCTACATGCAGAGTTTCTGTAAATGGTCGCAGTTTTAAACACGTGGTTAGTTTAATACAGCTTAGGTTAGCTTTAGGAAATGATCATTGCGACCTGTGCAGCCGATTTTTTGGAGGGGGTGGTCTAATGACAAAATAGCTGGTATATCAATATCACCCATAACATGCGTGTGAACATTCTAAACACTACTCATGAGTGTTTCCTGATCCTGTTAACTGATGTGAATGCCAGTAATTACACTACAAGAACACTAAAAAGAATTCAGATGGGGGCAAACAACAGAAGTTTTCCTATGGATCTGCTTTTAAAAAGAAGTTTAGGTTTGTGTAACTGAGCTAAACTTGGTGTGTTTACAACCTACTCCCCATCTGTCTGTCGCTCTGCTGAACTTAAAGTAGTAGAACAACTGAGCATATTTTGTTGTGATCAGTGTTGGGCAGTAATATGATTACTTTGTCAGAAACAAGTAGTTTAAGGAATTACAATTTAAAGTTCAGTAAACACATTACAGTTAATGATCCAAGTGACGCTATGGCTTGTAAGATGTCTTTCCAGGAATTGATGGAGGGTTTGTATCAATTTTGCCTTCATTTGTACATTCAATGGACACACTGGTCCAGGATATATAACCTCTGGGCAGGGGCTGGGAATTTGGGGAGGAGGCAAGCTTCTACCAAAGGTCAAAACATATGCCTGCTGGTAACAACAAATAAACCACTAACTAATTTACACGCTGTCTTCTTAGCCAGTTTGCAAATGTATGCCTACCTTCAGTTATATTTGGTTTTGTTCGGAGCTGGAGGACTGAGGATTTGTGAGTCCTGCGGCTTCACCATGAGGACAGACTTCTGAAGTGTAGTCAAGTAATCACCTCCAAAGTACGAGCCGTCTTATTTTCTGTGTAGCAGCAAAAACACTGCAGTATCAATGTGGAGGAAAAATGACCTCTGACACACTGAATTTCAGTTCACAGCGGCCTTGCTGTACTTTTCCTGCTTCATTTCCAGAAAGGTTTTCCACAGATTGGTGAATTAACAAGGCACAATATTCATTTTTATGCTCTCTTGTTAACATTAAAATAGCTTCATTTTCATTTTTCAAAGACTGGAAAGAAAGAATTGTATCTTTTGATAGCCCTGAAAGACCAAGTCACTGTAATATCTTGTAAAATCTCAAATACTTCCCTGATACCTTGTAGTCTTTCGTTACAAATTGGCATGATGATGATGATCAACTTGGTTTTTGCCAAAAGAAAGTTGTTCTTTTTTTTGTGACACTCTGCTTGTCTCGAATACTGAGAGCCCAGAGTTAAGAGGTCATCCAGTAATAAAGCTGTAGCACAGCTGTAGCTGTTGCATGGACTTTATTTCATGTTAGGCAGGAAGAAAGAACTTTGTTAGTGATGTACACTGTCGCACCATAAAATTGTCATCACTTGATCAGTTTTACATACAGCTCCCTGGAAACCAACACGTCATCCAAAACCAAGCAATCTGGCAAAACTGCTTGTTAACAACCCATCTGACTGCCTGTGTTTCTTGCCCAAAATGCATTGGGTGAGAATCACACAACCACAAAAGGTTGCTTGTCAGGAAAAGGTAAACATAATTTGCTTGATGCTTTGGAATAAAACACCAAAGCTTCATTTTTCTGATGAGGACAGTATATTGGAGCTCAGCAACACTGGAAACCAACAAACTAAGCTAATCTGGCAAAGGTGCAGCTTGTTCACAACCTGTTGCCCTGTTGGACCTATTTTAAGGAATAATTCTGTGTTCCAAGATATCAGCAGTTACATCAGTAAGCACATTGTTGTCATACCTGATAAAACCAGTTGTCTGAGCAATGAAAATAAAACCCAAGTTTAATAAACTGCAGTTTTTTGAAAGTTTGGTTCTGTTTAGGCATTCATCTTACTTGCTTAACAGGGACAGGGAGAGATTGTGGTGATGGCTGTCAGCGTTGACCGTTAGCAGCACAGTATGAGTCAGCTCTTCACAATATCACAGTCGGCCATTATTTGCACAGAAACAAGAAATCGCAAGTCAAGGCCAATGATGTGGTTTTAGATGTGTGGAAAGCTCAGTTTCCTCTGCACTGTGCATAATGACATGAGCGCTAAATGTTTTCTTACACGCTGCCTTTCAGATAGTCTTTCTATAGTCTCATAAGACCTAAGGAATAATTCAAATAAAGTTCTGCACCAGAATCTTTACCTTTCACTGTGCAATTAAAGATGAAACGCTGCCTTTTTGATCAAATACAACGCTTTTATGTGTCAGATCTCATACCTCATTAAAATTTAGTTGATACAAGTGAAAAGTAAGGCATGTAAAATACAGTATGCTTTAGCTTTGAAACGATTGTTACAGCTGTATATCAGTTTTTATCCACGTTTGACCCACATGTAAGTCACTTCTAAAAACGACTGAGCCATTTTCAGTGTTTCACAAGTCAAGAACAATAAAAACTAACCCTTTTTTGGGTGCTGTCTTGCTTAGCAACACTGTACCATAGAAATTATATGTATATGATATATAAAGGTATATCATTTCATAAAGAAACCTCAGCCAAGAGTTCTGAGGTACAGTACTTGCACACCTGCCTCTGTTTGACTGCCTGGTTTTATTCCGGTTATGTTTAGTTTCACACTTGAAATCAGCTGCTTTCACTCAATAGCTTTCTCAGCTTTGTTAAATTCAGTTCCAGGTATTACTAAAAATGTATTAAAACGTCCTAAATGTTGCCTTGGAAGCCTACTTTCAACTCAAATTAAAGGTGTTTGCATGGCAACACGACACAGGTTTGCAGTTCCAGATGGCATCAGCTCGTGCGTTGGAAGGCCACAGTGACGTCTCAGACACAGAGATGTCTGCCAGCGTGGCGTCTCTGATTTACTCAGCGTGTTTATTTTTCTGGTATTATTTGTGAGGGCTCGCACTGCCTCTGGCCTCCCATCTCGCTGTCAATCTCACTGTACCCTCCAGTTCGTGTCAGCTTTGATAAAACTGAGCCAGTTAAAAGTGAACATCGGTCCCACTCTCTCTGCCGCTGTAAACAAACATGACACAGATGAAGCAAAAGACAACATCAAAAGAGTTAAAAAGATAAAAGCATCATTACTAATTGGGTTTGCTACCAGGAAGGCCAGTCACACTTATGTGTTCCATGGTTCAACAATAAAAGAAGAAATTTACATGGTAGGTTCCAGTCCTGTATTCTGTACTCATTCATATTGTGCCGACCTGTTTTCGTCCCTGATATTCAGCCCTGTAAGCGAGGTACAACGTTATGTGTGGAGGTCGGGGGAGTGGATGGGCATATAACACATCGACTTTCATGCAAGAGACCAGATTTGCACCCCGTCTCACACCTGCCGTTAATGTTTTCCTTTATAGCAACCATCGCCACATTCTTCTCCTAACCTTAAATAAATCCTAGTTGACATGTGCTGTTATTGTGCACAGCCAGAACACAACTGATCCGGGCACAGAGCACCAACATTGCTTTTAACTGTGCACTGAGTGCATAATAGCTGCCCTTCACATCCTGTTGGATTGTTACTTCAGTGAAATGCTACATGCAACATGAGAGGTGAGTACAAAATATCAGGGTGCAAACTGAGCAAAAAACAACAACAATAGAAAATTCTGCAGAGGAACTTATCAATGAAGGCACCAGTGGAGCTTTGTGTGTGTTGATCTCGACATGAGTAAACGCCACCGAGGTCATGTTCAGTCATATGTGAACACACACAGCCTTTGTAAAAACACCCACAACTTTACATCTCTTGGTCTTTCATGGTGCCTGTATGTGTTCCAGTCATATCCAGAGAAATGTTCTGCATATGCTTGTACAGGAATGCGGGTTAGTGCCCAAACCGGGGATAGAGTGTGTGTGAATGCATGTGTGTAATTGCTACAGCTGTTCTGTCAGGGGAGAGAGCCTTACAAGACTGCTGGTTGTGACAGAGGCGTTGGTACAGCAAGAAACATATGCTGTGTTTTTATCATAGCAGCACGCTGACAAAAAACACACACCACCCCGTCAGACAAAATGGAATGACTGCATTTGCACACATTCTCTCAAATGAGGGTACACACGCACGCACACACACACACACTAAACCACACACTGCTTCATTTATCAGTGGTGCATTATTTATCAGCGGCAGCGTTGCTACTCCTCAAGGTATTTACAGCGAGGAATACATTAGCAGTGAAGAATGCAGGATTGGAAAAGTGAATATTCCTCCAGATTAATATGCACATCACAGCTCCTGCTGGAATAATCAGCCAAGCTGTACTGGTCCCATGAAACGCAACTGGGATGGGCCTCTTTAAAGTGTTTCACCAAATACAGGCACGCATCAGAAATCTGCCAATCAAGGACAATTCTCTAATCTGATCTAATCACTGCAGCGTTATGTGAAAATATTATTAAGGTGGAAACATCATCTTTTACTGGTAACAAGTCGGGAAATGAATTACACCAGAAATTGGGGTAATTGGAGAAACTGGAGTAATATAATTGAGAAACAGAGGGGGTTGACTGTCCCTGGGTAGAAACATCCCAAATTCGTTTTATGAAGCGAATGCATGGTAAAAGTATTTAGCACGGCTGCTGTTTGTGTCCCCTGCTCACTCCAGGAGAGCTGATTGAGTTATCCTTTGTTTTGTCGGTAAGTGAGAGCACAACTTTCCATTGTGGAGGTGTAATGCAAAACATAATAAACTGTGTTAAAAATGACTGCTCCCAGGGCAGTAAACTTGTAACGCTCTCAATCGGTAATGAATGATAAACAAATACAGTGTTTATGAGTCACAAGCATGACGCTGCTTCTACGTCTTGGAACTGAAGACTCTCAAAGGCCACATAACCAAATCAGGAAGTAAGGATAATTTTAGCAAACATGCGACTAGGGGACCTCATTAAAACTCATTTACAAGGAAAGGATACTCAAGCAGAAAATACCAGCAGGTTCACCACGTTGTGATCACATAACAGGATAAAGGAGATTAATACATGGACTCAGGAACACTGTTGTTTATAAAGACAGTTCGTTTGTAGATGACTTCATTCTGTCTTCATTTATGCGTTACACAGCTTCCCAACTTTTTTTGGAATCATAGTTGTACTTTGGTGGAGTTTGATCAAACATTTGGCAAAATAGAACATGTAGTGCAGCCAGTTTTAATTAGAGTAAAATACTGAATGTCAGCATGGACTCATTATTTGATATATCTGAATGCTGTTTTTGTGCTTTTTTTGTGAAATATATATTCAGATCAAATTTTATACAAATCCACACAGTCGATAAACGAGCTATAAACTTCTCACATTTGTGTCACCAAGAGGTGAAGGACAATGTGCTTCAACACGGAAGCTTAGAGACAAATTTCAGATACTTATTGCAAACTTTTCAAAAAATGATAAAAACTGACTGGCTTGTATAATTGAAGCACATATTTGAATTGAAAGACATATTGATATTTCTTTAACTTAAGATCAGCAGGGTCCATAGATGATCCTGACGCATTTTCAGGAGGACTGGCCAAGCGGTTTCTGACAAGGTGTTGACAATAGGATTTGACATTTTCAGAGCAGAGCACCAATGAAGCACATACGTAAGTGACTCTGAAGTCTTTAATTCTAGGCTAAGTTGTTTGTTTGAGATAATTGTTAAAAAGTAAACTTGATTACTTCAGCGCCTTTGAATCAGTGTCATTTTATGTGCCTGAGTGGTGGGTGGAAGCTTCATTTTGTACTTACTCCAAATATACACCAGGTATGACACATCAGCTGTACGTTAATGCTCTGAAAGTGTCCTCTATCCTCAATCCACAGTGAGTCAGACCAAAACCGCTGAACACCTCCTGAGGAGCTGAAAGGTCAGCAGCAAGCCAGACTTTCTTCATCAGACTTACATTTTCATAGTTTTAAAGTGATTCATTTATGTGATCTCTCTCAGCTGCTTTATCAGGAATAGATCATCTTCACAATATTCAACAGTAGATTTGTGTGATTAAACAGGTGCCAGTGGAGGTGATGCTTCACTCATCGTGCAACAAAGAACAAAACTGACTCATGGCTTAAAAAATGCAGGAGGCTGCAGACTGACACACTTCACGCAAGGATGCACAATGCTGAAAGTTAGCCGAAACTGAAACATCTCCTCCATAAGTCACACAAGTGACAGATGTGTAAAAAACACTGGATTGCCATTTGGTATTTTTGGTGTTTATTTTGGCCTTTTGTTGCTACAGTAACAGTGAGTATCTAATGCTGCTGTCAGATCAGTGACGTGGCAAAAGGTCACATCGCTGACTAAAACCACGGACAAAAAGAAAGCGTATGTTGCTCACCACAGGTCGAATTCAGCATTGAAGCCAGTTGAGCAATCCAGCTGGCAAGGTCTATTTTACATTCATTTGAATTACAGAATATTCAGCAAATGTAATTATCCTAATTATGGAAAATACACGTCTAACCATAACTATTTTTGCAACCTTTGACATATCAATCAAGGATTGTGTCATGCCATGAGGGGCCACGCTGCTGCTCTGCCACTGTGGCTCTGGCTTCTTTGCTGCTGAGGTAGGAGACAATGGAAGCAGTGGCTTATACTTCTGCGTCATACTAGCAAGTACTGCCAATTACAACCATGCTCATTGTCTCCCATTATCCAATTTAGAAGTCTAATGATGCTTTCATGCAGATAGAGCAAAAAGTGCAAACGTGGAAACTTAGTTCTTATAAAAGAACATAAGAATCTAATGAATGCATTGAGTGCAGTAAGTGAATGAGTGGTTTCTGTGGCTGTGCTGCAGTCTTAGAGAAGCTTCATGTTGATGCTATACAGTCGCACTGGGACGTGGGGAAAGATAGCAGAGATCTGCTGAGTAAGACTGGGTAAGTAGAGGACATGACACAGTAGCAGCAGCCTGGAACCTTTACAAAACTTTGTGGGCAGCCTGCCCTCATGGTTTAATTATAGACACCTTCTACAATATGTGCATTATTAAAACTATTAAATAAATAATAAAAATCATACAAATGGAATGGAACACTATTCAATGGTGGAACAGCACAGAGCTGTATTCTGCTGTAATCAGGGGCATGCTAGTTGGGGGACTACTACCTACCCAAAGGCCCTCAAAAAGCCTGGAATTTAAACTTATTTGATCTCTTTTGTCTTTAGCTATATGCAACGTTATATTATCAGTGTCATAGGTTATCAGCAACGAGATTCTTATAAGCTACTTAAATGAATCTGACAAATCAGACAATTCTGTAACTAAAAAAGACAAACAATTTCTTCTTCTCCGCTGCTGAAAGGTGCATATAAGGTATACTGTAGTCAACTTCCACCACACAGTCAGTCAGATAGTCTCCAAACATGGCACCTTTGTTGAAATCCTCTCCAAACCTCCTCTAGCTATGAACAGGAGGAACAGCAGATGTAGAGAGATCATTGACAAAAGTTGAACAAATACTGCAGTACCTAAGTTGTTTACAAAAATTTAGACCTAAACAACAATGTAGGTCGTATATCTGTTGGCTTGTTACTGTTCCAAAAATGACTAACTTCCAGATTAAATTTAGGAAACTAACGCTACCCGATTAAGGCAACAATGGATGTAATGTGAAAGGGATTGCTGGCAAGCTCAAGATTTTTAACCTCTCTTGGTTTCCCGGCAAACAATCTCCACTCACATCAACCTCTTTTCCAGCAGCAGCGGTCAGCTGTTTTAGCAAAAAAAAAAAAAAAAACAATTTGCTGCCACACAGGTAGCATACCGCGCATCTATCAACTAGTTAGCAACTACCCAGTAGGGGAACATTTCAGAATTGTCAGGTTTATGCTTACTTGTTGTGCTGGCCTGCAGTGGCCAAAACAACCCATTAGTGCAGCTTTAATATTAGGAACAGGTCATTTTCTTGGTGAAAAGAGACCAATGTTGACTTTCGGTCCGCTAAGTTGTGAATCGTGATCCTTAGTTGTTGAAGTCAGAAATTTTGAACAACCCAACCAGCCACACCAACTTCCTTCCTAAAGGGCTGTTCACACATACTGGCTCGAAGGCGGGGAGAGCGATAGGGGGCTACTCATTGTGAATGCCGTGTAGCAGTAGAAGTTATTGTTAAAGGTCTGCCCAAAAATTAGGATCATTATCTCATCACTTTCCTGTCACTCAAAACACTTGTCCTACAGAGCAAGATATGATTCTGTCACTTTTTGACAAGAATACATGTAGAGAAATACCAATAGTTGAAATGAAGTTTTTGGTGGAAAAAGACAAAAGGTCAAAAAAAAAAAGTCAAAAATTGACAAAATTACAGCTGTAGGTAGTTTCTTGTTAAAATAAGTCCGTCCTGAAAACTTAAGATTCAATCAATTTGAAAAGAAAAGTTCTGTGGAGTTTTTTTGTGATGCAGAAAGACTAAATGCAGAAGACTACAACCAAGTGTCAAGGTATCTCTTTAATGGGAGCACTGCATCCAGATACAAGACAGACCTCATCCTGAAATCCTATTATGGCATCCTTACAGCTCATTTGTTAATTTTCTCCATCAAGTCTAGAATATGATGTGTGGATGAGGAGCTTAGCCACGAGAAACAATGCTGCCTGTTTGTGAGCTATAAATGTGTCTTATCCTTAAAAACAGGGACAATTGGCTAGTGTGTGTCTGTTTGTGATGAGACACATTGTTCTACACGCAGACAAATACATACCCCTGCCAATTCTCCTTTTGTGCAATCTCCAGCTAAGCTTCCATACTATAATACACGGACTGAATAGGAAATGTGGCCCAAATCTTGGCAGAGATGTGGCGTGGACTGTATTCTGCAGCCGAGTCTTCAGAATAAATCCACAATGAATGAGAGTACCCTGACCTGGTTAGTGATCATTAAAGGTATAATACGAGAGCAGTACAGCTGCTTCAGTAAGCCTAGCCTGTTGAAAGCGGAGCCCTGTGCCCAGAGAAGGACTTAACTTATTTTACATGGTGTAATGCCAAGACACAATATCAAATAAACATGAGTACTATCTGCTTATTCAAGCAGCAGTTCCTGACCTCTTGAACTCATTTTGAACTTCTGTGTTTTCTGAAAACACAGACTGACACTAACATTACTGTCAAATGCCTGTTAGTCCCATCCTCATCTTAAGTAGGTAACCAGCTTGGCTTGTCTTTTCTCAACATTCCCCTGGCAGCGTATGAAACTGGCTGGCAGTATTCTCAGTGCATGAGGCAGTGTGTTTCAACCCAGATTTGAAAAGTACAGATCAGAAGCGGAACCTGATTGCCTGATTTCTGTGATCCACGAAGAGATGTTTTGTTCAAGCATTTTGCTAATATGGTGTAGGAAGCCAAACTGCCAGTGTCAATCAGGACAGGATTTGGCCAGGTGTGATTAGGCAGTACAAGACGGAAAAGGAAAGGGTTTTACGTTTTCATAGTACCTTTAATGTACACAGAAAAATCACACATGTCCAACTGAATGAACACATAATATGTTATTTATTGACTCTTGGAGCCACTCGAACACCTGACGAGTTAAGTCAAGCTCTTATACTGTCTATTACTATTCAAACCTGGAAGGATTCAGTCAGAAGGATTCAGTCAGAATGTCTCTGAGAGCCTCCTTTAGGTGTTAACAGGGAGGAAAATAGCTGAGATGACCAACATGAGTTAAATGAGAAAGCTCTAATTGGCACCTAGCATTTAGAACCATGCTTTTGGGTGTTTAGAGATTCTGATGTAGTATCTAAATACACACAGAAAAAAAAAAAAGTAATCAGACAGCAACTGGTTTAGACAGATCACATGCATTGTGATTGTATTGTGTGACTGGCAGAAATCCAATCTGGACAGTTTGGCCACAAAAAAAGTGACTAAACTGTGTTTCTTTCTGCTGCCTAAAGTGCGCTGTCAAAAATGACTTCTTCCTGGGCGAAGGATAAGTACTGTGAGTGAAGCATGATTCATCCTATTGACAGCTGTTTCACTTCATTACCAAATACAATTGTTAGGACTCAGTAACAGACACGTTAATTAACCATTCGTTCCAGCACCAAGCCTTGTGGTATGTACCCTTCGTCAGGTACATGCTGGTGTGATGTACTGCATATCCACACTTAAAGAACATCACAGTCACAAGCGGAAGAACTGCAACAGAAAGGTTCAAGAAGTGATTCTGAGAAAAACTTACTAACTGAATTCCCTGGACTTTGTTTCATCTAGTTCAATAAATGAATCAGCCGGAAAGTATTGGGGATGTTTGAGGGGACCACTTTTTTTGATTAAGTCTGCCATCCATTTGTTTTGAGACAATGGATTGTCTTATAGGGTGAGTGCATGACTTTTTCCTGTTCACAAATCAAAAGTCTGTCATCATATTTACAGAGAGCAAAGTCATTCATTACGTCGGATGGGCCTTTTATGGCTTGGCCAAGGAAGAAGCCCTTAGCAGTGCTAGCTAGTTCAATCAACAGATTTCTCCTTTACTACTGGGACACAACCACAGTTTACACTTTTTTGTGTGATAAGTTAGCTTCGGATTAGTTTCGGACCTGTGAATTCGTTCTGCATTACATCTACAATTCCAGTCCGTGTCACTGAAAGACCTCATAGACAGTTTTTAAAAGTGGATAAAATTTCAGTTCACTACAAGATCTACTTTCCTAAACCATGGTAGAGTAAATTTTGACAACCTTGTATACATTCTTACATCCAGTGACTGTTCCCAACCAAAAAGCAAGACAGTAAACCTGCAAATGACACTTTCGAATTATCAGGTCCCTCAACAATAACTTTAACTAATCATCTTATTTCTGAATGTCAGTTTGACTGCCTATTGTTAACTAAAACCTGGCTAAACACCTGCTGTTCTTATTGAAACTGTCCAACAGAATTATAATATCTTAGGTCTGAATTGGCAGAAAATTGTATCTGAGTCTTTGCCAACCCTCCCGTCATCTGTTGATGATCTGGTGGATAATGTAAATACAAAACTACAATGAGCTATTGACCTCTTAGGTACAACAAAATCTTCAAAAACACAAGCCATCACGGAGAAAATGGAACAAAAACCAACACAAAAGAAAATGAAGCTGAACGGAGATGGAGAAAGACAAAACTTCAGGTTCACTGTGAAATCTTAAAAGAACTCCTAACAGAATACAATACAGCAGTCAGAAATGCCAGATGATCTTATTTATCTTAACCTATGAATAAAACTTGTAACAATCCAAGAATTATTTTTTCTCATGAACCCTGCCAGTAACTGACAAGCCCGGAGGCGTGAGGTTTCAGGACTCAAAATGCAGACTCAGACACCACAGCAAGGTTACAAAAAAAAGGAAATGATTTATTTAATAAAAGGCACTAAGGATAATTAACAACAGCACATACAACGTATGGCAACAAAGTACAAACAAAAGATGCTAAGGATAATTTGGTAGGCAATGAAAAACTCAAAAAAGGCTCAATTGGCTAGATGTTTAGTAACAACGACGCGGACTATATATACACGAGGTAACAAAGAACAGGTGGAGACAATTAGGGCGGGGTAGACAATCAGACAGGCGGGAAACACACCGGGAAGTCAAGGGGCCTGAAACGAGAGGAGAGGTTTCACAATAAAACAGGAAGTGTAAGACAAGACATGACGCTCGTGAATAAAAACACTTAACAGATCTGATGAGACATGACAGTAACTAATACTCAGATCACCTGAGCACTACAAAATGCAATTCATTTTCTGCCTATTTCAGAAATAAGATTGCGGCCGTCAGAACAAATATTACTCAGAAACGGAAGGACAATGTACCACATAGTATTACTCCAAAATCCAAATGCACCATGCACTGCTTTACACCAGTGAACCAGATCAAGAAAGTCGTCTGTGAGTTCAAATCCTCTACTTGTGCTCTTGATCCCATTCCTACTACTTTTAAGAAATTGTTTTTAACTGTTGTGCAGAGAAGTTTTTATCACTAATTGATCATTCACTGTTTACAGGCACATTTTCTAATGCTTTTAAAACCGCTCTAATTAAAACACTGCTGAAAAAAGATAATTTGGATTGATCTGTCATCTCTAACTACAGACCAATTTCCAACCTGCCTTGCTGAGTAAGATTTGAGAAAAAAATGTTTTAAAGTTTAGTTCTATGTGACCATGGATGATCACTCCTCCTATGAAATAGACCTGACAGGTGGTATCCCGCAGGGCTCTATCTTAGGCCCAGTTCTTTTCAGTCTCTATATGTTACCACTTGGCAATATTATTAGAAATCGTAACATCGATTTCCATAATTATGCAGATGATACCCAGCTATACATGTCTGTAAGCCCAAATGATTACAGTTCTGTCAACAGTTTAATTGCATATATCTCAGACATCAGCTTGTGGATGACTCAGAACTTCTTACAGCTAAATCAAGACAAAACTGAAATCCTTGTTATTGAAGCGAAAACTGAGAGAGAGAAACTGCCTGAACACTTAAATCTATTTACACTAAGATCTTGGTGATGTCATTGACTTAGAACTCAATTTTGAAGATCACATTAGAAATTTGACTGAAGTGTCATTCTGTCATGTCAGGAATATTAGGAAGCCTTTCTCTCCCAGGCAGACAGGGAAAAGTTAATACATGCTTTTATCTCCAGCAGGATGGACGGCTGTAATGCTCTTCTGTCTGGTGTGTCTAAGAAAGCCGTTGGTCGGTTCCAGCCCGTGCAGAACGCAGTAGCACGAGTTCTGACGAAAACCCAGCCCAACCCAGATGACAGCCCACATTCTCCAATCTTAACCCACCCATTCACATCTGGCCCTTGTCTTCAGGAAACAGTACAGAGTCAAATGACTTTGCAGTGGTCACAGGTGTTTATCAGCTCCAGCCATGACCAGCAGTGATGGAAACATCAACCTTGGTGACGAGCTAATGTTCGTCCCTTTTCTGGGACAATGATAACATGCGATGAAGTTCTTGAAGTTGTAGTTGCGTAAATAGCCGGGAGCATTATTTACTTCTACTTCTTACAGTCTGGAAACAACATGCAATGGCAATTTTGTTCTTCGTATCGTTCATGTTGCAGCACTGGCAAGATGACTGAAATAAGAGCAGGATTTTTCCCTCCGTCTCAGTCACTTTCACAATCTTTTGTATCTCAGACTCACATATCTACGTTAAAGTCCACCCTGCTGCACACAGACCTGTATCTAAAACACAGAACGTGTGCAGTCCGTGAACGAAGGTGTGTCAATTACTGTCAGCAGGTGCTCACAGATGAGTGATGGGCACTGTGCCACTTGGACATGACAAGACATGGAGGTGTAACTCAAACAGCTCAAGGGAACATAGAAAGCATACAAAGCGAATCTGTGTGTGTGTGTGTGTGTGTGTGTGTGTGTGCCTGTGGTTGATGTTCAACTCTTCTGATTCCAGTTCGCCTCAGGACCCCGTGGTCAACAGCACTGAAACAATGAAGAGCTGCGGGGTGGAAACAACCACACACCCCTCCTCGGACAGAGCTGTCCCACCTCCACCACTGTGCATCACATGGAAGCTGAAACAGGCCGAGACGGCACCTCAGCAAGAGTGACACCTGAATCTTTTCCCAACACAGCTCTGGTATATATGCCCAGCCACCACACAACTTCTGACTGAATGAAAGCTATATCCTTCATCTGTGGTCACAAAATAGATTCTCTAACGTGTGCTTTGTCAACAAAACAATTAGTTCACCCATTAATGTCCACAGAGGGATTTTAAAATTTACAGTCAAAGTATGAAGTTTGTCTTCACATGCTTCTTTCAGTCCTTAGTCACACGGGGTTGCAGTTTTGTTTTGTTTGGGTTTTTTTATATATTGATTTTACAAGAAACCACCTCTTGAACAGCAGGTTATGAATTACAGATCTTCATTTGTCATACACACATATTTTGGACTCTTACAATAAAGATTCAGAAAGAAAACTGATAATCTGCTGCTTTTTCTTGGTTCAGTGTTGACATAGTCCAGACCCGAGAGACACAGTGTTCCTGTGGGATTGTCAGTATGAATATGCTGCCAAGAAGGCTCTCGTTTCCTTTGGAGACACACTGTGGTCGTGTTTCCCCTTGTACAGCGCAAGTTCCTCTGGTCACATAGGGATATCAGCTTGTTGCCAGAGAACTCCTTAAACCAAAAAATATGTTTCCCACTCAGTCTCTGTCTGTCTTTTCTGAGGCTCTAATCAACACAAATTTCCTCCTCTCTGTCTTTTTTCCTTTGGCCTTTGTCAGTTGCAGCTCCAGTTTGTTAAATCTCAATCACAGTGAATCTTGTTCAAGAATTAGCCATATCTCACGTCTGCACCTCTTCCCCTGCAAGCCAGTGGTGGAAGAAGTATTCTGAAAGTATCAGTACAACAGAGTACTACTATCAGTAATACTCTGTTAGAAGTAAGTCCCGTATTCAAAACTTACTTGAGCAAAAGTATAAAACTATACTGAAAGTATCAAAGGTAGTAGAGCTCACTATGCACAATGGCCCATTTTAAAATCAAATATATGATATTACTGGATTATAATCAGTGATACGTCTTCAAAGTTTGACACCGCTGGATTAAAACCAGATTCAATTTCAATATGTGCTTTGAGCCAGTGTAAATCGATATTTAGCACAGGAAATTAATGGTTCTTTTAAAATGAAATCAAATGTGTCTACCAATAAAGGAATGATGATGAAATCAAACATTTTGTCATGTGTAGCTACATGTCTTGACAGTTTCAAGCAAAAAAAAAAAAGATTTCTAGAGTTTTTCCTTAACATACTGAATATAGTTATTAATCAAAATCAGCTGACTGACAGAATTAATCAGCAAAAATGTAAGAAATTGATGATCAAAAGTCAAGTCAAGCAAAAAAGGCAGATATTCAGATATATTGCTAAAACAAAAAAAAAAAAAAAAAAACCTTTTCTACTCACAGCTGTTTTGTCATCAGGCTTGCTCTCATCACGAGGTGCCAGATATCACAAAAGCATTGAGGCCCTCTGTGAATGTCCTGTCATGTCTCACTGAAGCCAAAAGGAATGCTGATGGAAAAGACACGTAACGCTTTAACATTTTAAACATGCTCATCTGAGTGGTCATAGTAGGCTTTTACTTTGAAACTTCTGCAGGAAGTGCTGTTTGACTGCTTGTGGCTTAACGGCACAACGAAAAAAACTGTTCATAGTAAGAGAATTGACTCGGAGCAGCAGATTGGTTGCCTTTTTGTTGTACTGATGGAAGCAGTGCTGTGGAAACGTATGATGCTATGATGAGTATGTCTAGGCTCCAGCATCAGATCTAACTTTTGCCTTTCCACAAGTTGTTTTCCCTCTTGTTTTTCTTTCTCGCTCGGCCACTGCTTAAGAAAACCAACGTGGACCCAGATGTTTTAACAAACTTTCCAAGCTCCCATCTTTATCTAAAAGAGTAAAAACTTTTATTCATTACTATCTCTTTATTATTGTGATATTTGAGCCTACAGTGAAAGATAAGAAACAGTAGGGCCCAAATGCAAATACTAGCGGCAGAGTAGAGGCAGTTCAATGAATTTATTAATGGAACAATCCTAACAGAACAAAAGGCTCATTGGATTGTGAGGCAGGCAAAGGTCAAATGCGAAAAGGGCCAAAGAAGAATCAAAATACAATTACAAGCAAGGTCTAGGTAAACTAAGCAAAAATCCAACAATACTTGAAATAAAAACTGGGAAAAGGCTGGGACGACTGTGGAGAGAAGGCCAATGAGGGGGGAACTAATCAACACTTTTCAGGTAACAGGTATAAAGTGCTTTAAAAGTATCTGAAGAACTAAATCAGCTGACAGCAAAAGCAAAGAAAACACGGTAAGAAAGATGAAGGTGAGGCGAGATGCATAAAAGAAAACCAACGCAGGTAGCCATCCATTCCTGTATCGACAGCAACAGGCGTTGATGACAGCCAGTGACATCTAGTGATGCTCTATTTTTAACTAGTTAGTTGCTGATTGGTTGAAATATTTTTAATGGTCTATTAAAGGAGGTGGTAAAGTGAATGTTTCACATGTTGCTAAGAATATTTTCTGATGTAACATGCTTATTCAAATCACATGGCCTTACACAAGCCCATTGGTAGGTGTTATAGCGTTTTGAGCTCAGGTGACCATTGACTAAACCAATGTCCTCAATTGTCCAACCATAGCTTGGCAAACCATAAGGCAAGGCAATTTGAATTTTTTGACTCTGCTGATTATCATCTCACCATATCACAAGAAGAGTTCGCCTTTCCCTAACCAAAAATACAAGAGTGCAAAAGTGGAAGGAAGGCAGGTTTGTCTGCAACTAATGCATGCATAGCTAACTAGCATATTAATAGTCATTATGTGAGTTACAATACTGCTCCTTTATTTTCATGTAATCTACTTTGAAACTGTGTCTTCAAGTGGTGAGGATGCTAAGTTCTTGTTGAAAGCATTAGCATCAAGCATAAGTCAAGATTGGCATGTATGCAGCCATCAAATTAATATTGAAAACCCTTTGCAAGTTTTGAATTTGTGTCAGCTGGAGACCAACGGTCAGCCAAAGAGGTTTCAGCTACCTCACAGAATAAATGTTAATTACCTCTCCAGCTATAGCTGATAATATCAGCCAGTAACAGCTGTCATGTCAGGGAACAAAAATGGACAGGCACTGACTCCAAATGAGAAGCCTGCCTGCTTGTGTTTACTTATGTCTGAAGTCAAGGACACATAGTTTTAAAAAGTACAGCAGGTTTCAAGTGGTAATTCTGCAACCCTTTCACTTTAAACGACATACATGCAGCGCCAGACTACAGAGACTGACAGCTGTAGCAACAGTAGCTACGACGGTTGGGGCTGACAGAGGAATCGATTTGCATCATCTCAGAAGCAAAGATAAACGGCTCACCATGCAAATTTCAGGTGAGTGTTCCAGAAAAGTTACATTTCTCAAATTTGAGGGTGTCCTTGTAAAAGTAAGCAGCCTCTATTCTAGTATTTTAGACTAACTAAGGCGCAAATCAGTGTAAAGTAAAAGGAGTTGCTCATAGTGACAATCAGCACCCAGAGCGTCAGTTTCACAGACCCCCCCCGCATTGAAAAGGGCACTGACAGGAAGAGACTTTACGGGCTGGTTAAGAAGCTCAGCTCTGTCCTGGGACGCCCCCTCGACTCGATGGAAGTGGTAGGAAAATGGGGGATGATGGCCACTTCACCCACAGTGTGTGAAGGAGAGACACTGCAGGTCCTTCCTTCCTGCTGCTGTCAGACGTCACAACCAACACTTCATCCAGTAGAGCACACACACCCAAACTGACAATTCACTCAAGTGCAATATCAATATGTCCTATGTGCAATAATGTGAGCTCAACCATAGTCTGTTTTACTTATTTTTTTTATCAAATCTTGCTCTTTTTTTTTTTGTTCAAATGCTTCTTACTATTGTGTTATCCCCTTTGCTGCTATAATACTGCAATTTTCCCACTGTGGGATTAATAAAGCATTACCTTATCTTATCTTATCCAATAATAAAACAAATAGCTCCAGCTCTGTCCATCTGTCATTCCGATCGTGCAGTAAAGCCCTTGAAAATAATACGATATCGATCAAAGATGTATGTGTGTGTCATTCAAGCAGCAGATGTACTTCACACTGCTTGGCATGTGCACATTTTTGTGTGAGCATGAGAGAGAGGAAGCGGGAGAGAGAGCGCACTGCAAGAGATGTCAGGAGGAATGTGAAAGTGTCACTGCATCTGCAAGCTCAGGCTGATGAAGAAGAGGAATCTCTAGCTAGCTAGCTAGTCCGGCTAAGCGGTCCTCAAACATTTTTTGTCACAAGGCACACCCATTATGAAAACGATTATTTCCAAGGCACACCTTCACATGTAATTATACCTATGTAAGTCATCAGAGGGGGAGAGCTTGGAAGAGCAGCAACAGCATGGCAGAGGAAAGGATGAGGCTGGGAAGACAGATGTTATCAGATGGAGCGAGCACAGAATCCACTGATTACAATGCAGTAAGTACTGAACAGCAGTAGAATGCTGATTGATGTATATCTGTTGCTGCACTGAATATTGGCCTGTGGCTGACGTCCTTAATTTTATATGGTGGTCCCAAACATTGAAATCTCTGTCCAGTTAATCATGAAGTTAATCATGAAGAGAATTACAGGCTTGGCAGTGGACATGAACAGACTATCTCACACATCAGTCTTCTCACATTCAACACGTCGCCTTCTCTTGCTGCTATTGATTCGTGTCAAATAATATTCAACATGTCCTGTCCTCGATGTACTCAGCAGAAAACTGGAATGCACAGCTCAGCACCATTATAGCTTGATCAACAGGATGCCAATATGTGCCAAGCCTAATGACTGAGTGATAGCTTCTATATGTGGATGTGCAGAAGCAAGAGAGGACAATTTAGCTTTTTAGTCCCTGTCATACATTAAACACAACACAGCAACAAAATATGTGTTCAGTTCTATTGTACAACTGTGTGCCACCTATTACAACAACAGCCACTGACCTACTTACAGGTCGAGCAACAGACTCTGTCACACAATAAGACAAACTGACAAGTGGGGTACGATTTGTATTTCACTCTTTGAATGAACCGCACATGGATGTAAATGTGCAAAATAAGACGGAGAGCATGCAAAGACTGTAAATTCATATTCATGTCTCATGTGACTCAAAATTGTCAAAGGGATGTTAATTTTGACATTTAAGGAAGGATAAACCACCAGGCAAGTGGGCAACTGCCCTAGAGCCACAGAATGCCTCAGGTTAATTCTGTGGCAATTAATTTGTGGGAATGTGTGGGAAAAAGAAAAAAAAAAGGTATTTTTGTTTGTAGTAAGTAAAACAATTTGCCAATGGCACATTGCACGTGGAAACTTGCTTGTTAAGCTTTCTTGAAATAAGACATGATATCTGGGGTTTCCAAGAAAAAAAATGTATCTTAAAATTATCTGGGAAAAAGCATTTTGAGTTATATTTTGCTACAATTAGGACGTGTTGTGTGTCATAATAAGCCTGTAATACTCAAAAGTAGGATTTCTTTCTTCAAAAGTTGCTTTTTATTTTTTACCATTCACCTTATGCTCCTCATCTGAAGTGTACGTAGTGTACTTTACTTTATTCTAAGGTCTATAACAGTGAAACTGTTGGAGATTTAAGACCATCACCAACTTGAAATACGTGAAAATATGCCTTGAAATTCACTGGGAGTGGCCACAGCTCTTTTTGTGTCATAATAAGCCACAATTCCACATCTGTGACATCCTCTTCATTTCAGTTCAAGTGTATTTAACTTATTGTAAGACATACCATAATGACACTGTTCTACGTTAAAGACAATCACCATAATTTTAATTTAAACAAGACTGGAAAAAAGAGTTGCATCAAACCAACAAATGTTTCATCTTCTCTACTCTTGAAAAACACTCCTTTAACCTGTTAGCGCTGATGAATGCAGAAGAAAAACAAAGCAGTGCAGTACATGGTGAGTTCTTCACCACACCCCCTCTCTCCCTCCCCCCAACCATCCTCTCTCACCACACAACAAGAGTCCCATGAACAGAGGTCTCACTTTACAATCTGTGTTTTTACGTTCTATTCAAAACATTTGCACAGACTGAATACAGTTTAGTGCTGTTTGCACAACATGTGTTTTTCTGCCTCACAGCGCGTCTGGAACTGTAATAACATATTGACATAGCACATAGCATACTGGAAAATGCCAAATAGGTGTAACATTGTGGGTTTTCTGTGGCTATGAGATGGAATTAAAAGGGTCAGAACCTAACATCTGACCAGTGTGTCCCTCATTCCTACAAAGTGCTCATTATTGTAACATTCACATTGAGGGTTTCTGACTAACATTAATGTTGGGCTGAATTGGCTAAATTCCAACCAAGATGACAGATTGTGGGTTGTAGAATAGAGACTCAGAGAGAGTGAGTGAGCAAGGAAAGGAGAGAGAGAAAAACATAGATAGATAGACAGATAGATAGATAGATAGATAGATAGAGACAGAGTTCACAAAAAGTATAACACACAAATATTTTTGCTCTCCACATGCAAACAATTCTCAATTTGTGTTTCATAAATCACCATTTGAATGAATGTATATTCACAAATGTAAATAACATTTCCAGATCTGTTTCCAATATTTACATTCACAAATTAAAAGCTCTGCTTGCAAACTGGAAACATTTACATTTGTGGGTTGAAGGACGCACTTGATATACCTGTGTCAGTCTGAGGCAAATGTTCTGCTCTATCTTCCTGTGTGGAATCACAAGCAAAGCTCCCTCTTCTTCTTCTTCTTCTTCTTCTTCGTCACTTTTAGAACTAGTGGCCAAAATCGCACGCTGACTGAATGGTTTCTGCTGATACTGTCCAGAGTGTTCCACGCAGACATCGAGAAAAGAGTCACATTAGTCAGTGCTTTATAATTGTTAGACCTGAATATGAGTGAGCTGTGGTACATTGTACCACTACAATAGAAAGCTTTACAATATATTCACATCCTGGCTGTATTTGCCAGCTTGCATCCTGAGACCCACCAAAATCAAGTCCTAAAAACAGGCAACACACCAGCCGTGGTGTAAAACAACATTAGCGGATTAACTGGAGTTTGAATTAACTGCTGATATCCCTTGTGTAAGGCTTTGATTGTGATCTCAGGACTCGTCTTGTTTGATGAACATCTAGAGTTAGTGTAATGTTTGTTTTTGTATGTTCTTTGGAGTCTAGTTTGTACATCATTTTCCGATGATAATAGAGAATGACAACGTTGGCCGATGTTTGCTCAAAACACTGCAAATGTAACGGAGTTAAAGTAGTGGTATGATTCCACTTGCCATTTTAATAAACATATACACGCATACACACATACACCAACAGTTTTAGGTTGTCCAAGGGTCATTGAAGGCAGCAGCCCTGCTACCTGGTGTAGTGCAACCCGGAGGATAGCAACAGTTGCACCTTGCCGTCCTCTGGGTATGTATGAACACCACGAGCTCCGCTGTTTGTCCATATTAAACTTGGTTTTTGTTGTTAAATGTGTACTTTAATTTATGTTTGCTCTCATAATGGTTGAGCACGTTCCTTTTTTTATAAAAAGTTGACGTAATTTACTTTTGTTTTCTTTTGTGTTAGTTAATTGGTTTTCCCTCGTTTTTATTTCAGACCGGAATGTGTGTGTGTGTGTGCGCGCCGCTGCGACGGGGACTGACTGTATATATATGTGTGTTTCATAAACCAGGACCAATAAATGGCGTGTCTGGATGCCAACTGAACTGAGTTTGTGGTGATCATATTAACACAACGCAAGAGTACAACGGCTACAATGGTGCCGTGACCCGGATGCTGCTGCTACGCTGCCGGGACGTTGTGAGCCTTCGCCGCCACGGTGCCTGCTCGTCTCCATGGTGACGCCCCGAGCTCGACGTGGGATCGACGACTAGTTACGCGACTGCTTCTCCTGTGCCTTATTCACTTCCTTGGTATCCTGAGCCTGGTTATAGTGAATAATTCAAATTTGAACTGTTTGTGTGTGATTAATGTGGCCGGTCTGTGCCACGGTGTAAAAAAAAAAAAAGTTGGTTTATTGTAGCTGCATAGAATAACAGACTATCAGCTGTGGATTTTGATATTCTCAATTTTTTTTCTTTTCTGTAACAATGGATGAATTCAATGTGTCAAGTGTTGGAAGGGGTTCTAAAATGTGGGTCAGTCAGTATCCTTCTCTGGGTGGGCTTGGGGTAGATAGGCAAGTTACATCCACTCCTCACTGTCGCCCTGGGAGGAATGAGGCATGTGCCACTGCAGATGCTGGGGTGGATGGTGAGTCTGCACTTTCTGGTCATGATGTTCATGTTCTCAGTGACCTGGTGAGACAGATTGGGACCAGTATAGGTGAAAACATTGTTTCATGTCTTAAATCCATTCCAGCTAGTGGTACTAACATGACTCAGTCAACCACAGCTGATCTTTCTAAAGTTAACTTGACAGTTACACATGACAGCTATGAACCTCATCCTTTCAGGGGGGATAATACTGATAGGATTTCAGTCTCAGAGTGGGAGGAAGCTATGAGGCTTTACCTGAATAGGAGGGGCATAGAGCTTTGTCACCAGGTAGGTGAAGTTTTGGGCAAGCTAAGGGGGCGGGCACGTGATGTGGTGACCATTGGGCTTCGCAGTCAACCCTCCTTAGACTTACAGTCAGGCCCTCAACCTGTGTTTGACATACTTAAGCAGCATTTCAGTGAGACTGTGACCTCTTTTATGCCCCTTGCTGACTTTTATGACACAAAGCCTTGGCCAACTGAGACTGCTGTTGACTATTGGATTCGGCTCAATAAAGCCATTGACACTGCTGTGGATGGACTGAAGAGACAGGGTAAAACTCTCGATGATCCTTCCCGTGAAGTGACAGTCATGTTTATCACTCACTGCCCAGATACTGAGCTGTCGCTAGTCTTCAGCTGCAAGCCACTGGATGAATGGACAGCCACTGATGTTCAGGTGAGGTTGGATGAACACCACCGGAAGAGGCGCCTCCAGCAGCATCACTCTCCTCACCATGCTACAAGTCTGCAAACCAGCCAGACTGGGAACGTTTTGCAGTGCCATGCCCAGTCCACAGGGGGAGCCCCTACCTCTCAACCAGCTGCAGCCAGTGGAACATCACAGTCTGGAGGACAGTCTCTTGAACATGTCATCACCCTCCTTGAGCGGTTGCTGCAACGTGAGGCTCCCCGGCGTCCCAGGTCGCCGAGGCCAGGTGCTGGTGGCCGCGGTCGGTCTCGGGGGCCGTGTTCAGTTTGTGGGAGTGACGACCATGACACCGCATCTCATTGTAGGAGTGAGCGGCTCTGTTTTCGCTGCTATGGTTCTGGACATCAGGCTGTCACCTGTCATGCTGTTCCTCCTTCTGACCTACCTGCTGCTCAGCCTGGCAATTCCACCCAGCAGGGAAACTAGTTGGCCCGCATGAGCAGGGGGGTAGTGTAGGGCCAGATGACATGTCCCCACCAGTTCCCGATGACATTGATCTTGAGTCAATATATTCAGTTTTGTTCTTTAGCTGGTGTTAGTGCCAATGTGATTGTACAAAATACACAAAGACTCTCTGCTGCTGATAATCTTTTTCACACTGATGTGTTGATCGGAGAGACTGTAAAACTCAGGGCTATGCTTGACAGCGGCTCCTGTTCTTTGAGCTCCAATGTGCTTCCCCTCCTGGAACAGAACAATGTTTTTTCCCCTGACTCTGTTTCTCCCACTTCAGTTGTTCTTGTTGGTTGTGGAGGTTCGAGAACAGACCCTGTCGGAGTGTGTGAGTTATGGATGAAAGTGTTTGGTTGTTGCTTCTCTGTTCCGACGCTCATTGTGGAGGGTCAAAGTGATGATCTCATTCTTGGCAGCAATGTCATAAAGCACCTCATTCGGGTGTTGAAGCACTCCGGGGACTTCTGGGGGAAGGCTTCGCTTTCTGGTCAGGTTCCTGTGGAAGAAGAGAGCTTGGTGCAACTGTTGACCACTGTGGAGGCATGGAGAGGTGATGAGTGTCCTGATACAGTTGGTACTGTGAAACTCAAACATGCAGTGACCCTGAAGCCATTGACAGAACATTTGCTTTGGGGTCGCCTTCCTGCTCATCTGTCTCTCTCAGCAGGCAGCACAGTGGTTGTGGAGCCCAGTGAGTCAAGAACAGTGCCACGCTCAGTGATGGTGGGCCGTGTCGTGACGCCACTGTGGGGCGATGGATGGGTTCCAGTGAGAGTCATTAACCCTTTGCCTAGACCAGTGACTTTAAGACGAAACTGCAAGATTGCCGATGTGTCACCATGCGTGGCGATGGAAGACTTTGACACTGACTACCTTTATGCAACTGACTTACCCGATGAAGTTAAGTGTGCTGTGACAAAAACAGTTGATAAGACTGACACTGACAGTGAGAAGAGCTTGACTGTTGATTCGAACTGTTCCGCCCGACCGACTCTTAGTCCCACACTGTCTGATCTTGGTCTACAGGACATTGACATTGACGTGACTCACCTGACCCCCTTCTGGAAGGCAAAGCTGGTTGACCTGTTGGCTAGATATGAGTCCATCTTCTCTCGCCACAGGTTGGACTGTGGTAAAGCCAAAGACTTTCGACTGAGTGACAGCAAACCATTCAGACTCCCTTATCGCCGTCTGTCCCCATCACACTATGAGAAGCTGAGAGTAGCTTTAAATGAGATGGAAGAGCGTGACATCATAAGGAAGTCTACAAGTGAGTATGCATCACCTCTTGTTCTTGTCTGGAAGAAGAACGGTGACCTGAGGCTCTGCACTGATTTTCGGTGGCTGAATGCACGGACTGTCAGAGACGCACATCCCTTACCTCACCAGGCTGATGCCTTGGCCGCCTTGGGGGGGAATGCGTTCTTCTCGACCATGGATTTGACTTCGGGGTATTACAATGTTGAAGTCCATGAGGCGGATAAGAAGTTCACTGCTTTCACCTCCCCGTTTGGCCTTTATGAGTACAACAGACTCCCACAGGGACTTTGTAACAGCCCAGCCACATTCATGAGGATGATGATGGCTATTTTTGGTGACCAGAACTTTTTGAGTCTTTTGTGTTATCTTGATGACATTCTGGTGTTTGCCCCCAATGAGCAGCTGTCATTACAGAGGTTGGAGTTGGTTTTTGAGAGGTTAAAAGCACACAACCTTAAGCTAGCTCCCAAAAAGTGTCACTTCATGAGGCCTTCGGTGAAGTTTCTGGGGCACATTGTGACAAAGGAGGGCATATCAACTGATCCAGAGAAAGTCAAAGCTATTGTGGACTTGCAGGTGTCTGACTTAATGGTGGAAGGCACTGACATCCCATCCCCCACCAAGATCAGATCCTTTCTAGGGATGGTTGGCTTTTATCAGCAGTTTTTTGAGGGGTACTCTGGTATTAGCAAGCCTTTGTTTGCACTGACATCTGGTGTGAGAAGGCCGCGACGTACCAAGGGCAAAAAGATCCAGCCTAAGTCTCGAGACCTCTCCTCTGCTGATTGGACTCCTGCATGCAGTGAGGCTTTCTGTAAACTGAAACAAGCTTTGTTGAGCAATGTCACTCTCGCTCATCCCGACTTCAGTAAGCCTTTCCTCCTGTCAGTTGATGCCTCCTCCAACGGCCTCGGTTCTGTGCTCTCGCAGCTGGCTGATGGTGATGATGTTGCTAGGCCCATCGCATTTGCCAGCAAGTCACTGAACTATGCCCAGTCTCGCTATCCAGCGCACAGGCTGGAATTCCTTGCACTTAAGTGGGCAGTGTGTGACAAGTTCAGCCATTGGTTGAGAGGTCACCATTTCACTGTTTGGACTGACAATAACCCACTCACTTACATTCTCAGTAAACCCAAGCTGGATGCTTGTGAGCAGAGGTGGGTGTCAAAACTGGCCCCATATGACTTTGACATCAGATACATCCCTGGTCCTAAAAATGTGGTGGCCGATGCTCTCAGCCATGAGCCTTTCATACGTCCCAGTCTTCTCCATCGACTCACGACAGTTCCTTATGGTGCGCTTTTGGAGGAGGCAAAGGCCTTGGAGCCTGATTGTGTGCAGGATGCTTTTCGGTTGTCCTGTGACCCTCTCAGCCGCCTGCAGCATCACCCCTCAACAGTCGCCTGCAACAGTGCAGTGGCTGTGACCATGCTCCCATCCATCTCCTCCAAAGCTGTGTCAGCTGTTCTGGATCACTCTCGGGAGGACTGTTTGCCCCCTCATGCATTCTGCCTGCCACAGCTAACTCAGTCACTTCTACCATCTGAGCTGTCAAATTTCCGCCCTTTGCCCATAGACAAACTGACAGCGATGCAACGTGCTGATCCGTGCCTGGGTCGAGTGCTTCATTTTGTGGAACGTCAGAGACGGCCGTCCCGACGTGAGCGTCCACGTGTGCCTGCAGGGGCCTTGCGGCTTCTCCGGCACTGGGAACAGCTTAAAATCAAAGTTGGTGTGCTGTATCGCGAGTCAAGAGATGCTGTGACAAAAAGAAGGACTTACCGTTATGTGGTGCCAACTCACCTGAAGGATAAGGTTCTGAGAGGTATCCATGATGAGGCAGGGCATCAAGGGCAGAAGAGGACACTGTCCTTGGCAAGGCAGCGGTTCTACTGGATTGGGATGGAAAAGGATGTCAGAGAATATGTGCAGCACTGTCACTGTTGCTTGGTCAGCGAGTCTCCTGAACCTGAGGCCAGGGCGCCACTTGAGAGTGTTCAGACATCTAGACCTCTTGAGTTGGTCTGCGTTGACTTTTGGTCAGCTGAAGACTCATCCAATAAGTCTCTGGATGTACTTGTGGTGACTGACCATTTCACCAAGCTGGCTCAGGCCTACCTCTGTCCCAACCAGTCTGCTAAGGCTGTCGCTCATCAGCTCTGGAATAACTTTTTTTGTGTTTATGACTTCCCAGAGCGGGTGCATTCAGACCAAGGTGCGAACTTTGAAAGCAGCCTTATTGCTGAGATGCTCCAAGTTGCGGGTGTTGAGAAGTCTCACACAACACCCTACCATCCCATGGGTAACGGGGCAGTTGAAAGGTTCAATCACACCCTTGGGAACATGATCAGAGCCCTTCCACCCAGAGCCAAGCAGAAATGGCCCCAGCTCCTGCGTTCACTCACCTTCTCTTATAATGCGACAGTTCATGAAACCACGGGTTTTGCACCCTTTTTGCTCATGTTCGGCAGGATTCCCCGGCTGCCTGTGGACATGTTGTTTCAGTCTGTGCTTATGGATGAGCAAGTGGTTGATTATGATGTTTATGTGCAGTGTCTCCGGCATGACTTGGCTGAGGCTATCAGGGTTGCTCAGGTTTCGACCACTAAACAACAAGAGAGGCAGACTGAGCTCTACAATTGCAAGGTGAGGGGTGCACCTGTGGAGGTTGGGGATAGAGTCTTGTTGGCTAATAAAGGAGAGAGAGGTCGGAGGAAACTGGCTGATCGCTGGGAGAGCCATTTGTTCATTGTTGTGGAGAAACAGGATAATACTCACACCTTCAGACTCAGGAACTGTGCAACAAACCAGGAGAAAGTGGTCCACAGAAACCTCATCATGCCATTGAACTTCTTACCTGTTCCTGAGATTTTTGAAGAAGATGGCTCCTTTGACAGTGTCCCGACTGATGAGGCTGAGATTGAGTCTGTGGCGGATGACCGTGGTCATCTGAGCGATCTTCCTGGATCAGGACCCGAGGACAGGACTGTCTGTTGGCTCTCTCAACTCCCAGCCTCTGGAGATCAGGAGATATCCTTGGATGGTGTGGATGGACAGGACACTGCTGGATCTGACGAACCTGACGTGGTTGTGTCTGACTATCATGTTGGCAGTAGACTTGACAGCCCAGTTGAGACCAGATCTGACGAACTGAACCAGCCTGACCCTGGTGGTCCTGCTGTCAATACTGGCTGTTTTGTTGACTCACCTGACTGTCAACCTGCATCCTCTACTCTTTCTGTTGACGTGCTGTCTTCTGCTGTTGGTTCTGTTGCAGCATCGGAGGCAGAACGTGACCTTCCCTGTGACACTGTGCAGAGAGTACGGACAAGGTGTGGGAGGGTTGTTAGGCCAGTCGTCAGACTGCTTCAAAACATGCACCAGAAGGTTCTTGCTGGTCGCTAGTGTTCATGTATTGGTCTAACAGTATGTGTATGGTTATTGGCTTTTGTATAGCCATGAGTTCCTTCACTTTTGAGGAGGGGTTGATATTTGTTTTGGTTGTTGTTGTTTTTTTTTTCCTCTGTGTTGGTCTCACACCTGCGTGTGACTACTGATGTGAGTGAGTCCGGGTGGGAGATTTTGTGTGCTGTTTTTAGTGTCATGATATTCGAGTAAATTGAACATGTACATGGGCATGTTTTTCCAATGGGTGTTGGAAGGCTTTGCAACCCTTCCTCATTCTAATTCTTCAGGAATAGTCTTTTGACTGGAGTATTTGATATCTGATATTGGTAGCACTGTACACTTTGGGGATTTATATTTCTTTATCTATTTCCTCCTCTTGGGGTGATGTTAATGGTGCCTGGTATATTGTAGGTTATGTGCTGTACAGTCCAGTCTCCTTATTGTTTGTTTATTTGTTTTTTTGTTTGTTTTGGTCTGATTGTATGGGCAAGTGGAGATCAGTAGGGGGGAATGTAACGGAGTTAAAGTAGTGGTATGATTCCACTTGCCATTTTAATAAACATATACACGCATACACACATACACCAACAGTTTTAGGTTGTCCAAGGGTCATTGAAGGCAGCAGCCCTGCTACCTGGTGTAGTGCAACCCGGAGGATAGCAACAGTTGCACCTTGCCGTCCTCTGGGTATGTATGAACACCACGAGCTCCGCTGTTTGTCCATATTAAACTTGGTTTTTGTTGTTAAATGTGTACTTTAATTTATGTTTGCTCTCATAATGGTTGAGCACGTTCCTTTTTTTATAAAAAGTTGACGTAATTTACTTTTGTTTTCTTTTGTGTTAGTTAATTGGTTTTCCCTCGTTTTTATTTCAGACCGGAATGTGTGTGTGTGTGTGCGCGCCGCTGCGACGGGGACTGACTGTATATATATGTGTGTTTCATAAACCAGGACCAATAAATGGCGTGTCTGGATGCCAACTGAACTGAGTTTGTGGTGATCATATTAACACAACGCAAGAGTACAACCGCTACACAAACGTCAATAAATCGTCCAAATGTTCATGTCGTTGGTCTTATAATTGTGTCGTGATGTTTTTTAACATGTTTGTACTCACATGTAGCCTCTAAGTGAAACACACGGTCTGAGGTGTATGTTTATGGGCAGCTCAAGCACAGCACCTCCACCTGCCATGTTTTATATGAAAGTCTGTATATTTACCTCTCACCAACATATTCTCCATCACTGGGTGATATATAGATACAGTAGTTGTGTTGGTGATATGGAAAAGAAATTTAGTTTTGAGCAACATTGCTGTTATGTTAATGTTAAAAGCATGATAGTCTGCCACAGTTGCAAAGCCCTGATTGGCCACCTGTTAAGTTATTCTTAGTTGATAAATTATCAATACTGTATGTGCCAACACAATTTTAGTGAATCTTACTGATTTGAATGTAAATAAACATGGCTGTTTGTGAATGTGTGTACAATATAAAGAGGCACACGGTGAAGTTGTAAACTGGATTTCACCAAAGATCCTTGAAGTATCACTAAATGTTCACATATAACTAACTATTATTAACCTCAGTGAGGACACTGGTAGCCCTAATGTGCTGCTCCCCTGTATGTACTGTATATTATGAAACACTGAGTTGGATTTGTTGTGTTTAATATTTTGCTGTATTCCAAGTCTGCGATTCCAATGGCTAAATGTGGTTTTACAACCCCCCCACCACGAGGAAACTCTGTGGACTGTGCTGCTTCAAGGTTATAACCTTGCTGGTTTGATTCTACTTCCCGATCTGTAGTCGTAGCCAGACTGGATTAGTTTCTCTGGGTAGTGTCAGTTTTTTATAACTATTCCACAATCCTAATCCCCATCCTGCCTGCCAGTATGTTTTCATGTTTCAACAATGAGGAAAGTCCCAACCCTAAATCCAAATATGTTTTCATCAACCGAAGGGCACTCTGTTTCAACACTCTGTCACACACTTGGATGTGCGCTTTAACCACTCACCAGAATGCAGGTGAAGCATACATCCTCCATCCTATGCATGTCAATTACACCTTCCTCTGAATTTCAAACCCAGGAAACAATGGGTGAGGTCAGCCAAGAGCAATCCTAATATGTTGTTATGGTGATAATTATTATCTGCCCTGAGAAACTACTCCTGTATGTTCAGTTCAGTCTTTCCTTAGACACTTTCCCTCTACTCAGGTAAAATAATTAATAATCACGTAAATATTCATTGTATAGATGTGGTAGATATTGCCAATGAATTTGATGTTATGGGCTTCAGGATGAGGAATTGAAGAAAATCTTCTTCTTTTTTTTCTTTTCCTAAAGCTACACACATTCCAATGTCAGAATATTATAGTAAAAGACCAAAAACATGAAATGTATTGGTGTCAACATTACATTTAGTTCAGTTTAATGATTAAATAATGTGGAGAGGATTAACTGGGTAGCAGCTGTCAGCAGCTTTGGGTTTAACTCAGGTTTGTTGTATCACGAAGCAGGCTCACTTTAAACCAGAATCACCAATCGAAACCCTGGAAATAAAATTTTCATATTGAGAAAAGTCTACACAGACATAACTCTTGTGTTTATAATAAAACAGTGTTCCAGGAAATAATGTCACATTTATATTTATGCAGAAAGGCCCACAGAAAAAGACCTTCATACATTAGGAAATATAAATAAGATATGTCTTACATTAATATAAAAAAAACAAACAAACAAACAAACACACACGCACACACACACACACACACAAAAAAGTTTTTAATCCAGCAATAAAGATGTGACGTTTTTGAGCATAATAATAAATTAGGGAAATATCTCACAAACCAACTTCAATAGATGAAGAAAAAAAAAAACATTATCCCAGCTCAAATGCTCAGTAGGGAAGACTCTTATCTCACCAGAAGACAGAAAAACACTTTTCAAACATTCTACCATGAATTGAACATCAGACAACGAGCCAGACCTCAACATAGAAAAAAACTTCCTTCATAATATACTGTAGGCTTATCCACATGAACAGAGGGCCAAGCTGAGGCCCTCGATAAACCAGTCACACCATAGACATTTCATGAATATATATCACTTCCATTGTTACAGTACAGCCCTCCTCGACGACTGCTTTAATAATCACTATCACACTGTGAAATATATACAAAGGAATCACACTGTTACTTTACTTTTTCTTCTCCCCGTGCCATCTCTTACCTCTTACATAACCACGATATGTATGTGCATGTGTGCACGTATAGTAATGTCAGAGACAGAGACAATGGTTTTTGCCGAGCTGTTTGTCCACTCAGGCTTTGTCTTCTGAAAGACGGAAGGATTACAGTTCAGATCAGACTCACAGTCTAATCGTAATTATACAGCAGTTCTCCATATTCCACTTATATTCTATGCAAATTTATTCTAAAAGCCTTATGAAAGACAATTATAGTTCTAAAACAATTTAAGCTGAATGTCTCTTACTTAGTGCAAAATCACTCCTCTCTTATTCTATAACTGCAGCTCAGGATAATGAGGCTTCTTTGTGAGTATTAAATCTTTTCAAACTTAACGAGATGACTAATGTAAATAAAAAAGAGCCACTGTAGCATACTGTGTGAGAAAAGTATTGTGGTTTTTGTTTTGTAGTTATATTTACAATAAAACATTGACAGATGAAGAATGCGTAACTTTGAAGCCAACCCCAGCCACGTTACCCTCAGACTAAATGGAATGTGCTTCATCACACAGCTCCCTCCATCGACAATAACACACAAACACACACACCCAAATGACTAATCTATTGGAGTACATGTTGGGGAAAAGATATTGTCTCTCAACTTAATGCTAACTACTAGCATCATTTTACTTCCCTTACCTGTGTGTGTGTGTGTGTGTGTGAGAGAGAGAGAGTGCATGTATATGTGTGCCTCATTGGATCTGGCAGCGGCACCAAAATAATGAAGTTTCCATCTTTTAAAGACCTTTTAATAGTTTTTGTGTGCATCACAGGTCCCTCCAGCGAAATATGGATCTGTTTTCAGCCCCCGTCAAACATCGCAGAGAGGATTCACGTTTACAGATAATCTAATAGGCTCCTGCTCTGGCATCTGTATAGAGAGCCAATCTGTTTGTCCTTGGCTCTGACTTATCTCTGCAGCTTTTGTTGCATCTCACTTCAATATTTTTCACCCGGGGCTAAACCACTTTTAGGCATATTAATGGTTGACCCTCAAACTTCCTTGGGAGTCAAAGTAAACAGGCTTTGACCACACCACCACCTGATCCAACAGCAAGGTGGGACACCACAGATAAATGAAAGGCAAAAACAGGGCAAGGAAAAGTTCAACGAATACTCCCCAGCTTCTTTCCTACTTTGTGTTGAAAGAGGCTATAATCAATGACAAACAATATGACAATGTGAAAGGGATGGCTCGCACTGATGACTGAATTTCCAGTCAAATCTGCAGCTCCTGTCCAAGCTTAACAAGTTTCAGATGAAGGTTTAGCTGTCTGGGTCACAACTTCACTATTCTGAGAATTTGTGAAATACACAAAGGTTTGTTCAAATAGAAAATGTGATATAAATCTTTTTAGTTCTATTGTACCTTTGCTCAAAGTTCAATGACTTTCTGGCTAGTTGAGACTGGGAGAAACTAGCATTTCAAACATGGTCAGACAGGACGTTTAGGCTCACCACATTGTATTTTAGGGTAAATGCATGAAGACATGGCAACCTATGAAACCAAGTGACCCTTTGCAGAGTAAGAAACATCCTTCTGTCAAGAAGAGAGATGCTTTGAGTTTACACACTTGACACCTGTAGAGGCCTGACACTGATCTATTACGTTGAATTTACTCACATGTCAAGAGTTTTGAGTCAATATGCTTGACCTTGTGTGCGCTATATCACATCAATGCATTCATAATATCCCAAAAGCTAAGACTGATGGGTTATGCTATTGCTTAATGCTAACAAAATAATAATTTCATTTAGTTGAACAATGTGGTGTTCATAGTCTTCAGCCACAGTTTGCATTTATTGGTACCCATTCAGCTTAGAATGCTAAGATTTTGGTGACTCTTGCCAACATCACGTCAAAATTCCAATTTGTCCAATACTTTGGTTTATAAACAAATACTTAGAAACTACTGAAATTCCCATCAGTCTCAGCTGTAATTTGTGTTTAGTGCTAATTAGCAATTGTCAGCATGTTAAAATGTAAAAATTATGAAAGTGAACATGATAAACAATATGCCTGCTCAGTGCTAGCATGTTAGCACTGTCATTGTGAGCATGTTGCTAGTATGCATTTTGAACTAACTTCTGCAAAAAGGTTTAGGATCATACATTCTATATAATAAAGCCAGTGCTGTGTAACAGTCCAGCCATATTAGATACACACAAATTACACACACACACTCACAAACATGCACACACACGCACACACAGAGAGAGAGAGGAAGCTTATTAGGTGGGGCTGACCAATTCACATGGATCTGCTTCAGAGGATCTTCATGAGTAGCAAGAAGCAAACAAAAAAAAGAAGAACTTCAATCGGTGATTTATACTAACAGTGTCTGGCACCCATGGGTAACGGCTGATTTTCTGAGATTAGAGAAAGCATCTCATCCTGTTGAGCTGCGGCCAAACAGAGCAGGAGAATAATTACAGGCTTTGATGTCTCTGGAAAGGGTTGCTCCTTGTCTCAGAAGAGGAACAACCAGGAAAGGTAGTTAGATGCTTCTCACTTCATCTCTTTTGCTCTCTCTGCCTCAGTCGGTTCTAGTTCCTCTGTATCTACAGAAGCGGCTTCAGGGAACTTCCTTGCCTTTGTTCTTCTTCTGTCCTTTCCCATTTCTTCCTGATTTTCTCTACTACTCCTCACATTTTGCTTCCTTCTCCATTTTCCTCATCTAAAATCTCTTTAAGATGGAGCAGAATTTTAAACTCCCGACACCTTGTATCTACTCTCCATGGAAGCAAATCTGTCTGTCTTTGTGCTCCCTTTCTTCATTCCTCTCCATTCCTGTCTTTTTTTGTCCTCTCTCCCTCCTCCTGCTATGATCTCTATGACTTCTTTAAATCACAAGGTGTCTGTCATGTCAGGGCAAGCCAGCACCGTCCCTTGGGTAAAGTGTTGAGAGTGGACACCAGGCCTGGACATCAGCTGCATACTAACTACGTGGTATCTGTGTGACACTGCAGCCCGGGATGCCAATAATTTGTCAAGTCGCACTTTTCTACAGCATACAGCTGCACTACTTCTAAATGCTTAATATTAGTTGTAGAGACATTTCTTTTTATGACTTTTAACAGCTTTTATGTCTGGATTCTAGACTATCAAGATTTTTTCCTTGATACCAAGACAAGATAGAAAATAAAGGGGGACAAAAAAAATGTGGGTCATTAATACAATACTGTATACAGTATCTTTTTTCTTTACACTGCCCAATGTGTAGCATTCTCCAGTGGTCATTTCCATGTGGCATTGTGGAGCACCATTGCACTAGCATACCTTTGATAAACAGCCACCGACAATATAAGTTTGGGTGGAGAAAGCAATCACAGGAGCTTTAGTTTTCACTTATTGTTCCTCATAATACAATGTACTCAATGTACTCAGTGTACTCAATGCCATTTAACAATGCTCAGCAGTGTTGCATGTTAGCAATGACAGCTACAGTGGCATAAACACACTGTGAACTGTTCACTGTGCTCGTCTTTCTTTTCTGATGATGCAACCGTCAATTGTGATTTTCACTTGGTGTGTCATAAAATGAAAGAAAAATGTACTTATGTATGTATGTGTTTATGTAATGCAATGGCTTTTCACTTTCTTTCATACTTCCTGTCATGGCGACAGTCATGTGCCCGTTCTTTCCCTGTGTCTCCTGTGTTCCTGTCTGCCTCTGTCCTTCTCCCTGGGTGCATCCCATTTCTCTTAGTTGTCCTTTGCTTGCTCGAACCAGAAGTGCTTCTAGTCTGCCATCTTGACGTCCCAAAGCTCTTATTTCTGCTCTGAGAATTGAGGAGCAAGGAGCGAGGAGGGATCTCTGAGGAGCCATGAGCGAGGATACATGAGTGCATCCTTCCCAGACGTCTTTCGGCTGAACTGCTGAAGTGTAAGTATCCTGCAACGTATGGCTGTAATTCAGACAAGCATAACTTAACGTTACGTTCTCCAAAGAGCGAAAAAGTGAAATAATGTGTTTCATGGCTTGTAGCTTTCTCTTTACTGACAGCTCTGAAATCTGTCTCACTGAACTTATTTGCTAGTGCTGGAGACTTTTTTCTAATTATGTAAATATAAGTGAATGTGTCTAAACGGAGTATTGAGGGCGGGGGGTGGTGGTGGGGGGGTGAAAATAATGGTAAATGTAGCAGATCCAGGTGTGTCGCGTCATCAGAAACAGGTGACGCTTCAGAGGAAAGGATGTCTCAATTCTCCTACCGACCACCCCTCACCCTCAATACTCCACTTAGACACATTCACTTATATTTACATTATTAAAAAGTCTCCAGCACTAGCAAATAATTATGCAACACTTTTATTAGCGCACATGAGAATTAATGAGTTCATTCTTGGCTGGATGCCTCTTCCTGGTGAACAGGTGGTCATTTTCTGACCTGAACTTTATCAGCCTTGCTGTGTCTTCTGTCCCTGTTCAATGAGACAGTGAGACAGAATGTCAGTGAAGGCAAACCTGCAAGCCATGAAACACATTACAAATACAACAATACAAATACAAATGACAAGAGGCCGCTGTTTTAGAGTTATATATCAGTATATCAGGAGAAGTTTCATAAATATCAGAGTGCTGTCATCTATATGATAAAATATGTTCCACACGTGCTCTGAGGCTGCTGTTAGTGACATTTATAACATAACTTAACAGGTCGTGGATGAAATAAATTGAACTGAAACTTGAAAAATTCCTCATATTCTTGTATTATTGCTCTTTGGAGTACGTAACTCTAAGTTAGGCACGTCTGAATTCCAGCTGTTCATTGCAAGATACTTAGCATTTGTGCACTTTCTCCACCACCATCACGGCTTCTCTGAGATTCCTCCTCACTCCTCGCTCCTCAGAACCGCAATATGCCCTTTGGCACGGCCGGCAAGATGGCGGACCAGAAGTACTTCCGCTTCGAGCGAGGATCGAGGATCGAGGACACAACAGTTAAGAGAAATGAGATGCACCCTTCCTCGTTTCTTCTCTCCTTGCGTGGTTGCGTCTCTCCATGCATCCCCAGTGGGACGGACTAAGATGCAAGTGAGTTAAACATGGATGCGATTTAAGAGAATTGGGATGGAGACAGGTGTGCTGAAACCAAAGCAGGGGGTCACCAGCTGCATCCCATCCTGGAATCAAGCCTCTTAAAGAGACAAGGCAAGAGTTTACCTGGATAGTGGCACGTATCTCGCGGCAGAGTTACATAAACTCTCCTCAGCCAGGTACCCAGCTATCAGCTCCAGGTCCCTAGCATTCGACTTGCAAGACTTCAGCAAGCCAGCCTCCAGCATGCTAGCTTCCAGCCTTCACCCTGGGCTAACCTCTATTATGCTAGTCTCCAGCATGTAAGCCACCAGCATGCATGCTAGCACTGAGGTCGACTCGGCTTGGGTGGGTGACCCTGCAGCCTTCCTGTACTGAGCCTTCCTCCCAGACAGTTAGCAGCCAGCCAGCTTCCTGCCAGCTCCAGCTCCTGACTCAACTGTTCCCATTCTCATATTTCCATCCTATTATGAAAAAAAGCATTGGTATCACGTGATTCTGCCACAGCGGAAGCCGCAGAGACTGATCGGATGAGCTCTCCACGGGAAGCATGGAACAGAGAAAGTCATATCTTGATTTAATATTACAACAAGTTCACACCTTGCTTGACAGCTTGACTGCTGTTAGAGAATGTTGCCCAGGTGATTAGCATCGACATGCACGTGGGTACGATGCGAGTGCGTTGGTAGTTGAGCAGCCATGAATAGATGCAGTTTTGGGATGAGATGCAGATGTGGGGGGGTGTGGCGGGGGCAGAGCAAATACACACACACCAGTGAAGTATAAACTTAAAGTTTGATAACACCACAGGTTTTACAAGGGCTGAGCCCAATATTGTAAGTTTTAAATGATCCCCTTGTTAACAGCTCGTCTTGTTCACAGGCAATAACAGACGCTGGTCAGTAATAATAACTGTGAAACTGTGTTTTTAAAGCAGCATGTGAAAACCAGCAAGAGTGAACATTTTTTAATTTGTCAGCTGTTATGAAAGAGCCCTTTGAGAAAGATTAATTCAGTTTTCAGCTGCGTTTTGTTGCTCAGTGCTGAGTTAGTATGCCTGCTGATGAAAGAGTGTTAGCACATCTTCTGTCTGGCAGTAGTTTTTCATATTGCATCTTTCGTTTGTATCATTGTATCATATTGTATTGCATGGTATTGGAGCAAAGCATCGTGATCAGGGGGGTGTATAGCATCACAACAATACTTGCTTAAGTATCTTTAATGTATCACATTAAAGTGTATTGCATATTCAATTTTTATAGGTCATGTTTATAATCCTGCCTATGGAGGCATTAATCATTACATATGTCTTTAAAAGATGTCAGGTAAAAAGGCAAAGCAATCAAGCATCCTCTTATTCGCTGTGAGAGGAAAGCCCCCTAAAAAGCCCAGGTTAGAGAAAGAGACAGCACAGGTGGAAGAGGAAGAGACAGTGCAGCTGGAAGAGGAAGAGACAGTGCAGCTGGAAGAGGAGACAGTGCAGGAGGAAGAGACGTTGCAATGAAATTCCCTGGAAAAACTGATATTTCTACATGCTGCATTTTATTTTAACTCAATTTAAATTTGAGAAACTGAATGTATAGAATACAATTGTTAAAATTGTATGTTGCGTTTTTAATCAATCTTGAAAAGAATACTAATTAATTTTAAAAAATTATCCAATTTTTTTTTTACGATTGTTAGTAATTTCAGACGACCCCACTTGAATTCCAGGCAAGTTTGGTAAGGTGTCTCGCCCAAGACAGTGACTGGGAGAGAGATTATCTAATCTTAATAATGCAATGCAATCTTTTATGACATTTAAATTTTGCAGATGACGAAATTCATTCAGAAACTCTGTTCGAGATTCATGAAACCAGCAGCACTACGAGAAGTCCATGAGATCCCTGTTACCACCTGGCTCAGGGGTGACAACAATAAGGGGAGCAACACAGTCAATACCAGTTCCGATTGCTATTTATTAAACAAAAGTGTCCAGCAAAATGGTATAAATATGGAGTGTGTAAGATGGAGCATAATCAGTTGTGTCAGCGGTGTGTGGATGGGTGAGAATGTGTGTGTGGCAAATGTTGAATTCTGCAGCAAACCAAACAGAGATGGCTGCACAGGCTGGTGCAGGCCTCGCCGAGGGTGAGTGAGAGAGTGGGCAATCAGAAAGGCAGGCTTTTATGCTTTCTGAAGGGCCACACCCAGATGATTAAAGCAGGTGACACTCCTCAGCTCTACCCCTGAACAGCTCTCAGAGGCTGCAAACAAAAAGAGAGAGAGGCACAAACAGAGGAGTGGGAGAAGTTGTCACACCCACTCCCTTAAGATGGGGGTCCACCTCTGGAACCCCAGACATCCTCTTAGTCAGCATAACTGTGCCTAAAAATATTAACATAATGTGACCAAATATAGGTATAATGAAAACATTTTCTACAACCTACACGTCTTCCTGATCTCCAGCCACTAAAGCCATCACCTCAGCAACCTTGGTACCGTAGGAAGCAGTTTAAGAGCGACAACCCCAATGGGCAGAGAGGTTCACTGCAGGAGAAAACAGGTTACACAGACCATGCTCTGGACATGGCATTAGCAACTTTGTTTTCAGCGCCCTTTACATGCCAAATGTCCAGATTAAATGGCTGGAGGAAAAGACACCAACGCATCAGCCGCTGGTTTGGGTTCTGTAGAGAGTGAAGAAAAGTTAGAGGATTGTGATCAGTATATACCACCAGCGGACTTGACCCAACATAAACCTCAAAGTGTTGCAAGGCCCAAATAAGAGCCAGTGCCTCCTTTTCAATGATGGAATAGTTTAACTCGTGTGAGTTAAACTTTTTGGAAAAGAAGTCCACTGGACAGTCAACACCGTGTACATTAGCCTGCATGAGAACAGCTCCAGCTCCCACCTTACTAGCATCCACGTACAGTGTGAACGGCTGGTCGACTTTTTGAGCAGCTAGAACAGGAGCAGAGCACAGCAAGGACTTGATATTCTGAAAGGCATGTTGGCAAACAGGTGAGCATTCAAACTTAGCCTTTGAGCTCAGAAGAGATGTTAGCGGGGCAGCTACTGTGGAGAAATCCTTACAAAACCCACGATAATAACCTGCCATGCCGAGGAAGCGGGAGAGCTCTTTCTTGGTAGTTGGGATTTGAAACTGGTCAATCGCCAACACCTTTGCTCTCACTGGGCGCACCTGCCCTTGTCCAACCACCTTACCCAGGTAAGTGACTGTTGCCTTAGCAAACTCACAATTGGCCAGATTTATTGTCAAAGCTGCCCAGGCTAGTCGCTCAAACAGTGCCCTTATACGCTGAAGGTGCTGTTGCCAAGAGTCACTGTAAATCACTGCATCATCAAATACACAGCACACCCTTCCATGCCTGATACCATCTTGTTCATCAGGCGCTGGAAGGTGGCTGGAGCATTGCGGAGACCGAACGGCATGACAGTATATGAGTACAACCCACTATCTGTAATGAACGCTGCTACTTCGCGAGCTCTAGGAGTTAAGGGTACTTGCCAGTAACCTTTCAAAAGATCAGATTTACTGACAAACTTGGCAGTACCCACCTGACCCACACAATCTTCCATGCGGGGAAGTGGAAGAGGCTGTGTTATTTTGTTTTACCCCAGCAGATCAGTACAAGGCCTAAAAGTACAATCAGGTTTACTAACCAGCAGACACGGGGAGGACCAGCTAGAAGCACATGGCTCTGCAATGTTGTTTGTCAACATGTATTTGACTTCTGCTTCTAGATACTTGCGCTTGTCAGGAGACATGTGGTAGAAGTGTTGTCGAATGGGCTGGGCATCTCCCACATCAATGTCATGCTGAATGAGATGGGTATGAGACGGGGTATCTGCAAACAGACATGGATACTCTTTGAAGTTCTTTTCTTTTTACTTCTGGCAAATGTTTCAGCAGGTCATCAAGCTTGGCAAGTGACTCTGAGTTTTTAAGTCTCCCTCTCAATATTCCATCATCTGGAACTTCTAACATTTCTCTGTCAGACACAAAGCAGGAGATGGAGGATCCTCTGGAGTAGCTACAGCAGCACAGGCGACCAAAGGACCAGGACCTGAATCTGGAGAATGAGCATAAGGCTTTAACAAGTTAACATGGCACATCTGCATTGATTTCTTCCGGTCAGGAGTTGAGTAGTTCAAATCTGACACCTTACGCACCACTGTGTAGGGGCCAGAAAATTTAGCTTGAAAAGGAGAGCAAGCTAAAGGCAGGAGGGCAAGAACTTGATCCCCAGGGCTAAATTCACAACTCTCAGCCCGACGGTCATACAGCTTTTTCATTTTATTATGGGCTGCTTGCAGATTCTCTTTTGCCATTTTATTTGCTTTGTACAGCCGTTGCCTGAACCCGTTCACATAGTCGATCAGGTTTGCACGGCCTCCTTCAACCTTCCAGTCACTGCTCAGGGAAGCAAAGGGGCCACAAACTGTGTGACCGAAAACGAGGTCATTGGGACTAAAGCCCAGACTCTCCTGAAAAACCTCTCAGCTAACATCAACCATGGTGAGCCCTCTTCCCAGTCCTGGCTCAATTCAGTGCAGTAAGCACGAAGAAGAGACTTTAGGGTTTGGTGGAATCGCTCTAAAGCTCCTTGGCTCTGTGGATGGTATGCACCGGACTGGGCATGTTTCACTCTTAGCTGTGTTAGGATTTCTTTGAACATTTTGGAACAAAAGTTAGAGCCTTGATCTGACTGGATAACTTTTGGGACGCCAAAGATGGACTGTGTCAAAGCTTTGATGAAAGATTTGGTTGTAATATTACGTAGAGGGTAGGCAGCTGGGTAGAGGGTTGCCTGACACATCACTGTTTGCAGGAAGTGGCTACCAGCTTTGGAACGTGGCAATGGTCCAACACAGTCAATCAGGAGGTGTTCAAAGGGTTGTTCAGCGACTGGAATTGGGAACAAAGGAGCAGGTTTCATCGCCTGGTTAGGTTTCCCTGTTAACTGGCATGTATGACATGTTTTAAGAAAGGCAGACACATCTTTTTTCACACAAGGCCAGTGAAAATGTCTCAGAATCTTATATTATTTCCTCACCCCTGGAAGACCAGCAACACCGTCATGAGCAGTCTGAAGCACAATGGGACGTAGTGAAAGGGGCAGAACAATTTGCAAATCCTCTTCACCCACAAAACCACCCCCCTGGGGAACCCATTTTGTCACCAACAACCCATCCTGGAGAAAGTAACCACAGGGAGCACTCTCCACCTCATCATCTGGCAGAAGATGGTTGTACAGAGTTTGAAGTGTGGGATCCTGCTGCTGCTCCTTCACCAGTTTACTGCAGGTTTTACACAAGGGAAAAGCAGGCACAGGGAAGACAGATATTCTTTTGTTCTTTACATTTTCAGGACTAGGCTTACCAGCTGCACGCATGGCACGAGTGACCACACAAGTTGGAAAAGTTGAAGAAATAAGAGATTTAGAAACATCTGTCTGGGAAGATAAGATGTTCCCCTGGGCATCCTGAGCTGGAGGAGTATCAGGCCACACTCTAGCCCCAGCCAGGTCATTTCCCAGGATGACATGAATTCCTTGCATGGGTAAAGCAGGACGCACCGCCATGGTCACATCACCCTGCAGGAGCTCTGAAGACAGAGTTAGTCTATACAGTGGAGCAGAAAAAACAGTCATCCCCATTCCTCGCACTGCAACATTGGGACCAGTGTCTGACTTGGGAAAGGCAAGACAGAGTTTAAGATAAATGAGTCCAAAGCCCCTGGATCTCTTAATATCTTAACAGCTACCTTTTTGTCACACCCAACCAGAGAAACATGTCCATCTGATACAAATGGAAGATAACCAGGGTCAATCTTATCAGCTGGAAAGTCAGATTGCCCTGGAACTGTGGCACCCCCAGACTCAAAAGAGGATTTGGTGTGTGCCTGTACAGCAGCAATAGCACTAACTTGTTTCCCAGTCCTTGTCTTTTTCTCTAAGATGGGACACTCATTTCTCCAGTGCCCTTTACCAAGACAGTAGTTGCAGACTCTGTTAGGATCTATCTTGGCTGGTACTGTACGGTCTCCTTTCAGTGGAAACCTCAGTTCTACACACCAGTGCACCAGTACACCAGTGCTGGAAATGAACTGCTAGGTCACGAGCGAATTGTGTGTGGGACTGCTTCTCCCTCTTGGCTGACCGGAAGCGTTGACGATATGCTTCTGGGACTAGCTCATATGCTTTGAGCACTGCAACTTTAACTAACTGGTAGTTCCCACTATCAGCAACAGACAAGGCTGAAAAAGCTTCCTGGGCCCTGCCCGTAAATACACAGTGCAGCAGCAGAATCCATTCCACATCAGACCAGTTTCGCACCTCTGCTAAACGTTCAAAGAGCACAAAGAAAATGCCAGGGTCTTTTTCATTAAACTTCGGCACCAATCTCAAATTGACAGCGACATCAAAAGATGGAGGTGACGGAATCAATGAGGCTGATCCTTCAGTGTCAGGAGGTTGAAGCTTTCCCTGACTCATAAGCTCCAGCTTAAACTTCTCCAACTCAAACTTCGGTCGAGCCTGAGAATGAGCCAATTCTGCTTCTCTGAGATGGGCATCATGTCTCAGCTTCTCTAACTCCAAAACTTTCTGTTGCTTATGCTGCAGCTGAAGTAAAAGTAGCTCCTTTGCTGTTCAAATGATAAACCAGTCCCTAAACCCGGCAAAACAGGAGGAACCAAGGATACCTTCTCTGGTAAACTCACATCAGGAGAGGTCAGACCAGAAAGGCTGGTTCCACAGGGGCCTTTGCCCTCACCACAGGAACTGGCAATATATATTTTTTTTAATAACTGGTCCTTTAATGTCGCTAGCAAGTCATCTTTACCCAACTTTCTGGAAACATCAGCTTCAAAATGGTCAGCAACTCTCAGAAGCTGTTCCTTTTTGTAAGTGTGAAGCAAACTTTCACAGGGGGACTGAATAAAGTCATCAATAGAAGCCATGTCTCTTTTTTAGACCTGGTAACAAACCAGAGACCAGCACACCAACACACAAAGTCACTGTCAAGATGGTGAAAGACTGCTCCAACAATATTATGGAACCATACCCCTCTGGCTAACTGCCTAACCAATACTAACTATCTCTCTGACCCCTAGTCTTCATGCAGGCTAGCGACGGGATAAATTAAGCACAGAGCCCAGTAACCCGGTTGACTCCCAGCAAGCTAACAGCCACCTAGACAGTTATGGAGTGCACCCGAGCAATTGCTCTAACCGCCTGCTGCACGGAAAAAACAAACTAAAAAAAGAAAAGGGTCAATGAGGACAACTAGTGCCCACCATTGCTTGTGCCTCACAGGAATATGGGTTCCACAGTACAGTCCACACCACCTGGCAGATCAGAAAACCTCAGTGGCAGTCAGCACAGTCAAATAATTACTGACAAAACAGCTACAAGGTGAGTCAGCGTGCAACACCACAGTCACCAGAGCAAACCACACTCTTGAGCAATGCTCCCCTTTGTTCAACAACCAGTTTTCCGGCATTAACTGAGCAAACAAAGGGAACGAGATCCCGGACGAGCCCCCATTTGTTACCACCTGGCTCAGGGGTGACAACAAAAGGGGAGCAACACACAGTCAATACAAGTTCTGATTACTATTTATTAACAAAAGTGTCGATAAAAATGGTATAAATATAGAGTGTGTAAAATGGAGCATAATCAGTTGTGTCAGCGGTGTGTGGATGGGTGAGAATGTGTGTGTGGCAAATGTTGAATTCTGCAGCAAACCAAACAGAGATGGCTGCACAGGCTGGTGCAGGCCTCGCCGAGGGTGAGTGAGAGAGTGGGCAATCAGAAAGGCAGGCTTTTATGCTTTCTGAAGGGCCACACCCAGATGATTAAAGCAGGTGACACTCCTCAGCTCCACCCCTGAACAGCTCTCAGAGGCTGCAAACAAAAAGAGAGTGAGGCACAAACAAAGGAGTGGGAGGAGTTGTCACAATCCCCTACAAGGACCCATGGCAGCAACTGCCAGATAATGCTTTACACATAGTCACATAGGGAGATAAACCGGTATGCTTATTAACAACAAAACAACAACAACAACAAAAAAAATTCTATGGATTGAATGATCTTTCTGATGATGGAATATGGATACAATTTTTTGTATGTATGTATGTATTCAACCCAGAGATATCCTATAAGACACCTGTATTGTCTGCCTTTCTCTATGCCTTCTGTCTCTCTGATAGAGAAAAACTCAATGTGGGATCACAACTAGAGCCACACTCAACAGGCTCCTTGAAGCTGGAGAGGTCACACCACAGAAGGCTCGACAGAGCTGTGGAGTACGCCATGGATAAACTCCCGTTGGAAGATGCTCTCCTGAAGCATGTTAGATTTGTTGATGTGCAGCTCAGAGTTGTGGGGTTGAAGATGCCCTCTACTTTGTAGACAGGCAAGGGTTTCACATGACTATAAATTTTAAAGTTTAATGGTCATGATCACAAACAAATCTGTCTCTCACTGCATTCTAATCAGTCTTGTACACATTGTGCTCTTTTTAAGACATCATGAACTCCTTCCTTTTCATGACCCAAAGGAACAGGACCAAATAAGTGAAGAGTTTATGGAGTACCAACTGATGGACATTGCCATGCCCCAGGACCCAATATCCTTTGACGTTGAGGAGTTTTGGGGAAGAATGTCCTCAAAAAAAAAGAACAAAGTAAGAAATATTTTGCACACACGACTTTCTCATTAATAAAGGGAAAACATGTCTCTCTTGCCTGTATTCAAAACTTGAGAGCCCTGCAAACAGTATTACATCTGTAAACCCACTTGTGGGAAACACAAGACACTGTAAAGTCAACACTGACATATTACCACCTCAGCAAATAGTTGCTTATTTAAACATCCAGTAGAAACAAAGCAATATTAGCATTATTTTGTAGTTATGTATGTGTTCAGCTGGCAAATGTAAGTCCAATATTTACTATTCTTTTTGCCCTAGTATGTCTTCACCAACTCCTGAGGGAAATATCTGGATCTTTAGCTGCTAAATGATCCAATACATTCACCCACTAGTTGCCACCTTTGTCTGCCCTTTGGTGCTGGACAGGCACAACTGCTGATAGCAACACTGATGAGAGTGGGCTGTGAATCAAAACAGAGAAGTTGGCGAAAGAACCTATGAAACTCAGTAGAGGTGAGGGGAACTGTGGTGCTGGGTGATAATTTGATGTGGGTTTCTCACTATGAGCAGCCCCTTAACTTACACATAATCATTTGATCCTTTGCTAATATAAGAAATATGAATGACAGCAGGAATTAAAATTATGTACCTAATTGGCCTGAACACAAGATTATGCTTTTTTTTCACCTGGAAATTAAATTTGAAAACACGGGTGTCTGATTGTATTCTAGGACAAGACAGCAACATAATTACAACATCAGATATTCTTTTTGAATACTGAGATTTACTCGTCAAAATTCACATTTCAGTTACAATCAAATACATTCAAACTTATTACCTTCCAGTGATATCAGTTTGACAAACAGAGGCAGGTAATATGCTGATTTTATATCATACGCAGTAACAAAGAAGGAAAATCAGTTGTCACCTAAGAAGGACCTTGAAAATGCAAAATAGTACAGTATAATAGTAAAAATAATTGCCAGTAATGCTAAGAACGTGGGAGGTGTTTGAAAAGAGCTAAAAGACAGTAAAAAAAATAATAATATGGTCCTTTAACCCTTATATGATGTTCGGAGCAATTATTTTTTTTTTTTTAAATTGACCTGTTTAGGTATGTAAAAAGTACCATTGCGTTTTTGTACTCGAATGAGGCTTCATCTAATCCTGAGACACAACTAGCTTAATGCAACAAAATTAATTTTAACCATTTTAGTAAATTCTAAAGGTCTAAAAAAAAAAAGTGACATTTGTGGCGTTACGGGTCAAATTTGTGCCCCATTACACACACACACACACACACACACACACACACACACACACACACACACACACACAGGCTCCCTTCACCCCACATGCACTCAAACTTTCTCGCAGTATATTGATGCATTTTGAATAAAAAAAATAAACATTGGCATATATAAAAAGGGCTAGGGTGAGATATTATCAGTTGCATTCTGTTGGAGCATCAGTCAACATCAGCAAGAGGTATACTGTTTATGAGGTGCTGGATCATATCTTTGGCTATGACAGTGATCCTGAAGACAGAGAGGAAAGTGAAGCTGAGGAGGATGTGTCTGAGGATGAAGATGAGGTTCAGCATGACCCTGAACAAGACCACACATCTGATGAGGAGGACCCAGATGGCACAGATGCTGAAGGAGAGGTCTTCAAATCAAAAAGAGGTGACATTTCATGGGCATCAAGCCCTCTTGACACTCAATTCAGGGCACCAAGGGAGAACATCCAGGCAACTGAATGTTCTGAAGATTTTTACACACAAGCCCCCCACATTGGTGAAATACAGTGCTACTCCACTGGAGTACTTTGTAAAACAAAACAGACCAGAAATCCTATTTAATGGAGGAGAGTATCCAAGGTCAGCGCTCATATACAGTGGGCTAATACTGTGGTCATCTACAACGACCAATTTATTTGACTGGAGAATGAATGTTAAATCAGTCAGCATCAATGCTCCCCTTTTTCAACAGAACTGGGGGGGGGGGGTTCGTGTGGTGTACAGATTTGTTGCATTGTTACAATACATGCTCTCCTGCTGTCTTATACTTCTAGGCCACCATGATATACCAAAATCTTAATTTATATTTGTGCAGTTCTTAAGGAATGTTACATGACTTTATTAATTCCCAGCTGGGGAAATTAGGCCCCTGTGCAGTGTGAAAAGCAAGGTATGCAATTTCTGCTTCAGCACTAAGATTTACAAACGGCAGCAAGGCAAGAGACTGTATTCATATAGCACTTCTCTAGTCTTGCGACTACTCAAAGCGCTTCACAACACAAGCCTGCATTCATCCCTTCACCCCTGGGAGCTAGGCCACCTGCTCATTACAATCATTAACACAGTCATACACCAATGCACAGCATCGGGAGCAACTTGGGGTTCAGTATCTTGCTCAAGGATACTTTGACATGTGGACTGCCGAGGTCAGGGATCGAACCACCATTCTTCTGATAAGTGGACCTGAGCCACCTCAGAAAGACGAGACTTGACAAGGCAAGAAAAAAGACTTGACCAATATGAAAATGTGTATACAAATATTATGCACTCACAGTAAACTATCCATCTCTCTCAGTCTGCACCTGTTTTACACACCTCACTCCCCTCATCTCTTGTATCCATCCTTGCCAGTGGCGTTATTTAGTAACAGCAGGCCCCAGTGCAGGCTATTATGACGGGCCCTTGGGCTCCTCACTTAAGAAGTAAACACGCATACACATACACACACACTTAGATTTTTTTTTTAACTGCATTCACCAGACCCATCATGAGAGCCAACCCACCTGCCCGACCAACAAAAATATGCATTAATCAACACCTGCACCCGATCCCACCTGCAAATCACCACCTTTACGCATTACAGCAGCAGATATCAGCACAGCTGTCAGGATCACGCTGCGATCTGCTTCCTGCTCTGCAACAGGCTGATCCTGCTACTGGAGAAAAACTGTCAGAGTGCTGCTGTTTCTCCCCCACACTTATGTTAGTGACATGCCATCAGGCACTTTTCCACCTCTGCGTCACTCCAGTAATTCATGGGCGGACTATCAACCTGGTATTCATTTACGAGTAACCTACAACTTGGCCTAATGTTACAATTACATAATACATGTTAAAGTTAAGTTAAGTTAAAAAAAATACATATATACCTTCTCTTAAAATCTAAAAAACATGCTTCCTAAGGCTACCTGCTGCATGTTTGTTGGTATAGCAGTGAGGACAGCGGCTGTTACCGACACCATGACAGAGGTGGATGTGCACATTTGAGGATATATATATACCAACTGATCTCTCAGTGGAAATATAGTAAAGGTGAGGTTGGGAGATAGTGAACATTTAGAAGGTAATGGTGTGAGTTCCTTCTTTAACTTGTCTCTCTCTCTGGGATTCAGAGCAAGTCACCTGTCAGGAGAGACGAATGGAGGAGACAGAGTAGATGCGATGACGTATGTCAAGTTGTCAAAATCTGTTTATTTTCTATAGAGAGCAGGAGATCAAGCTGTGCAGCGCATGATGGATACACTGCAGCGAGTTGATGGACCATTCACCATGTCCGCATTCGCATAAACACGACTAGACCTCAACTATATGCACGTGAGTTTGTCCAGCACAGCACAGCGGGTTCATGAAACTGATCAAAATGTCAGACTAGGTAGTGCTGATCAAATGTAAAGCAAGATTCCTGTGGCGCCCAGGTAGCTCACCTGGTACAATTAGTAATCATAGACGTACTACACTTGAACCTGTTGAAGATACTAACTTCTATCCTCACATGAATTAAAGGAAATTCTATCATTTCAAGCACATTTAACATTTTCTTTGGTTTAAGTTAAAGAAGCACATTTTATAGTATATTATGATAATATTTTTTTAAGTCCTGCCTGGAAATAAAGAATTGTCTTTGTATAAAGCAAACGTTTTTAAGTGCTATAAGATTTTTAGCCCTGAGATGAATGTGGCCTGGGTTGTATTAACCATTATCAAAGCCATTCATGACAGCCCTGAACTAGGCATGTACTTATTAAACTTATTTCTTCTACCTGAAGTTGTTCATTGTAATTGGGGTGAAAAAGTCAGCTCCATGATTGACATTTCTGTGCATCAGCCATTATGTTTCTTCAAATTGATTCATATCTTTGTGGACTGTTACAAGATAAAAATGCCCATTCCTGGCTGTAATTGTCCCACCTCCCTACAGTCAGACCTGACATATTGGACAAACCCTCCTGTTCTGTCAGCGGGGTTCCCCTCGGGAGAGCGTCACTCATATCAGGGTACACAGACGCACCTCTCTTCAGATGGGGGGAATGTGTTGAATGTGTATTGGCTGAGTGTTGGGGGATGTGAGGGGTGCACTCTCGTGGGTGGGCCGAACAGTTAGTGAACATGGGGAAAGCATGGGCTGGGCATTTGAGGCTATATCCCCAAAGATTTGTATTCTTTAGCCCCTAATAATTCTCCACCTTGTTTGTCAGTAAAGAAGATGGCAGTGTGGTAATTTTGTATCTTTAGTGAATGGAACAGAAGCAAGACCAATCAGAGAGGGTTTACAGGAAAATACATGGTAGTATTGACTTTTTGTCAGTTCTTCAGTTGATGGGGTTGCTGTGCCAACCACTAGCTCATAAAGTCAGTCAGTGTGAAGACAAAGATGATGTCTGAAGATCTTTTACTGGAGAAGGGGTAGAAGCTGAAGCAGTGGCACAAGCATCCCCTCATGCGTAGCCAGGGAAACATGGTGTGGAAATGACTGTATGAGTTCCAAGTTATATGAACGTGATACACAGAGCATAAGCTACAGTATATACAGATAACGTGTTTAGCATTGCACTGTAGCCAGCTAAACTCAGTTACAAGCAGGCTACAGAAGCAGCACCGCATGCCCTCCTTACATCTGGGGGCTTTAATCATGCCACCACTCTGCCCACATTCACTCAATATGTTACATGCTACACCAGAGACAATAAAATACAGGATTTATTTTATGGCAACCAAGGAGGGATATAATGCGTGTCCTCTCCCTCTACTGGGAAGATGTGATCACAACCTGGTGCACCTTCTGCTGGTGCCAGCTGTCACCTGCACAGTAAAAAGATGGTCCAACAAGGCTGAGGAAGCTTTGAAGGACTGTTTTGATATGACTGTATGGAAGGTACTTCCTTGACTGTCTAACACACTATATAATGGATTATATCAACTTCTGTGTGGATAATATTCACCAGGACTGTACAATGTTTTTCCAACAAACAAAGTGTGGGGATCTGCTGTTTTCTCCTCCTTTTCCTTTTGTGTCTTTGTGTTTCCCTCTGTCTGCTGTCTGTCTCCCCCCTGTCTGCTGTGTGTGTATGTGTTACTGCAGGGTGTGGCTGGCAGGTCAGGTCGGGCCTCCTCCTCACACCTGCTCTCAGTCAGTCAATCAAAACTCACCTGCTGCCACAGTATAAAAGCTCCGGCCTTCCACCCAGCAATGTACGAATCACCTGTTCATCCTCATGGCAACAGCTACGACTCCAGAGATCTACTTAAATATTTTTTGCTATTGATTGCTTTGTCTGCTACCTGCCTTCCTGACTCTTGTTCCCTGTGCTCAGGTGCCCACCGTCATGCTCCAGCCTACGCCCTGTCAGTCTGTTGTCGTGGGTAAACAGGAAGTGGACTCTCTGTCTGTTCATTCTCAGTAGACTGGGCAGCTTCAGTGTGTGGATTTCCTACACTCATCTGTTGCACATTTACTATACTTTTGCCTTTTTTTCACATATCCCTCCCTCTGTGTCTGAGTTTGGGTCTGTTTACTCCTGTACAAAACCGCAACACAGGGATTGTTTCTCCCCCACGCCGTACGGCTCTTCAACACCTCTCGGGGAGGGCAACAAAAGCAATAATCAACACAACAACTCCGAACCCACTACACACTCACACCACACACCATGGACACATGCACTTTATCACACACACATCTATATGCTGGACTTAATCACACACACATCTATATGCTGGACTTCAGTGTGGAAAAAACGACTGTTGCACACTGTCATTTTGCACAACTGCACTACTGCGCTCACATTTAACCGCCAGATGTTTATTTCTTAAGTAGCTTAATTCTAAATTTTTATCTCACTATTTTTTTCTTATATTGTTATTTTATATTTTATATCATATTTTTACCTCCTGGTTTATATACTATCTATCTATCTATCTATCTATCTATCTATCTATCTATCTCAGCTGGAACCATGCAGCTGGGGAGAGTCCGGCTGTCTCGCGAAGAAAGACAGCGTTGCCTGCAAGCAGGTGAATGCTTGTATTGCGGAGACTTGGGACACCGCATTATTACTTGTCCAGTCTGATCGAAATAATGACTCACCAATAGGAGTGGGGGTATTGGTGAGTCAACCGATGTTGGTGGACTCCGGGGCAGATTACAGCTTCATTGACAAAGAAGTTGCGGAACAGTGTTAGTTACCACTGGAGCCCCTCCCCACTCCCATTACAGCTGCTGACCTGAACAGCAGTTTCTTGGTTGAAGTAACCCATCGCACAATGGCAGTTACTATCCTCCTGACAGGTAACATTATTAATGATATAGCAACATTCAGAGCAGATCAGGTCATGGGTCGTATCTGCACCTCATACCCCTCCTGTCCTTGGTTTTCCCTGGATAAAGAACCATAACCCTCAGATCAACTGGTCAAATAAAAGAGCCTGTTCTGCTCATCTCATTGTCAGCAGCCTGCTTCATTTCTGCAGAGTCTCCTCCACCTCCAAGACTGTGAAACCACCAGACTTGTCCATGGTGCCCCAGGAATATCATGACTTCCAGTATGACTGCCCCATCAATCTCCTCGGTGGAGCTCTCTTACTGACCAGTCGCCTCTTCCACTTGTCACACCCTGAAAGCTTTATCTCCAATGGAAAAAGGTTTCCATTGCCATTGTTCTGTCCTCTTCACGCTCTGTAGTGTAATTTAACAGGCAACTAAATGGTTGTAGTTCATTGACAGAAAAATACATGAAAATTTAACCAGATAATAGAATCTTAAAAAGATGCAACAAGGAAAGATATTCTTAAAACTATGACCGCTTTAATGAATTAATCAGTGATATTAATAATGATTAAGGCAAAGGAATGGCATTTACATTAATCAACATCAGAATGAACACAATACAAACTCAGATGCAGCTTGAATGTCGCTGTAGCTATAGCTATGGCTGCGAACAGCCTCATGGAAGTGATATTTCACAGTTCTTCATTGTATGAGGACACAACATTTGTTAAGGCAAGTAATTTGTCATTCTCTTAAGCTCAGAAAGCTCTCACACAAAAATGGAGCCAGTCCATGTGTCCTAGAAGAACATTAATGTCGTGGATAAATGAGATAAATTCTGGTCAAAATGGTTTATGGACCTTTTTTTCCATGTTTTTGTGTCTAATGGAGATAATAATTTTTGAAATTGGTCCAGTATTGAGTGCTGCAGCCAGCAGCCACAAACAGGCTGCAGTGATCCCTGTGGGCAACGTCAAAGTATGTCCACAAAAAATGTTTGTTGTTGCCATTGACATGCTCAAATTGTTATTCTAAGTGTCTGACAGCATTATGGAAGGGATCCCTACAGAGATTGATATTGTTGTTAAAGAGTAAGAACCTCCCAACCAGAAACAGCTGCGATGTGGGTCTCAGCAAAGTCACCAGACTCCATTTACAGAAGTAATCATTTTGTCATTGTAAAACACACTTCATTCAAACTCAACAGGCACAAAATAAGACTCGTCTTCCCACTGTTGCAACAATCACCACCAACTCTGCTTTGGTCAAAATAAACCCTTTTCTGCATCAGATGTGAAAATAAAGGGAGAGAAGTGAGCTGGAGGGCACACATCACAGAAGCAGCAGGGTAAAACATTGTGAAGAGCCACAATATTCACAGCCCTAATTCAGGAATTCATTTCTTCTGACACCATGTCACCATCTGACTTTATGGTCCGGAAGATTTAAATATGTCAGACTTAAAGTAATTACTGGATAATGGAAACCCTGATTCCATAGTCTGTTATGGGTATTGCTTGAGATATGACTGTCTTCAGTACTGCTCTGATATAGGATGCATGTTGCCATCCTGTTGAATGTGTTTAGTAATTACAAGCTTTCAGTGTGTTCTACCAGCACACACACACAGCTGTTGTATATGTTCTAAGAAAGTAAACTGTAGCTCTACATATTTCATAATAATGTTTTTCAATACATTCTAAATGTTCTTAAAGAAAAGTTATTTGCTCGTTTTCCTGTTATAATATTTCTCAGTAAACAGGAGATTCACTCATTTTGTAAGTGTAGCTAGCTAATGCTAATGCTTAAACTACGAGTCAGCTCAGAAGACAGTCTCCGTCTGAAGTTTCCATGTGACACGTTTTGAAACAAGGACCCTGTAAAAGGGTCGTAAATGTATACTTGAAGGCTCCGTACAAGATATAATGCTAAAAGACTGCAAGTCCCAAGAATAACATCAGCATCTTCACCACCTGTTGATCCATGTCATGTGGCGAAGAGAGCAGCATTGTTTGTGTATTCCAGTGTATTAAAGATGAAATCTAAAAATAACAGAATGTAATTACATTTTTTTTTGTTCCAACACAGTCTTTGAATTGTCTAATGTGTGATGCTTGTTTGATGTTTTAAAGGCACATTGGCTATTGTGAATGTGAAGTTAGAAAATACAACAGTTGTCCAGTTCAATGTGACTTGTGACTAATGTGATCTGAATACAGACATAGAGGCAGATCATTTTGTTGGCTGGACAGATACAGTACAGATACAGACAATGACATCTCTGTGCACCTCTGCTGTGAACCCTTCAGGATGTCTTATGACTCAGTGAGAGTGTGTGCCCCATGTACTAAGGCTGTGTCTTTACTCCAGCAGCCTGGGTTCAATTCCATCCTGGAGCAGCATGTCTTCCCCACTCTCTTCCCCCCTTTCCCATCTCTCTCCAGCTGCACAATCAAATGAAGGCAAAAATCCAACAAAAATCTTAAAAAAAGAATAAAAGTGACAGTCACACTTGTAGAATAGTCAAAGAAAAACTCTAAATATGATACAAGTTTACTTATTTACATCAATAGCTTCCGAACTGTAGCAACTTATTCTTATCTTATCTTATCTTATCATTCAAAGTTTACTTTAAGAATACATGCATGCCAAACTGAGGAACTCTCCAGCAGGAGACCCAGCGAAAAGTCACACCCTGAGGACTGATATCAAGTCACTGGCTGATCTTCTCAACCTGTTGCTGTAGGATATGCAATCACATCAAAGGGCACTCTTTGTTCACAGACAGGATCACTGAATTATACAACAAAGAACACTCCACTCTCCTGCCTTTGTCTTGATAATGTGACCTACTGATATGTATGCAACTATCTTTTGATTTGCATCACGAGTGGGTTGTCTTTTACTTTGGAACAGATGCAGATCAATATTTTTTTTAAATTCCTGTCTCAGGAATGAAATGGTTCACGATACCAGTAGAAATCTGCCTGATACCACAATTATGCATGCACTGCCCAACGTCAAAAGTCAAATCTAACTTGGCATTTCTCAAGTTCAAAGGCCTGGGGACTGTTTTTGGAGAATGATTGATCTTGAGAGTGTTTTCTAAGAACGTTCCTACAAGTGCCCTTGAATTTTTACACATTTCCCAAACCGGCACTTAAGAGCCTGTGCGTGTGCATGCCCTTAAGAGCTTCTTAACATTGACTTCCCTTGATGCCTAACACATTTCAAAGTAATGGGATGCATTTAATTATCTGCGGCTGTGGGTTGGTCGCTCGATCCCTGGTTCCTCCGGTCCACATCGGGCAAGACACCGATGGCCATCAAACATAACTTAACAGAGCTCCAGTGGTCATGATAAAATACTTCTAACTTATAATGAGCAAATTGAAGCACACATTTTTTATTTTTTTTTGGGTTTCTCCTGCATGTTAAGATGCTTCTAACCTTCTCAAAAACGTGGCAGCGGTGAATGCTGCTTCTACCACTGCTTCCACCACCCACAGCCTTGCATCACTCCCCAATGGCCTCAATTCATTCCACACCAGATTTGAGACAGACAACAGCTACCAGATAGATAAGATGAGGAAGGGTACTATCAAGGTCCTGACTGGCTTTAACCTCTTTTCTGATGAAGACTATAAAGATGGTCATTAAAAACCACATCATCAAGTGACTCACAGTGCAGCAGGTAGGGGGGTTTACGGGGGATATAAACACCATCCATAAGCATCTGGAATCCCCCAACACTACAGCCAGTGTGCAGATGTTTCCTCAACGTTCAGCCACACATTCTTGAGAAACTCACCATCGCTTCACCTAGATGATCATGATAGGTTGTGTCCTCTCACCTGTGCTCTTCATCCCCTACACCGATGGCTGCAGATCCATCCTGCCACACTGTCCTCCTACCTCTGCCTGGAACTTATTGTGAACAAGATCAAGGAGAAGGTAGTGACTTTGTCCAACAAGCAGAGGGAACTGGCTGCAGCAGCCATCACTACTATCCATGGGAAGCCCATAGAGATTGAGTATAAGTACTTGAGCACAATCTTCCATGACCCTGATGAAATTTACCTCTAACACAGAGTAGATCATCAGGAAATACCAGCAGCGGCAGAATCTCCTGTGGAAGCTCGTTTGGGGTCAGCAAGGACGCCCTCACAATGAAATCAATATGTATACTGTGTATTAATACTATTGTACTATTATTAGTGTTATTATTAGTATCTCAATGTGTATACCCTAATTTTGCACCTTATGCCACATATTGCATTAATCAACAATGCTGCACTGTGTGTTTGTGTGTTCTTCTATTTTTTACATATTTTCAAATTTCTTCCTGTATCGTGTCATATGTTAATTGTACTACTCTATGTGCCTCTGCAATTGCCCCTCAGGGACATATAAAGTTATTTAAATTGATTTGAATTTAACTGATAAATTACTAAATAATATAATTTGTGCATAGCAAACCAGTACTACAAATAAAACAGGCTCCATGTTGTTAAATTCAGAAATAAGGGACTACATCCTTAAATATATATGAGCTCGCATCAGTAGAGCCTGAGCTACAGCTTTGGCTGCAGGAGCCTTTCATGTAACAACGCTCCCCGTTCCAGTATTGTGAAACATAGTCTCTTTTTCATTTGAGGCAACTATGGTAATTACATAATTTTATTTAGATGGTTTGAATCCATTTAGAAAAAATTAAAGGAGTTTTATCTTTTGTACTCCCAGCATACATAAAGGCAAAAAAACACAGAAGCCCCTCACCAACAATTGTATTGCTAGATAGCAAGATATAATACCAAACATGGATTACCCTCACCCCAGAAACTTCGGAGGAAGTTTGGGAAATACACACTGACCACAACTGAAAATATGGATTCGGCAGTGGGGTGTATTTCAGTGTCCAGCCAGGGAGTGTGTGTGTGTTGGGGGGGGGAGTTATAGTCCAGGTTGAGTGTTTGTGTGGAGGAGGGGGAGGGCAGGGAGAGAGTTCAAATGGAGACATGCTTTATGTTGAAGTGTTAGTTGTTGCACCTTGTTAAAAGCTTTTACTATAACTGTGTGCAACAAGTCTCACCAGGGTAAACATTTTTCTAGCAGGGACACAGTATTAAGCTGTTATTTCAGATAGAACAGCAGGTTGTTGGAAAGGTTGATGAGATCAAAGCATTTTTAAATTATGAAACAAGTGCATATTGTTGATTAGTTTCAGTAAATAAAATTAAATTCTTCAATTTCCACTTTGACCACATTCAGGCTGAACCTGATTATGAAGGGCCAGCTTTCAATTTTCTTTTTCCATATCAAGTCAAGCATCTCCACTCTCTGTAATAAAGAATTTTCATAGTAAGTCAACCAAAACATGGAGAAAAGAAAGACAGAGAGAAGCAGACCAATTAAAAAAAGTCTGCAAACACTCCCTCCTTCACTCTTCCACCTCTGAAAACCAAAACCTGTTTGTTTCAAATAGATGACATAACGCAATAGCTAAACATAATGTGTCTATGTTGTAGGTGTGCTTATTGGAGGTAAATACAATTATCATCCGATAAAATGTGAGATTTGTTTGTTTAAACAAAATGAATTATTCAGTTGAGGAGATACTGGGTAAATTAATTGGGTAATTTCAAAGGAAAATTTGATTTACATTAGCTGCATAGTGACAGATCTTGTTGATCCCCCTCCAACACACACACACTCGTGGAGCCTTATTCTTTTACAAAAACCAACAATCCTCCCAAGGAAACATCTGGCAGGCATGGCCTGTCACATGGTGTGTAATAGTGCCAGCCATCTGATCATCACACCTACTTAATACATGACAACATTATGAGACCTAGCATATAGAGCCGACATATCTCTGTACCACACGTGTCAGAATCACTGGTACCGGCACACTAAATATGGCTTGATTTATGAGGGAGCCAACAGTCCCTGCTATAACATATGGTAAAGACATCCTGTATGCATGATGAGGCATCCCATAAAGGAGCCACTGCAGCTGATTTATGGCAGCTGAATACGAGTGCAGAATCACCAACATCCAGTTTTTGTCAGACTTAATTTTTCAACCTCACTCACCACTAGAATAAAAAAGATTGCCAGGAAATGCAAGAATTAATCAACGGCTGGTAGATATGAGGAATACACAGACCTGTGGGGACCATGACAAAGCCTTTTTAACTTATACTAATCTCTTACTTTCATGTAAGAATGGATAAGCACTTAACACGTCAAGCAGGAGTGATGCCGTGGAGTTATAAATAAAAGAGATCCTGTCTCATGGTTCTCATCCCTCTGATTCTGTGCAGGAAAGCAGCCAATAAGTGGTATTCAACCATCCATTATCTATAACCGCCTATCCTTTGGACAGTTGTGGGTGGGCTGGAGGCAGTCCCATCTGACAGTGGTGGAGAGGCGGGGCACACCCTGGACAGGTCACTAGTTCATTACAGGGCAGACATATAGAGATAAACAACCATTCACGCTCACATTCACACTTAAAAGCAATTCAGAGTCACCAGTTAGCATAACCTGTGCAGCCTTAACCACTGCTCCACAGTGCCGTATTCTCTTAACATACTGTATGTAGATGTCTCCTGTTCCTGGAGAACAACAACCTTGTTTTAAGCTTGGTGACAAAACATTTTCAGGAAAATTCAGTGGGTTTTGCAAAGGTTGCAGGAGAATCATGTCAACCAAAAAAGTGTGAGGCTTGTGGAGATGTGGAGATACATGCTTTATACATAAGAGCGCTGAATGGTAAAGTATGAGTTCCACAGATGACAGCATGAGTGAACAAGGCACAGAAAATGATGTTAGTATGCATCAGACTATAATCCAGAATACAGAGCCATTGAGGCCAAGTTCAAAGTTCAACTGAATAACACAGCTTGTAAAAGAAAACCACTCTACAAGTTACACAGCCTTATAGCTGTACACTTGAACTCAACCCTGCACTTGCTAAAGTAGAAAACAGATAGTCAGTGCACAGGATGCATATCCACACTGCAGGATCTGCTCAGGCTGGGCCAATCTGTATGCGACACGAAACGCCCAGCAAAGCCTTCAGGCCAGGTGAGCAGCCTTCTGTTGTTCTGAGTAACACAATTACACCAAACCCTGTATATGTGTGTTCCAAGAATTAAGCTACTACCAAACTTAACTAATACGGTAAGAAAAGATACTTCAAGAAATTATGGTAATGCTCTGCCAAGTTCAAGCTAACACAAAGCTACCAAAGGCTTAAGGCTACATTGTAATTTTGTTTAATGAAAGCTACCGAACTACTGAGCTTTTTTCAACAGGAGCCCCAAGTTAGCATGCTCCCTCCTCATCCACAACCATTAACAAGGTTCCATGAGTGTTTCTGATGTCTGTTGATTAGCTGTTGATTGACTGAATGCACTCAGTCCAGCTAATCAGTGGCCAGAGCAGGGAAAGATGGAACGTTTGCTGTGCTGGGGCTCTTGTATTAATGTAACCGGTGGATTATCGTCGTGTGCGTTGTGTTATGCAGAGATCCAGACCTGGATGCATTTGGAGGTGCTCTCCATTTATTTCTGACAATAAAAGTGAAATAAAAAGATCCTCCGGTCAATCATCAATATACGTGAGCCCCTCTCCCACGAAGTACAGAAACAAAAGGGGAAATACATTAAAACACAGTAATCATACCTGACAATAAAAGTGAAATAAAAAGATCCTCCGGTCAATCATCGATATACGTGAGCCCCTACACAAATCAAAGAACACAGGAATGTGTTAGCATGCCAAAGCAAAGTTTTAGCTAGCGAGTAAGTGAGAATAATGTGCTGCATACCTCTCCCACTAAGTACAGAAACAAAAGGGGAGAGGTGAAGGCGGGAGGCATATTTTATAGAGGGGGACCCACAAAAACAAACGTAGGGGTACACTGACTCAAAGTCTCAGACGTTCCACATTGACTCTGGAGGCCTAACATGTCAGGTAAGGTTAAAACTAGTTACAGAATTTGTGTAATTATAACTAAAATTATATGGTGTATGACCCTGTTACACTCACCCCCCTAGAATTACACAAAATTCTGGGTCGTAAAACAATCCACATTTAAAAACACACTGGCCATAAATAAAACAGAAACACAACAAAGTGCAATGAAACAGCAATATCAGCTACCTATCTAAAGGATAAGAGAATTAGAGACCTGCCTGTTACATTAACCTTTCTTTTTGGAAAGCCAAACAACATAATGAATGAATGAATGATTAGGGATGCCTCAATCACATTTAATCATTACTCGCAATCACTCTCAATACTTTTCTCCAAGGGTGGGCAGATCAATACCAAAATATTGATTCTACGGACACCATGTCTCGTTTTGAAGATCAACTCATCAGGCTCAATACCAACAACGGGATGATTCTCTTTTCTACATTGTACCTATTTCATCAAAGAATAAAACTGTCCATGCCAACAATGTTCCATTATCTTAAATACATCTTAGTGCATTTGCCCTTTTTCCTCCTGCTCTTGTTGCGTTGCATCCACTCAGCTACTTCAGAGTGAATGGAAACATTGTGAACTGCAATGTACATAACTTAGGAAGGCTGTAGCAACACCACAAATGAGTTTATACATAACAGAAAAAAAAAAGAAAAACACAAGAAAGATAACGTGGTACTCCAACAAAAAAGAAGGGAAGAGGAAGGAAATGCCTCAGCCTCCAGACCCCCAGCCCAGAGCGAGGCTCACTAGCAGGGACTTTTCAGAGAGGCTCAGGCTAGAAATATCGAGGTATGTAGTAGAGAAATTAATATTTTAGCGCTGGTTAATGTTACCTTTTCAAACTTTTACTGGTTAGCTGTTACTTTAGCAGACTGATTAATTAAATATAGCAGACTGAATTCAGACTTTCAGGTCATATATTCAGCATTCTGAAATTTAAATGAATCATTTCAATGGAATTGAAATAAATAGTATACCTCAAACCTGAAATATGAAAATGGCTGAATATTGTAACCGTTTTTGCATAACTGTGAAAGTTACAGGATCCCTATATTCAGATGCATTCGCCTCACAAATCATGACACACTGCTCTCCCCTACACGAAAGTACATAAGCGTCAAGAATATCTAACTTGCAGCACATGAGTCCAGGTTTCCTGTCAAATTCTGCAATGTAATATAAAAGGTGTTGATCTGCTTTGGCAGGAAGCTTTGGGGAAGCTTTAGGAAGCCAGTCTAATGTGAAGACAACATGGAAGCTTAGACATTATTTTCAACCTAGAGTACAGAGACACTTGGTAACACACTTGGTTTGGAGGTGGGGGCTTTGTTTTATGTGTTTGTGCCCTAGGGCCTGTTGTCTGATAATCAACCCACGACTGCTGACCCCACACCAGTGATATGAACAAATAGAAATCTATTTTTGGGATATGGAGCTGATGATTATATCATTCTCATTCTTCATTCTCATGTTATTGTTAACATTATGACTTCCCATGATGCACATTGCCAAATTAAGATAAGATAGAAAACTTTATCAATCCCCAGTCGGAAAAAACAAACAGAATAGAAAAATACAAGATACAAGATAAATGTTGACTATACAGTACATATCTACATTTTATACAAAGAACTACATAACTATATTGCCACAAAACAACTCTAAAAAAAATTGCCATTATAAATAGACTACCAAAAATTTAAAGCGAATAAAACAATTTTAAAAGAAATTGCACATGGACTGGATAAGTTAAGTGCAGTGTTCACTCTATTGCACAGTAATAAATATATTTGTGTCACAGTAGAATAAACCTGCAGCAGTGTTCCTTCTTGCACACTGGATGCAGCAATCTGTTCCTAAAGGAGCTGCTAAGGGCGCCCACTGTGTCATGCAGGGGGTGGGAGGGGTTGTCCATGATGAGCTTGGCTAACATCCTCCTCTCACCTACATCCTCAGTGGTGTCCAGAGGGCAGTCCAGGACAGAACCAGACCTCCTGACCAGTTTATTAAGTCTCTTTCTGTCCCTCTCAGAGCTTCCACAGCCCCAGCAGACCACTGTGAAAAAGACTGCAGATGCAACCACAGAGTCATAGAAAGTCCTCAGTAATGTCCTACATACTCCAAAGGACCTCAGTCTTCTCAGCAGATGAAGATGAAGCAGATGAACTTTGGCCCTTTCTATACAGGGCATCAGTGTAAGTGGACCAGTCCAGTTTATTGTTTAGGTGTACACCCAGGTACTGTATTTGTACTCCTTCACGATCTCATTGTCAAATCCCTGGATGCATACCAGTGTAGTCTGTGGTGCTTTCCTGTGGCAGTCTGTCACCATCTCCTTGGTCTTGCCAGTGATGTGCAGGTGGTTTAGTCCACACCAGTCGACAAAGTTAGTGATGACTTCCCTGTATTCCAGATCATTCCCCCATACACATCCAACAATGTCTGTATCGTTGGAGAACTTCTGGAGGTGGCAGCTGGTTGTGTTGTGTCTGAAGTCTGAAGCTGCAAACTACCACATGCAACACAGTCGCGACGCCTCACATACTGTGGTCTGTTGGTGAGGTAGTCGATGGTCCATGCAGCCAGGTGACAGTCTACTCCAGCTCCTTCCAGCTTCCCCCTCAGCAGTGATGGTTGGATTGCGTTAAAAGCACAAGTCAATAAACATGACCCTCACTGTGTTTCCAGTGCTTTCCAGGTGGGAAAGAGATCTGTGCAGCAGGTAGATGATTGCATCTTCCACACCAATGCCTGGTCGATATGTGAACTGTAGGGGGTCCAGCTTGCTGCTCACCAGGTGACGGGGGTGGTTGAGTATAATCCTCTTCAAATGTAAACAAATACGCTGAGAACAAACAGGTGTAGACATTTTTCAGTTCAGTATTCTGATCTTCAAAAAGGTTGATCGTTTTTACAGGATAAAGCTAGGCTGATGATACACCTGATTTTTACCACATGACCAAATATTGAAGGCTGACACCTCAAAGACGATCGGCAGGCTGAAGTTAGGGACTGTCTCAAATGTGCATGCTAAATAGCTGAAAGCTTATCAGATTTTTGTTTCTCCATTTTTAAAAATAGATGACCCCTATTATAGCCTAGTTTTCAGTCAGTAATGTATTTTTTTTAGCTCAGAGAGACCATCTTTACATCCATCTGGGCTTCCTCCTCCTGTATATTTTGTTGGTAGATAAACATACAAGGAGAATAAATTGCTGTAGAAAACAATTCAACACAGAAAATTAAATATTCTACATTTCAAACAAGCCGAATACAGATATTTCTGAGACAGATACAGATACAGATAGTAGCTTTGCATGACACCACTTCCTAAAGCATCATCAAACATCATCAGTAATACAATGTCACAGCAAACAGCGGCAGGTAAGGTTTTTACGGTCAGGTGGGTTTGTTCCTTTGTAATTTGACAAGATGGCATCAGTGAGATCATCTCAACTATAAACACAACTGTATAATTCTCATCCTTACCTAATTTAATTTGTGCAGATTTAAAATTGAGATGGAAAAAAAAACAAAACAGTGAGACTACTGTATACAAGTGTGTTGCGGTCTAAAGCAAACTCACCATTGTCACAGTTTGAGAACCACTGGCTCAACAAGACATCTCAGCACATTCATAATCTTCTCTGCATACCTCTCTCTTGTTCATTGATTTTTTATTGTCCTGAAAAACATCTATCTTGTCCACTCAGTGCTATTCCATCTCCATTTCTGTATGATCCCTATTGTGTCGAACTATTTCTATCCATCTTTCCCTTATACAGCAACTTTCTCTCCAATAGTGGAGGTGAGTTTTGGCGGGGCTCCAGAGTAATATCAATGAGGACAAGTAAACTATGGGCCCTCAGCCCAACAGAGCAGTTACAGCAGGTGTCATCATAAGCCAGGGGGTGAAGAGTTTAGTGTGCAGCATGCTAATGCCTTTATAAGATAGTCAGCCTAACCTTAACCTTACCCTAACTTTAACCCAAGTCTTCACCCTAAAATGTAATGATTTACATTATGAGGACTTGCACTTTGACCCCACAATGTGACTGCAGAAAGAGACGTACGTCTCCACAAAATGAGTAACACACAACAACACCCCCCCCACACACACACACACACTTTTCAACTTACTTAAACCCACTGTACACTGCTTGTCCTGCACCAAGTAGCAGATGGGCAATTCATACTTTACAAAGGATTAGTTTGACATTTTGGGGAACTGACAATATTTGCTTTATTGCCAAGAGTTAGATGAGAAGATTGGTATCACTTTCCTCTCTGTATGCCAACAATGAAGCAAGAGCCAGCAGATGCTTGCTAAACTCGGCTCATCGCCTAGTGACTGTATGTTTTGGACATGGATTTTTATTGAGTAATCATTGTTCTCTATCAAAAAAAAAAATAAAGAAAAAAATGTAAACACAGTTACTTTGGCTACATAATGAACGGACCACTCTGCCTCATAGTACGCAATTTAACCAATGTAATGTCGCAGAGGTGCAGCGACAATTAGCAGGTTAAATGCTTTAATGAGACCGGAGGAACAGAGAAGCATCAACCTGGCTTTCATGCCACAAGGAGAGAAAAGAGGACAAAGATTTCCATGTTCCCAAACTCGGATTTTTATTTCAAAATGTTTTCACAGGCATAAAAACATGTCAGCAAAACAGGTCTTCTGGAGCCATGGGCCTAGCCAGTGAAGAGTAGAACACCTACCTCTCGGCAGAGAGGTTTTCACTTCTACAGCTAGTAGGCAGCCACCATGTACAGGCTAACGTCTGGTGTAATATATGAAGATTTACTTAAGAGAAAGTGGCAAAGTGCTGCGTCTGTGGCACAAAAAAGATTTACGGTATGGTCAGACCAAACACAGCAAGGCCACACCGTGGAGTCCATCCAAAATCTTCAGATCAATCGTGTTGCCAGTTACAACGAAGTTCACAGCTTTCTTCCATGATTTTTGCTGCTCAGGTTTGCAGAGGATTCACATCAGTGCAGTTACATCTGAACTGGGATTTTGTGACAACTGTACATTATTATTGCAATATACAACTTGTGGTAAAACATAAGCCTTGTCTCTGCAGCTTGTGTCAGGAGGAGGAATAATCTGTGTCAGGAGGAGGAATACTGTGTATTCCCAGTCGGAGTTTCTCCAGAAGTTGGGTCTTGGTGGAGCTTTTCGTGGGGATCTCTGTTAAATACCGGAGTGGAGTTTTGAGTCGTCTTCCTTTTTGTGGTTGTGAACTGGATTGGACTGAACTGATTTGGGGAATAAATACAGATGTGTCGTGAGATTTTGACCTGCCCTTCGGTATACCTCGGTCACAAAAATTTGGAAAACCACTGATCTACTGAAAGAGGAGCTTTACAAACTGAAGTCACATCTGACTTGAGTTTAAGAAGTTAAGCTTGTTTTCAGCAGTTCAGGTGATGTTTAGGTTGTGGTTGCTGGTTGACACTCATCTCTAATCAGCCTGCAGAGACTGCGGCTGCTGCCTGCAGAGTTTGGCAAGAATTAACACAGCAATTTGGTCGGCCATAATGCATGTTAGTCTCAGTACTTATGTCGTCTGAGTTTATTTCTTATTTATGCTACATGTAGCATTCATACATATTTATAGATGTTTCCTTATTTGCTGGAAAAAATATCAGTCAGTAAAGTAAAATATGCTATGCTTTCATAATGTATGTATTGTATGTAAACCAGTGCAGCCACATATAACATAACACAGGTTAATGGTAAAAACTGAAATGTAGCATAAATAGTGGCATAAGAAAAGCAATAAAGTCAGCAAACAAACCTGGTAATGTTAGTTACACAGAAACATCTTTAGCTAATGTTAGCCACCACAAGATCCTTGTTATATGCGTAAGAAAGTCATTCTAGCCATTTAATTCTTGTCTGTGCTGTGGCCACCAGTGACTTCAATACTTCAGTATCACCCACCAGTACCAGGGTCACAAGGCTTTTTAACATAGTGTTTATATTCTTGAATTAATCTGTGCTCTGCTGACTGTACTAAGTTAACAATTTGAGGAAACACTTACTTTAAAGTTAGTTCAGAGTAACCACAGCTGTGTCTTAACTTGCTTCATTTTGGTGGTCTGAATGTCAGGGCATGAAAGCTGGCCACTGGAAACTCTCCCTGATGGTGGCTCGAGGAGTGCAGCAAGTGTCAAACCGCTTGTTATAGATGCTAAATTTTTAAATTGTCCCATTTTTGTGAACTTGCCTTTCCAGATATTTGATGCTCAGGTTTTATGTTGCCGATTGACAGCAGGAGCAAAATATCAACAGCCACTAGGTGGCGACAGTTACAATGACTTTCCAGTGATGGGGGCATAGCGAAAAAACTACACAGAGAAGGGGGAGGGGCTCTGTTTTTCATTCTGTCAGCACTTTGCTCCGACAATTTCATACAACGCACATTACACCCAACCCCACTATGATCTGGATTTAATACAAAAAATGACACATTATGAACAGTAAAGATTTGGGGCTTTGCAGAACAACATTCAGGGCTTACAGCCTGTAAGACTACCCATGGCGTCATCTTTGTTTATGATGTCGTAACAAAGTCCTCCAAACAATGTGGATTCTCTTATGGGAGTAAAATATCCAGACTAAATTTGAGTCTTACATTAACTCTTAAATGAGAGTAGAGTTTATTAGAGACACATGTCAAAAAATACTTTTGCTTGGAGCTATGAGATTAGTAGAAAACTGTACAGACATCACAATGTTGGATTTGTCCTCTTCTTCCCTTCTTCTCTTGTATGTAAACCAAGAAATCAAGGGCATCTCCATTGTAGCATATTCATGCTCATGCTGCATAATCATGAACCAATTAATCACAAAAGGATGAAAAATACACACTAAAAATCATTTGCATAAGCCTTGGATGTTAGATCAATGGCTGCAGGTCTATAATGTGAGCAAGTCAATCTAAAAGCTGGAAAGAGCACAGCTCCAGTTGTTTTGATAATGTATTTCATCCCTGGGGACGTTGTGGATAAAGTCACAGTGCTAAAGGTGATTTTATAGGATGTTGTCTCATTTAAGCAAGCGACCAGTACAATGCAGTAAAGCTCATTTGAGTTAAAGATCAAACACCCATTATGTGGACTGACAAATACAACCCTCTTCTAAGAAGATGCTTCACATTTTACATCCTGTGGACAAGGCCTATTTAAATCTGGCTCTTTAGTCAGAGTCCTCTGGGAGAGAGTTGTTCACACTCAAATTTGGACAGGAACACCATTATGCTAGGCAGTTTTAAATCACGCAATATCCCCATTTAAGTGCCCCTCCCTATAAAGTGAGGGGATAAATGAATAAAAGCAACATGTAACAGGTACTAACAGGCAGTAAAATTTTCAGCACTGCCCATCACACCCCCATTATCCTGGTTGCATTTACATTCACACGCCTCTTTATGGCTTTCACACCCTGGAAGTGGTAATTCTGGCTTGTAAAGCAAGCAGAGAGAGAAGGGAACATACTGAGTTTAAAAGACACACACAAAAGATTTAAAGAGACAAAAAGGAGTGAGTCATATTCTCCTTCTTTCCTTCCCATTCCATCCTCTCTATGTGCAGTTCGTGCTGCTTTTAATGCAATAATGGAATGAATTGAGAACCATTAATTACACTACCTCTGCCAAAGAGGTCAAATGATCACCTTTGTCCACCCTTGTCCGTCCATTTGTTTGTCTCTGACTAATGAACAGATGAAATTTGCTGGAGGAACCCCCACGACTTTCACCATTTGGCCAAATGTGCAATTTTCAAATGGATGTATGACATGACCTGTTGCTTGTAGAGACACTACATTTTTTGTGCACTGTCATATTCCCTAGAGGTTGGTCAAGGTTGACACTAATGAATGTTTTTTTTTTCTGTTTGACAATGTTGTGTGTTTCAACTTTAGGTATATGATCAGATGAACCAAATATCACACACATGTTAGATTAAGCATGATAAGAGGTGAACTGATGTTTAAACTGCAAGCCACTCTCAGTCGTGGTTAGAAGACACAGGACAGGCCAGCAAGAGGGAGTCCTAATGTGGTCCTAATGTCTACCTAGGGGACTGTTCAGATGTGAATCCCCAACAGAGGTGGACATATATGGGTGAGAGTGGAGGAATGCATTCCTCAGTAAGACTACAGAACATGGCCTTATTTGTGAGTTAGGTAAGATATGGGTGGAGTAAGACAAACCATTATGCTATATATTGTGTTGTCTTTATGATAAGGGCAGAGTTTTCTGATCTGACCCCGAAACTCTTTCAGATGGCCGGCATCTGTTCTGATACTACTTGTTATTAATGTTCTCCTCAACTCAAGCTTGTATCAGCGGAGTCCTTTGTACATCATCATCACACCACTGCTCAGCTGGACCTGGCTGATAAACATCAAACTAAAAAATTACATTTGAATGACCTGCAACAACAAGTGAAGACAACATGTGAAGACATATAATTAGAGGAGACTTGCACGGAAGATGAGGACTCTTGTTGCTGTCCACTGACTTTTGATCAAATTGGTAGGAAAGTCCAAATTAAATAGGACAGAGGGAAACTTGTGGAATCAGGACATCAAATTGAACTGGCCTGAAACTCCAGGTGAAACATTTTGATCTACCTACACTGTTCGCTGTGTGAGTCTTCTATTACTTCAATTCTGCATTCATATTCAAAATCAAGCCCTCCTATGTTAGTACCTGCTGCCACAGTCCACTCCTTCCTGAGTATTCCTTTTTTTTCTTTATTTCTGGTTGTCTTACTTAGCGTTTACACCTGTGCTCTGACTGTCGCCTGTACTATTGTGTAACCAGGTTTCTTTTTCTTCTGGGATCACTCATTCAAAGTCTGTTTTGTCTTGGCTTTACACACTTTGATGCTGCTCATGGACTCATTTGTGTTATGTGTCGTTTTGTTTTGTCATTGTTCTATTGAGTAAAACAACAATTATTCTGCAATGAAGTAGTCCAAAGACAGTGAGTTTGCAGTGTTGAAAGCAGGAGGAAGATGTATAAAAGCTTGTGTATGCTCCAATGCAGAATATGCATACACATTCTTTTTGTCAAATGTATAAAAAACTATACATTCACTTTAAGCTTTAATCATTTTGGAACTGTTCGCATGTGCACGAGTATGATTTCTGCTCCCACAGTTGGCCACAAATTTTTATCTTCTTTTTTATTGCAAGATTGATGGCCTGAGATCGAATTTTCCACTGCCATGCTTTTCTGTCTGAATTTGCCCCATCACTCCGCTAGCTTATATGTGTCCCTCCTCTAGTCCATGAGATAGAGTTCCTACAAAATTCCTAAGATTTGTCTTTCCGGTCTTAGCTTGCTCTCTATTCCCAATCACACTCGAACATGCTCTAACATTCAGCTCAGTCACTTTAAAAAAAAACAACCCTTGACTCCCTGTTAGAGAATTACAGACAATCTCCAGGCTCCCTTTTACCCAAAATCCTTGAAAAAAAAATTGCAGCTGACCAACTCCTGAAGTTGGTTGCAGGTCATGAAATCTATGACAAATTTCAACTTTCATCACAAGCATAGTACTGAGACCGCCTTACTGAGAGTAACCAATGATATTCTTATGCATGGAGACAAAGGTGAATACTCCGTTGTCATCCTACTAGATTTGCCGGATGCCATTGACACCAATGACCAATGCCATTTTACTTGACATGTTAACCGTGTTGACATTTCTAGTAGTTTCAAACTGATTTAATTCCTATTTGACAAATACATATATTTTAATGTCTGTATCACATGTCCTCACAAGCTCCCTCTGCTGTGTGGTGTTCCTCAGGGATCGGTCCTTGGACCAATCCTCTTTTCATTGTACATGCTTCTTCTTTCAAGATGTGTCATATCAAGGCTATGCTGATGATACACAGATCTGTTGCTAAACCCAATAACCTGAATCAACTGTCCTCCCTCCATGATTACTTAGCTGGCACCAAAGGATGGATGTCTGTTAATGTCCTCCACCTAAACCCTGGCAGAACAAACACTTTTTTAATTGGTCCTGATAACTTTTCGTCTGCAGTTGATCAGTTTATTGGTCCATTTCACTCAAATTCCATTCAGGAATCTTGGTATCATCTTGGATTGGTATATGCCTTTTGACCATCATGTTACTAAGCTATCCAATCCTGTTTTCTTCAGCTGAGAAACATCACAAAAATCAGATGTATCTTTTTCAGAATAAACTACAAGAGCCTCTTGATTAAGTAAAAGGCTCTAACCTACTTGTGGTAAAATCTTGTCTTCTCAGTGCCCGTACAGCCCAGCACTCTCTGGACAGCCTTCTTGAGTTTATTTGTTTGTGGATCTCCTGCCTTGTGTTGCACTATTGACTATTGTTGTGAAAATAAACACTGTTAACCTTCTCCGTTTCCGCTCCTGGGTCTCTCTGCACCCTACACGCCACATGATGTTTGGTATCAGTGTACTCCTCTGAGCATCAAAAGCCCAGATCTTTCCACTGTTGTTGTTAATTCATGGGGTACAGTTATTTAAGGTTATTTCTTTATTTCTTGAGATGAACTTTAATTCAGTGGGTTCTGTAAATATACACAGACATGCAATGTTGCCCCAGCACCACTGCAAGGTCAGTTTCACACCGGTTGATTGTTGATTGATTGCTAGCTTAGCTGATAGCATGACACTAACCTTTACACGACTACACAATATAGGGAGAAATGGCCAACCTCCCCTAATTCACTGTGACCTTCAGTGTTTATCTTATTAATATTTACATTGTGACTTATTCTACTGCTTGCTTAACTGTAAATATACACAGACATAGCCACACTGTTGCATCACACTCGCATTCTCTTCAAAACCGAACCTTTATCACCACTTTTACCAGCTGCTCCAGTGACAGCTACTACTAATCTCATCATTGTAGGTACAGAAAGTGTTTATTGGGTCATTGTTGAAACACTCTGTTAGTGGGTGTAGTAATAGATTTTAACATTGCAGTCAGTGTCAATGTTATCTGTATCTTATGCTCCGTCACTTCAGATTACTTGTTTTTCTGCTTTCTGCACTGAATTCAAGTTCATTTTTCAAAGTTAATTTATGCATTAAGGTAAATAATTATAACACTAGATGAGTAAATGTTGCATGTGGTAATTCTTATTATAGGCTACATTTCCCCAAACACAGTTTAATGTTCCCAACAAGAAAGACAGTTATACCCGTTTAAAGGCCAATTTTTCTCTTCACGCAAATTCATTAATTAGAAATCAGTGTGGCCTCTCAAAAGACGCATTTGCTGAAAAGCTCCAGAAAGAAAGCCTCAGTTTGTTTTTTTTTTGTTTGTTTGTTTTAGTTTTTTTCTGACACAAATAAAACCTTCACAACAGAGATGTTCATGTCATGGCCACAGCCATGCCTTCAGTTATTCCTTTTTTTTTTTTTTTTTTTTTTCCCCTGCTCTTGTATCTCCTGTGCTTCCCTGCTTGTTTCTCTCTTTTTGTATGTCTGTGTGTGTGTTGTGGGCGTGCAATCCTCTGCTCCCACTTTCTAGATTGGAGCAAGTGTCTAAGCTGAACAGCAAACTGTTCACCTGCAACCCATCAATTCATTAACCCTGCAGTACATCAGCCCTGGTTCTTCAGCCGTTCATCACCCGATCGTTCATTGTGCCTCCGTGGTACAAACAATGAGACCAGTCTCTTAACTCTATTTGGTATTTTTTTCTCGTTTGCCTGAACTCAGATTTACTCAATGTTTTCTTGTGGCCCAGGTTTATTATCCTCCAGTGATCTCCAGTGAGCCTGCCTGCCTCACTCACTCTGCACCTGACCGAGCCGCCTTCCAGCCAGCATCTCAGCCCTCCCTGCCTGCCCTGCCCTGCCGTCAATTCTGGTCCAGCTCTCCGGACCACATCTTACTGACTTCTTAACAAAACTACCTTGGAACTCTTGTCTTAATCAACACAACCAATTAATTTCCCTCTTAATCAATCAATCAGTCAATCAGATATGTTCGTTTTTAGGGCACCACATTTAAAACAGTTTCGCAGTTGAAATTCAGAAACGATACAATTTGATTGTGCAACACATGCAGAATACAATGGCAATGCCCTGATCAAAGAGTGTAAATATGGGTGTCAGCCTGCATCCCTCTCTCGTCTTCTCTTTTTGATTGGCAGCCAAAGGCATTTCTGTAATTAAATCCAGTAGACTAAAAGTAATTTTACCAGCATTATATGTGCCGTGAAAAACAGTTATCTTAAAGTTCAGTAATGAATATGGTGTCATCAACAAGCAAGCCGCAACATCCCCACTGTAATCATTTGTAGCAGCCACTGCCCTAATTTCTGAGCCAGCAGAAGTCACCACTACTTATACTTACATATAACTTACTACTACTACTGCTTATATATTTTGTCATTTCCAAACATCCAAAAATGAAATGGCATTAAATTAGTTAATAAGGTTGTGGTGCGGGTAATACTAAATAATAATGATAATAATAATAATAATAATAATAGCAGTGAAATGCAGAGTTTACCAGCCTCACAGCATCTTGGAAGAAGCTGTTCCTCAGCCTGGTGGTTCTGGCCCTGATACTGGCATAGCCTCCTGCCTGATGGGAAGGGGACCAACAGTCCTTCTGCAGGATGGGTAGAGTCCCTCATGCTTTCTTCAGGCCTTTTTCTTGCACCTGCTGAAGTGAAGTAGACTACTGACAGTCTATACAGTCTTTACCACCAGCCTGTGACTGTCTGCATGATAATACCACACAGCGACGCGGCAAGTGAGGAGGCTCTCTGCACAGAAGAGCCAAGGCCAGTGCTCTTCAGCTTCCTCAAAAACATAGAGGTGTTGGTGGGCCTTCTTCACTGTGCTGCCTGTGCTGATGCTCAAGGTGAGGTTGTCTGTGATGTGCACCGCAGATGTTTCAAAGCAGGAGACCATCTCAACAGCTGCTTCTCCGATGTAGAGGGCAAGGGGAGTGGTGCTGAAGTCCACAATCATCTTCTTAGTTTCCTTTACATTGATGAAGAGGTTATTTACTTTGCACCAGGCCTCCAGTCATTTCCTGTTAGAGATTAGAGATATATGATTGGGCAGTTTGTTTGTTTTTTGCCTTGCCCTGAGAACTGAGCTTTCAGTATTACTCCAGAATGTAACTTTATTTAATTGTATTGTGTCCATTTCATGTTATATTTTCACTCTTCCTCGATAGTCAGTGCACATTTTTAATCCTCACACAACCAATTCTGTAATCATAAACCCTCCTTAGCTTCTACAATGACGTGAACACACACACAATCTAAACATGGGAATGTTTTCCATCTCTGCCCAGCATCCATAGAACGTGACTGAGGCCCCCTAAAAATAATAAAGATGCTTCTTTTCTTATCTCATTGTGGTCCCAGAGTGTACTGATTGTATACAGGTGCCAAACACTCTACCTGTAGATCCACACCTGTGATAAAGTGGTGATGAGGGGCGAGAGCCATGTCTGTGGCCAACACTGCTCAGCTCTGCTGTATTTTTCAGGGCAGAGAGAGTGAGGTGACATGGATGGAACACTTTCAAACCAGCCAAATGGAGAGTTTTTGTATTGACTATAGGATTAGGAGAAGGATCTGTCCAGCAAGCTCCATGCAACATTTATCAGCTCACCAGCAGCAGCAGAGAGGAGAAAGAAGAAGAGCGAGGGAGGGAGGAGAGGCTGTCTCTGCCGCTTCAAAAGCCTGCGGTCGATGTTTTCAAGCTTCCATGAATGTTGCAAACGTTGTCTCGCCAGCCCAAAAGTAGAAAAGTAGAAAAGGAGGAGAGAGATGAGAGGGATGTAGTGAGAGGACAGTGTTGTGGAGGTGCAGAAAGAAAGAATTAAGTGTACAGCATGTGATTGTACTGCTGTGGTGAAAGCTGCTTACAGCCACTGAAAGCTTGATCATTCCCCTGCCTTTGCTCAATAACATTACTCTTGGTTACCAATAATTTGACCTTAAATGCTTTCACATCTATCTCTTAACACTGTCTAGTTTATCTTTTTAAGGGAAAACCATATAAAAAATATGAACTATTTCATGTTTCTGCAATAAATTGGTTTGCATGAACAATAGAGCCTACCATAGGGAGAGAGCTACATACAGAAAGTCAAACTTCATTAACAGAAAATCCAAGAAATAGGATTATTATTTGAAAAAAATGGTGTTTGTTCTCATTTTTCATAATATTATTCATCATGCCAAATCATCTGCTTCCCACCACATCTAAGCTTCCAAGTAGCTTTATGAGTTCTGCATGGCCTAAACTGAACACCCAAACCCCACCGAAGACCTGAAACTATATTTTTGTTGGTCCTTCCTCAAAACCAAAGTAATGTGCTTGCTTTGAACCATGCCATCCACCCCAAAGGACGTGATCGTGGCATTTCTAATTATTATTTAACATAAGTAAAATGAAAAATGAAAGTAACATTTCTAAAATAAAATGATATTTATCTTATGTCCTCCTTCACTGCAAATTGTACGGAAAACTCAGGGCATCTTTCCCATCGAAACTTCACAGCTCAGACAGTGATAATGCAGAACAGCATTATCTATAGCAATGCCAGCTCTGTGCAGCCAGTGCTGTTTCTATCTATTGTCGCAATAAGGTGATAACGTTTCCGCAAAGCAAAGGCCCACTCCTGATTGCTGTCTCGCCAAACCAATGCTGTCTATCTTCCCATTTTGCCCAGTGTTTTTGCAACATGTAGCTTATTTGCATCATGGCCATAAAGCAAAATCAAAAGCATTGTGTTTAAGGATATCAAAACTGCAACAGCTGCTCTGTTCCAACTGATCTGGCTGGTAGATTGGCCAACTTGCAGTTTGCAATTGACGAAACCAACGCCCGATCCATGCTGTAAATCACCTTGTTACTCGTCAAACTGGCCTCTGTCGGTCTCAGAGGATGTGTTCGATCCAGATCTGGCCCTGTTCACTAGGAGGATGCTGAACCTCACTATGCTGCCCATGGTGTAAACACCAACACTCTCCCAGTGCTCCAAGCTCCTGGTCTGGGCAGACTTAGTCAGCGAATAAGGCCACTAGCTGCAAGGCTAATTGGGATAACTAACTAATGGCTGCTTGTAGCTATAGCCATAGATGGCTGCAGTAAAGAGTATATTGAGCAGCAGTTAGCTGTTACTCTGGTGATATGCTGCACCCTATTTGTTTGGAGCAACCTTTGATGGTGGCCACATCGTACACATTAACGGCCACCGGTGTCATTAATAACAAGGATTTTATGAAAATTCTACCGCCTCTAACAATTTAGGGTTAAATTTAAGATCACGTTTAAAGAATACAAAAATTGTATTATCAATAGATTTATCATTATTGTGTTATTAATTCAATGTCAGCAGTTTTTCTTTGAATTTTATAGTACATTTTATTCATTTTTAAATTTATCTAATTACAATAGCTGTCAGATTAATGAGGTTTAGAGGAGGTATCAGATGAACACACAGACACTCGAGTCCACCCAGTACACACACACATGCACACGCAGAGAGATTTTCTTGGGAGAAGGGAGTAAACTTTGGAGAAATCCCTGTTTAATACCAGGATATCAGTTGTCAGTATTCAACTGTAACAGTGATCAATTGACAAGAAGTGCAGAGGTGATGTCACACCAGTGGGAAATCGGCTAAAAGAAAAAATCTTCACAACAATGCAACAACATATTAAATAAAATAGGAAAAACAAAATGTTAAACTTTACCCCTGGGGCAACATGAATTCCTAAAGACAAAGGGGTGGGGGAAAGGAGGCTACACAATCTGGGATTGGGAGCATGCCATAATATTTTGTTCACTGTGTGTAATGGGCTACAGTTGTACATATGGGAGTAGTGGTATAATAGTTCTGGTTGTTTGCCAAGGAGAAGAGGCTATTCAGGCAAATGCTGATAGTACCAACCCATTAGCTTGAAGACTTGGAAAATGGGAGAATAAACAATTAGAATAATTACATTTTCCACTCTGTACTTACTACAAGTGTTAACCCCAAGACTCAGGCTAAACTCATTACGGAGAGAAATAGACAAAGAGAGGGAGAGAGGAAGATGTGTGGAGAGGATATGTATTTCTGCAAAGTCTATTAGCATGTTACAAAGATACAAAAAACAAACAACAACAAAAAAAACAAAAAAACAAGGGAAACAGAATTTACTCTATCAAGTCCTGTTCAGGGGAGTGTGTGTGTGTGTGTGTGTGTGTGTAAACACTGGGGTTTATGCTAACTGATGTGCAGCACATGTTCAAATGTTCAAATGCTCAATTTACATACACACAAACACCTATGTTGAGGTTCCATGGATTATCAATGTCATTAGCAGCATGACGAATCAGACCTTATGGGCGATATGAAACCTTTCCATTACTATTTAAGCACACACATTGCACAGCACAGTGCACAAACACTGAGGTACTTGATTGTATCTCGGACACCCTGCTGGAGGAAGTCAGCAGGATCAGCACCATGGACGGCATCTGAGTATCAAAGACAAGTACTGGATTGGCATGAACATACTCCATACTACATACTAATAGTTTACAGCATTCTTTGTATCGCACTTGTCATAGCAGGATTCATCCAAAACAATGGATGTTACAAAAGATGGGATAGTCTTATATTCATAGTTATCTTTTGTTCAAGGCAAGACTGTCACAAAATTTCAAATGTGATCACATCTAGTGAGGTTGATTTAGATGATGTTCAATGGCGATATTAATTATTATAAGTAGTAATCAAGCACCCTGCAGATATGTGTGGCCTAACCCCGCTGCTGTAACTGTCTCATCTGGCCCAGATCATAGAGATCAAACTGAGATCCACCTCCCTCACTTATTCCTTCCCTTTCTTAAGGTCTCTCCCTCAACAGAGCAGACCTGTGTTTGAGCCCCGAGGCACCCTGACCCAGCAGAACCTCAGCCATACCTCAGCCCTTTGCTTTTCCTGTCATCTTTTAAATAAAGTGACTCCTCCTGCAAGGTCAGGTCCTCAGAATACAACACACACACACACACACACACAAACACAAACACAAGCACACACTATTTTTTCAGACAGTCCTTTTTCCTGCCCTGAAGCATAATGTGAGCACACACACAGCACACAAATTGAGTAACATGAAGTAAGTAAATTAAGGTGCATTCAATGAAGCTTCCAACTGTCAGGAAACAATGTATTTATATCAAGTGATGCCACAGATAGTGTCGGTTGGGGCTGAAGGCTACAAGTTTAAAAATAAAAAAAATCTGGAAGAAGTGATCTTACCAGACCTCTGTAGCCTGCTCCTCATCTCTGCTTGGGGCTAATGGCTCAAGGCTTAATCAGCAGCTACTAGCACAACTAGGAGAATTCTGAACGAGCTGTCAGTGATTGAGTTGCATTGTGGGTAACGTAGGTACCTGGGGCCACATGCATAAAACTGCGTGTATGCACAAAAGTTACTGCCTGCTCCAGCACTCCTTAGAACTGTCAATGAAAAAATGGCAAAGAAGAAAAATGCAATTGAATCACAGTAACCATTTGACACAGCTGTGGCTATTTACAACACCTATACCACTAAAGCATCAGCTGTAAATCACCATCACTGTAATATCTCCATCATTAAACATCAGAAGAACAATCAATGATCAATATCTGCACCTCATATTGACTGACTTTGCAAAGTCCTTCACAATTCAGGATCAAAGGCAAAGATCATCAAATGTAACTAAAATGAATGATAAAATTAATCTTTATAAATGCTCCTTTGAGCAACATTTTTCAGAACACTGAGTAGTTTGCAAAATTATCTCACCTGCAGTTACCTCTTGAAAACCACGTGTACGCCTGCTCTGAAGAATGCTGAAGACACACATTCTTACCGCACATTCCTCTTTTATAACTTCCAGTTTGTGTGTGCGAGAGAAGGCGTACACACACTTTTTGAGCATACATGTCGCTTATACATCTGACCCCAGGTTTTAAAGGCATAGAATAACAAGGCTGCTGCATATATTTTGATTCTTTTTTTCAAACTATTCACTGCGAGTCTGACTGTGTTATTGGAGTGAAACGCTAAATCAGTGAAACACTCTTTTAAAGATTACAACTCCAAGTCACTATAAATCAGTATGCACCTGATTATTTGGTTTCAGCTTCCTAAACATGATGATTGCTGCTTTTCTTTGTTTGTATCATAGTAAACAAAGTTTCTTTGGGCTTTGGACATGACCTCTCCTCTCTGTCCTTCATTTAGTCTGTCCTGCACAGCTGTCTCGATAGCTGTCAGTTTCAAGCTGTTTCATGTCATTCAGATGCAGACAGTAGGGGTAGAGCTGAGTAGAGTAGCTCAAAACTGTACTCAAGTAAAGTACTGTTACTATGTAAAACCAAGTACTCAAGTAAAAGTAAAGGTATTCATCAAAATAACTTAGCTGAGTTAGAATACAAAAGTATTTACTGGCAAGTAAGTTAAGAAATTAAAAAAGAGTAAACTGGAATTATTTCAACCACAGATGGTCTTCCTCAGGTAAAGGTAAAGAAGTGAGCGTACGCCTGTATTTATTTGTGATGAAATGACAAGTCATCATCTCCCAGGGCAATATTCCCAGTCTGTGTATATGTATGTGTGTGTGTGAGCCCCCACATCCAGGCTTCTCCAATCACACAGAGACAACAAGATTAGAGAAGTGGCTGAATCTGTCGCTTATCTTCCAGAAAATGTCTCATATCAGATGACTCGTTGAGGCTAGTTAGGAGATAATGCTGCGATGTGTCATCATTAATGGCCTATTAAAATACATGTGTGTTCACTTTGACCTGATCAAGACCATCTGTGGCTGAAACATGACACTAGTCATGTCCACATGAAATTAAAATACAAAAATGTGTCTTTTGTCTTCTTTTGTGTGCTTAGTTCGGTCTCTGGTGTCTTAGCTTAAATATTTACATGACAGCAATTCTGAAGCATCATACCCTGTGTATACATATTAGAAATCTCTTATTAACATTCACACAACAGACACACTTACTGCTCTCTGTTCAGCTCAGTATCAGCACATTTGCTGATGACTTCAGACCAACGGTCACAACAGAGACCACTGCACTGTGCACTGTTAACTCATCTGTAAATATAGGCACTAGCACTATTTGAAAGCCACATTCCTGCTGTAGCCTCAGCCATTATGATGCTTTCAACAGGGTCAGGTGGAGGCATCAGACCTGGAAGCAGCTGACCACCACATGAATGCATGAAAAAATAGATACTGTTGTGCTGCCAGACAGACACCTAAAATGATAGGCCACAGACAGTATATATGTATACAGTGGTGGAAATAAGTATTTGATCCCCCACTGATTTTGAAAGTTTTCATACTAAGAAATAAATGATCAGTCTCTGATTTTTATGGCAGCTTTATTTTAACAGTGATAGAAAGAATATCAAAAAAACAATCGAGAAAATCACATGAAATTAAAAATAAAAATGTATTTGCATTTCATTGAGGTAAATAAGTATTTGACCCCCTAGCAAAACATGAGCAATGTTGGCTCCCACAGACCATTGACATACTCCTAATCTCAGTGAAGTCATTACCTACATGAGAGACACCTGTCCCAAATTGTCACCTGTATAAAAAGCCACCTGCCCACAGACTCGGTGACACTCCAACATCTCCACCATGGGCAAGACCAAAGAGCTGTCTAAAGATGTCAGGGACAAAATTGTTGACCTACACAAGGCTACAAAACCATAAGTAAGAAGCTGAATGAGAAGGTGACAACTGTTGGTGCAATTATTCATAAGTGGAAGAAATACAACATGACTGTCAATCGACCTAGGCTGGGGGCTCCATGCAAGATATCCCCTCGTGGGGTCTCAATGATCAAGAGAAAGGTTAGAGATCAGCCTAGAACTACACGGCAGGAGCTGGTTAATGATCTCAAGGAAGCTGGGACCACAGTCACAAAGAAAACCATTGGTAATACACTGAGAGGCAATGGTTTAAAATCCTGCAGTGCGCGCAAAGTCCCTCTGCTCAAGAAGGCTCACATCCAGGCCTGCCTCAAGTTTGCCAGTGAACATATTAATGACTCTGAGAGAGACTGGGAGAAGGTGCTGTGGTGAGATAAGACCAAAATCGAGCTATTTGGCCTCAACTCAACTCGACGTGTTTGGAGGAAGACAAATGTTGAATATGACCCCAAGAACACCATCCCCACCGTCAAGCATGGCAGTGGAAGCATTATGCTTTGGGGCTGTTTCTCTTCTACGGGGACAGGTCGACTTCACCGCATCGACGGTAAAATGAACGGGGCCATGTATCGCAAAATCTTGGGTGACAACCTCCTTGCCTCTGCCAGAATTTCCCATAAGAAATGAATGGGAAATTTCCTAAAATTTCAGTCTTTTTCAATTGTCCGCTGCTTCGCCATACTTTCTCCTAGTAGAGACTCCATTCAAACTTTAAAAGGTAGATAATTTTGTCGGCTCAAAATGAACTTTGGCACATTTTTTGATATCTCTTACGGTTTTCGAGCTATGACCATCTGAAGACCATAAAGTTTCACAAAAAATGCTCAGAATTTCTCCCCCTAGAGTGGGTGACATCATCAGTTAGAGTGAAAGAGGCAGTGAGAAATCGCCTGAAATTTTTTTTCTAAAATTGCCGTAAAATCCAAACGGTGAATAGGAGACACATAATTTTTGGATCTTTTTGTAGACAAACCTTTCGTCTCTCGTCAAAGTTCAGTTTTAAAGGGTTACCCCCCACCAAATTTAAATAAAGAGGGATCTTGCACCAGCTGCCCTGCTCTGCTGCTCCATGTAAGGTGTGCTCCAACACACCTGATTCAAATGCTCAGCTCGTTACTGGGCTCTGCTGAGGCCTGATAACGAGCCATTCATTTGAATCAGGTGTGCTGGAGCAGGGATACATCTAAAACATGCAGGGCAGTGGGACTCCAGGACCAGGCTTGAGAAACAGTGGTATACATAACACCAGCAGCCCCCTCGTGCAACTGTCAAAATTTCGGCAGCGCCGGAATTGTCTAGTTTATATTAGTGTGCTGTCTGCGGTCAACTTTCTGCATATCTCCACCAGATCAACCTTCTTGACCCCCATTGGTCTCGTTTCAGGGCCACTCAATTGAGACAATCCTCTCTGTTGTCAAAGGGGATCTCCGCACTGCTAAAGCAGTCTCCCTTTTGTCATACTGCTGGACCTTTCGGAAGACAACTGTATCTTCTTCTCCACCCTCCAAGAACTGGAGTCTCAGGCTTTGCACTCTCCATGTTGACATCCTATCTCAACATCCACACTAACAGGGTATCTTGGAGCGAACCTGTGTCTGAACCTTGTAGCCTCACTACTGAAGTTCTGAGGGATTTTGTTCTCAGTGGATATCTGCACACTACCTAAAGCTCAACCTCACAAGACTACTGAAGAACTGCTCTTCCTCCCAGGGCATCCATCCATGAGCAGTGTGTGCCAACATGTGCCACTGGACCACTGCAGCTCATGCAGAATGCAGCAGGCTGAATGATTTTCAACCTACACAAGTTCCCCAACACTACGCCACTCATCCACACCCCACACTGGCTACTGGTGACTGCTCGAATCCGATTCAAGATACTTGCCTAATGTGCTGCGAATGGCTCAGGCCCAGAACACAGATAGACGTGGACTTCAGTTCTGATCAAGTCTTTAGCTCCCACATACTCTACCTACTGCTGATGGGAAGCTGACAGGAAGACCCAAACTCTCTTATTTAAAAAGCCCACCAGATGTGCCGATTTCTGCCAAAATGTTCTGCAAGATCTCTGTGTGTGTAACAATGAAGGGGTCAAGCACCCTTAATTGAAGCAGTAATTTTCATAAGTGAGGACAAAGCAGTTTTGTGTGTTTGTGAACATTTTTGCATACATGTGTTTGTGTTAATGCTTCAATCTGGGGGTGTAAAAGAGGAAAGGAAGCACAGCGACCAACAGCACAGCTTTTGAATACAAATCTGCTCCCAACTCTCTGCTTCATTGGCTGCAATAACAACCACCTCCCACACACACACACACACACACACACAGATTTGCAAAATGCTTTCTCTGATAATTAACTTTGGCCATATCTTCTACACACACACACACACACCCACAGAGAGAGACACACACACACACTACACAGATTTGATTCTTGATTCCAAGGGGAATCCTTGGTGGTGATCAATGTTGAGAGCCTTCTCCGTTTCACTCCCCTGGTCACTGGTTGTTACAGGATCTCATTTAATATGCACGCTTACACACAAACATAAACTCACACACCTACCTAATTTCCTTACCTTGCATGCACACACCCTCCATAATACACATACAACATTCTGCACACACACTTATACAGATACATTTCGCATCCTTGGCAAAGTAAACAGTGCTGGCCGGTCTGAATGCATGTGCTCACAAACGCATGAGCACACGCACATGTACACACACACATAAAAACAAACACACAAGCCACAACAGCAGCCGCTAAATTAAAAGCAGAGGGCTAATTAGATTAATAACCTTTATTTGAAAAGGTTGCCCCACTATCAATAAGCAAAGCAATGTGTGGCAGTGAAATATCAAGCACTGGTTGTGCATCAAGGGAAGATCCACCTAAAAAATCACTGCAACATTTTGTAGAGCTGTATCAATAAACAAGTCTCAAAGAGCTAAAGGACTTTTACAAAACAGCCATTTTGATCAACCAAAATGTCACAACTGCAGCCAAATCCTTGCTATTCATTCTCTTGTCTACTCTTTTTTCTCTGCCAAATACTAAATCTCCTTTCATCCAGACTTTCTCACTTCACCTCATCAGTTGTGGAGTCAAATTGTATACTTAGCTTGCACCTTAGTTTCCTAGCTTTTTGTTCTGGTTGCCTGAGTCATGATCCGGCAATGCTACAGGCTGCACACGTGGAGCAGAGAGCAGCCCCGCCAGTCTGTCACGCTGGCCATGTCCACTTAATTCCCCCCTCACATGGTGGAACCACACCAATATCCCCGTCATCCTTGGTTGGCTCCAGGATGTCCCCCGCTGTGAGGCAGATGTTGAGAAGCACTGCACAGGCGGTGATGACTGAGGGGACAAAGGTGTGGTCGACCGCCAGAGCCCTGAAGAACAGCAATCTCCAACACGCCTTCAACACGCCAAAGACTTGCTCCATGATGGGATGGGCCTTAGCATGACGGTGGTTGAAGTGGCTCTGCACCCTCTGTTGCAGTGGTTCACTGTATGGGGTGATGATGGCCACAGGTAGGGGGGCAGGGGTAGTCAACATCATTCACAATGAAGTACCCTGCAGTGAGAGGGGAATCATATATTACAATATGCATGGTTGTTCATAACTGTTAATGTGTTAGGAAGTTACTTATGTCTTACCTGAGTGGGGGATACAGAACCTCGCTGGAGCTCCTGCTGTTCTTCAGGACTCTGGTGTCATGGACTAAGCCAGGATACCCCACAAGGTGTTGAATGAAGAGGCCCTTCCCATGACATGCAGCCTGCAACTGTATGGATGGAAAGAGCTTTCTGTTGAGGTCATGGCACCCACACACCTTCAGAACACTGGGCTGTTGGCCAGCTGTACGAATACATGACCAACCTCATTGCACATTTCTGCACCTCAGTGCACCATTCTGTACACTGTAGACTGTGGGGACACCACACTGTTTGATAAGCCATGTGTCAATCAGTAGATAGTACACAATATGTGTACCTCATGTGGCTGGCCCTGTGTGTGCCTTGATGCCAGGATCCAGCCAAGAGGTCCTCCCGACCATCATAATGCATGGCCTAAACTGGCGTATTGGGGTTTAGGTGTGCATATACTGGCTCCTGGTCACACTTCACAGGAAAAGGAATCTGTGTTACTTTTCACGTCTTATCTTCATGCAATAACATGTGTCTGAACTATATATTGTGTTTGACGCAGATAACATATTTGTTTTCATCTACCTGGCTGACATATTCCACCTTCTCTGTCTTGGCTAGTGTATGCATGCACAGTTGTTACATTAGGCAATATGCCATGGTGTGTGATGAGCCAACCTACAGCTAGCAATGTGTTTGCTGCATTTGCTATGTTTTTGTGATAATCACCAGTAGTAGGCACAGGATTGCACGCTGCCTCAGAAGTGCTCTCCTGCTTCTTGCATCCTCCTCCTCATTCTTGAGCATGTGCCAAATTGCCAGTGTGCATGCCGTTCACTATCGTCGCTCCGTTATCTATTTGGTTTGTAATCCACATGTGTCTGTCTTTGTTTCGCACTTGTATAGACCTGGTACCTGACATTCGTCGTTAACTAATTGAGTTGACTGGCCTCACCCAGCACAAGTAATTGGATTCAGTTCAAGTGCTGAACAGCTGCATGACAGTAATTACACAGAATGACACAGCTCCTCACAGAACACTGTTTATTGCCACTGATGGTATGTGGCAAAGTATGGCAAAAGACTCCATAACAATGCACATTTGAGTTCACCCATGAGGGTGGTGTTTGTCTTAACCTGGTGTGCTTCACACTAATGTCTTCAGTGTGTAGTAGATGGTGACCCACATATCACAGACTTTGGTAATTACGTCGTCAGCAATCACATATACGTATGTTGCACTTTAAGTGTGCATTCATCACAATGCTACGTACTCCTTTGGTGGTCCTGGTAACTTCATTCTAATATTGTGTTCATGAGTGTATGTGTCCACACGGCGTAATGAGGGTGGGGCGTGGGGGGTGTTTGTGTCAGTGTGCATATAGAGGTGAATGCTGGCCTTTTTATTCGGCAGATCCAGCTGTGTCGTGTCATCAGAAACAGACGTCGCTTCACATGACTGTCAGAGGGAAGGACGTCTCAATTCTCCTAAAACATATTTCCTCGTTTCTTCTCTCCTTGCGTGGTTTCCTTGCGTTGCTCCATGCATCCTCGGTGGGACCAACTAAGACGCAAGGAAAAGACGCAAGTGAGGGAAATGTGGATGCAATGAAGAGAAATTAGATGCACCCATTGACTGGTGTTTGGGAGCAATCTTGGGATGGAGTCCAACAATTCGTTGGTACGATAATGTTGAGACAGGAGTGGGCTAAGATAACTAAAAAGTGTACAGAACCTAGAGAGGACCTTGAGAAAAATCGAGAGTATGTAGAGTGGGGTTAGACAGTGTTGATGCTGTCTATCTCACAGGTAAAGAATACTGTATGATTTATTGTCAGATACATCTATGTCTATTAATCCCATGCTGAGTGAAAACAAGGTCCAAGGCATGGCCACAGTTATGTACTGTTTAAAGTTATAGGTAGGTATAGTGTAGTAGTACACAGTGTAGTGTAGTGTAGTGTTGTTTAATGCTTAAAAAACCACTGGCATTAACTTTGGGGAGTCATCAACATGAATATTAAAATCACAACAAAGAACAAATCACAAGCCTCCACAATGAGTACACCACCTTTTGTATTTGCTTTTTGTTTTCTGAGTGATTGTGAAATACATGCTGTGATTGGTCAGGGTCATACATGTAGTCTTGCCAGTCACCCGACCATCGTCAAAGACAAACAAATTATGTAGTCTGATCCCAGCATAAGACAATCATAGGTCAATACTCAGGTCAACAGATTGAGGTGAACCCATAGAAGAAGGGTTTCTGATGGGCATGAGTGAGATGTAAACGTTCAGTCATGTGGATGAGACAGCACTGTGTGCTGCAGTCGAATGCTTATAATATAATGATAATATATAATATATAATGCTTTTAAGTTGTGCACAGACCTCCCTGGGTTGGTGTTTCAGGCATGTCCATCTGGGAGGAGACCTCGGGGCAGACCCAGGACACGCTGAAGAGATTATATCTCTCGGCTGGCCTGGGAATGCCTTGGAATTCCTCCGGAAGAGCTGGCAGAAGTGGCTGGGGAGAAGACTGTCTGGGTTTCCTTGCTGAAGCTGCTGCCCCCGCCACCAGGAAAAAGACGGATGGATGGACGGAGAAAAAGACATTCAAGCAAACCTACTTAACAGACAGATCAGGCTAGTCACCTGTTAGTGGTTGGTAGCATTATGTTATGTAGGCCTATACCCTTTATCCATGTGTAGATTTGAAGGTCCAACAGTATGATGAACAACTGAAATCCTTAGAAGACATTGAAGAGAACACTGTGAAGAGAAACTTGTGCAAAAGGTGCAGGTTAGGTTGATTTTGATGCTAAAAATGGGGATAATCCCAATCTCACTGGAACTGATTCAACAGATTTGATCCAGATAAATGGTCAATTCAAAGCAACATATGACGTCCAGAAAAGGTGGATTAAAAACTTTCATTCTGGCCCATCTGAAGACGTCTTCTGGAGGTACACAAATGGCGTCTACCCACTTTTTGCTCAGCGAGTAGTATCTCAGTCTGTCTTGTAACTGCTTATGCTGTTGCCTTACCTTGTCCTGTGTTTTGTGCTCAGGTGATTCCAGTCACCTGGTCTTGTCTGTGCCCTGCTTGTCTGCTCTCCCAGTGAGATCTCGGTGGAAATCCTGCCACTCAAACCTTCGTCTGGACCCAGTCTGTCAGTACTCCTCTTGGAAACCTCAGATCACCCAAACCCCACCTGTGGATCTCATCTATTCCTCTGTCTGCCATCCCTGAAGACTGATCTGGAGCTTCTTGGACTTAGCACCATTGAACTCTCTTCATTTTTGGACCGCTTTGCTGGTTTGCTTGCTGAACATTTATCGAAACACTGCTTACGAACTCCTGTCTCCTCAGCCTGAGTCTAGCATTAGAGTCTGTTAAAAACCCTAAATTATGACAACTTATCAGATGCTCTTTGCTGGATCCTTCTGAATAATTGCAAACTGCCATTTGTGCCTCATTTCCTCGATGATTTTCTGCTCGAGGACTGTCCAAATTCAGAACCAAACCGATGCATCTACGCTCTCAAGCCTTCTTTCGCAAAATTAGGTGTTCCGCTATCTGAAGAGAAAACATCAGATCCGCTTCAATAGAATTTTTAGGCACTTTGGATAGCAACCCTAATGCAAGCCCCCCTGCCTCTGGAGAAATTAAATTGCATCAGAGAAATTATGAAAAACATCCAAGAGGCAGTAGCCATTTCTAAAAAAGAGTTGTTCTCTTTGCTTAGGTATCTTAATCTCACCATGCATGTTATTCCCCAAGGACGCTCCTTTACATCCAGGCTTCTCGACCTCTCCAAAACTGTTGAGAAGCTTACTGATATGGTGATCTTGAATGCAGGCTGCAGATCCAAGCTCTGCTTCTGGTGTCATCTGCTTGACAACTGGGATGGATTCTCATTCTTTTATAATGAAAATCTAGAAACTCTGTTGGCTTTGAAATTGTACACAGATGCAGTTCCTTCCATTGTTTTTTTTTTTTTTTTTAACAATGATTAAAATATACCCAATTGTTATTGCTTGTCTTCTGTTGGGTAGACACTGGGCAAGGACACAAATATTGTTTTTCTACAACCATGAGACAATTGTAAATATCGTTAACAAAGGGTGCTCCTCAGTTCCTTTCATTAACAGATTCGTTTTGCGCCTTACATGGTCATCTGTCTTGGGTAACTTCAAAATTCGAGGAGCTTGTAATTAATAATAGTAATGATGAAATTACTGTCATGATGTGATTTTCATATTCTGCTTAAATGCTTAAAGGCTGTTTCTTTACTAATTACAGCACAGCAACAGTGCATAGTTTGCAAAGTTTGACCTACCATGCTCTCTTGTTATTGGTAGGTGGTCGATGTTTAGATGCTTGTGTTCCTTGTACCGTCCGAGTTTGTTCTTAGTTCAGTTATGTATTTTATTTTGTACTCATTCTTGCCTCAGCCTGCACCCTCGGTTTTTGTTGCCTGCTTGTTTTTCTGGGCTGGAATTGTTATTTTGTTCCAGCTTGCTTTTGTTTCTTACATTCATCTATAAGGTCCAAACTCTTGATTTCCTGCCCCCTGCATACAGAACTGTGACGGTATCTGCTCTGCTTCCTCAGACAGATTAGTGATCTTTCAGTGGAGTAGTTTGCTTCATTAGTTGCCCAAACTCCTTCTGTGAATTAAATCTGCAATATTAGTTCAGTTGTAACTGAGATGGGTACAATGACAGTGTCTTTCCTCTATCTTATCCTGGTAGTATCACACCTGCTAAAAGGTCACAACTCCAGCAACACTTTTGTATTACAACTATTTATTCATACCAAAGGTATACATAGAGTTTGAACCCTTTAAGAGCACCTTCGCCTTCAGTTTTGCTAGTAATTCTCACTCACACCAATTCTTATAGCCATGTAAACAAAAGGGATTTTGCATGTGCATCAGTGATGATGTGAATTCATTAGAGGTGCTGAAACCTCCTGTAAAGTATAAGAGGCAGTGTTTTTTTGCTACATTTTTGGACACACTCTAAACACATGATGATGTGCAGAATAAGATTTTAATCTGAACAATGTCTTTAAGTTTGTACTATCTACCCAGCAGTCTAAAGAAATTCAAGTTTACAGCTTTAGCATGTCTTTCATGCACGACTCCACAGTTCTCAGCAGTACAGAGCATCTCCCAGCTCATTGTTTTTTCTCGTAAGCACGTGAAAGGGCAAGGAGGTTTTACAGGTATGGTTGTTTTGGGGGTCTTTGCCGCTGCTCTTCTTGCATATAGCTGTTCCATGTCGGCACATGGAAGAGCAGAGAGGTGCTCTCTCTGCTTCAGGCTTGTGAACCGATACCAACATGTGAACAGGAATAATTTCTTCCCCAGATGTAGTAGATGTATCAACAAATGAACAACCATGAAGAAAAGGAGACAATAAAGCCAGTTGTGTAGCCTTATAATTTTGCAGCACATGAGTCAAAGAGCACTAATTAACTCCTGCTCATAAAATAAAAAAGTTTTTTTCAACATGTATATTCACCTGCAGGATCTGCACAGTGTAAAAGATAGTGTTGCAAATACTCAATTCATAGGATAGGCTCACATCATAAAAGTTAAAACCACACGAATAAATGTGCATACAATAAATCAATTATATTGTGTGTCGTAATTCATCTTGCTCCCACCTATAAAATTCATTGAGGGGAATCGTATAAACAATAATAATCTCATAGCAAATTCATTATTATAGATGTAATTCTGCATGTCTCTTACTGATAGCATTGTGATAACAAATTGAGGTCTGATATTCACATGTTTCAATATAATAGCTGACTACTGTTAAGTGATATCCATAATATTCTACCTACAGATGCTATAAATAATGAAGGTTCACTTTCTCTGCTCTTATTTGTCTATAGAGAACAACAAAGACAAACAGCTGAAAACAAAGCTACTGAAAGGTGGATGCTCAGTACATTTATACATTGTGATAAAGGGAGGACTGTTGTGCTCGAATGCTTTGCATGTAATAGTTTTCTGTGTTGCACTCGAGGATTATAGAGAAGAAAACTGAACACTGCATGAAGACATATTCAAAAGGTATGAATGGCTTTGACAGATGAAAGAGAGCTTTTGCACCTTATTTCAGACGCTTTCTGCACTTCTATGTGCACAGGTACACTTGCCTTGAGCCTTTATGCATTTAAGGCAGGATCACAGAAATGGCTGGAGGAGATGAATGTTGTTGATGTGTGCATTCAGCCAGATTTATGAACCTTACACAGTTTGAAAGGGACCGTTTTGTGCAGAAAACTCTCTTCCTTGCCTTGGTAGACATTTGTGCAGAATATTAAGGGATGTTTTTTGACTGTAAACGGAAAGATTGAATTAAGTTGAATTCTATAGAAATCTCAATGACAGCGTTATAAAGAAATAATAAGCAGTTAGGTATGGGGAGTCGCTGCTCTTCGTTTATATAGGATTTTTTTCTGCATTCAACAACAAAACAAGAGCCACATTAGCAGCCCTGTGAGGCTATGCTCACCCACCCACGGTGCATCATGTTTTCCCTGGCCACTGTGCATTGATGCATCATGTACATCAGACACAACTGGTCCTGAGGAAATTCCACACAAACAGAGGAGGGAGAGGTGCTGAGGGTGATGCAACAACCCCCGCCCCCAGGGGGTGTAGAATGTGTATTAACATTATATATTTATCACTTTACATCCCACCTGCCCGGGTTCCTATCACCTGTGATACACAGGACAGATTTGTCTTAGTTATTGAAAGCAGGGGGAGCTTTGCAGATGGTTTTCTATAGTGTTTTGTATAGTGTCCTGCACTCATTTGTCTGCAGACCTATTGAGCTGCTGTGGCAGGAAGGTTTGGGACAACTTCAGACAGCCTCTTTTGAACGGACAAAGTATAGCTGAAATGCAGCTTTCAACCAACGGCAGCAGTGGCTTTGTCTCAAGTGCTGGCACTCTGTACTGTCAGTGCAGTTATACTGATGGCTAAAGTAGCCGACATTTCTTAACTATGATGTTTGATACTGTCAAAAATCATATGGTGGTGTTAAGATATTACTTACAATGTTGCAAGGACATTATGAAAGTATTTTGCACAAAAGTGTAAT